>NC_064759.1:22755402-23084146 GCF_011397635.1 Epinephelus fuscoguttatus
TGTTTCATTTATGTAAAGTCCTAATCATGTGTGAATGTGTGTATGTGTTTTATACAGTACAGGGCTGCCCAGGAACAATATCCTGTCAGTGTTGTTTACTTCCTGTAGGACAAAGTCATTAGCACATAAATCAACTCTTTCTCATAACCAGCATGGGAATCTGTAAAATCTTGCCCCACTAATGGATAAGTGTACAGTTTAATTTTGTTTAATTTAAAAATTAAAATGCACAGCTGTCTTTTTGTGTCATAGCTTGCATCTTTTGTTTTGTTTCATGCTTTTTGAGAAATTATGTAGGCCTTACACTTTAATATGGCCCAATGAGTAGCGGAACTGTTTCTCTTACATTACAGTCAAGACATGGGAATATATAATGAGGTAAATAAATTAATAAAGTAAATGTAAATTAAAGGAAAAAACTAAAAAAACTTTTCCTGAAGTGGGTGGTCCAATTTATCACCTCCAGACTTCCGTTGTTGTTGATCTCGCTGTCACCTCAGACCTGACTGTGTTTGGCTCACAATCACTGTGGGCCTCTCAGGGTTAAAGTTTATCTGCTTAGATAACATTATAACATTTACTAAAGTGTCTTTTACACTGCCATTCTTACGCTATGCTGTTTGCCACTGAAGAGCATGCTCTGTAGTGTTTATACACACAGACAGAGTTTCTTTGTGTCTTATGTACTTGTATAATTGTGTGTTCGAGTGCAATTAATTTTTATGTTGAAGATATGTAAGTGTGTGAGTAGTTAAGAAGCACTTGAATAAATAAATTCAATTTAATAGAGCAATATTTTGATTTCAGATCTGTGGCATTATTAAGTAACCTACATCTTAAATGTATTTGGAGTTATTAGTACAATGTTAAGCTCTTTTGTCTGACTTTATATCCCAGCCCTCTTTGCCTCTCCTCCTCTCATAAGATAGGATTTCTATTGGTACGGATCAAAAGCTGAATCAAACTGCGGGTTCAGTGGTAAGGTCTCACTGGGCTCTATTGTTGGCATCCTGGCACCTGGCAGCGGGGCAGGTCTGAGCAACCTGTGGCCTTTGTCAGCCCGCTGCCTTTGAGGCTGTTAGCAGGTTGGTTAGTGAGCAGCCTGTATGGGGGCTCCAGGCCTCTCCTGTTACACTCCCCTGGTGGCTTCATGCTCCACTGGAGGCCTGGTAGGCAGCGCCTTTTGTGTCCCTGACCCACTAAATGTGTCAGTGACCACCTCTCGCTTGCGCACTCTCTGTCTCTGCAGGTCTTTCACTCTTGCTTTCTCTGTGATGCACCCTTTCTCTCTTTTATCCCTCTGACTTTGATTCCTTACTTCCTCCACTGCGGACACATGCTTTAAATGTTTGAGTTGGCAGCTTATGAAACATTTAATGTCTCTTGTCGCTCACAAACGTTCACTAAAATTGCAATATTTGTTCCCATCACAACTTGATATTAAAGAGAATCAAGGGTCTGTGTTTTCCTTGTTCACTGAGAGTCAAAACCCCCCTCGTTTAGCTCACTCACCAGCTCTGTGCACTGTCTGAACAGCTGGTTTACCAACGCTGCAGACAAAAGTGTCCCACCTGGAGTTTGAAGCCATTAATTACCACCTTAGTCCTCCATCACACAGGCGGCTGCTTTACAAAGACCTGGCATCAGAAAGGGTGGGACTTCCCAATCTGTTCCTGTCCTGGCTGAGGGTCTGAGGCTAGACATACACAACCATACACACTGCATTCCTCTGTGGCTCAGAGCGGATGGGAAGCTCAGCTTTGGTGGCTAAGCTCAGTCGTTGTGCTGAGACATGCAGATATGTCTCCTACTAGCCAGGTGACACTTTTTGAAAAGCTTTACAAGCTTCCTGACAATGGAAATCTATATGTGTTGTACCTTATGTAAGATGTTATCTATAGGGTGATGTAATGTGTATTTGTCACAACTCTGGATGTGAACATTGTAGCTATTGTTCAGATGTGTGCAGCTTTTGTGTCCACATCATAGCGTTGGTTTGCATGGACAGCCACTCCTGTGAGACAGGTTGAGTTTATCATTGAGCTTAAGTCTCTGCAATGTTGAGTAATTGCTCTCGAGACACTACCTCTGACACTACTGCTGCTTTTTTCTGCCTTGGGAACCTCTCGAGCAACTTGCTGGTGTGTCCTAGTGAGGGCTTTCCTCCTATTGTTAGCTTTCCTCCAATAAAGCGCCGTGTTATTCTTCTCCTCCCGGGTGCAACAGTGACTAATGCCCAGAGACATTTTTGTCTCACTAAAAGCAGGCTGACTGCTAATGGAGGTGGGCGTTTTGTTTCAGGGCACCAAACATTGTACTGCACATACCACTTAGAGAGGCGGAGTGCACAATGAGCGCCTTGTAGTAGAGTCGTGGCATGTGTACCAATGCGCTGAACTGTACTCACTCTCCTCTAATTGATGGTGCTGAGCTGCTTAGATCAACAGGACAGATCCTACAAAGGGTGAAACATGGGCTGTCTGACCGCCTAAATTCACCGGAGCTCAGCTGATATCTTGAGTTCTAGGCATCCTTTTTTTTTTTTTTTACACACTTTCATTGTCATGTAAATGCACTGTAGACATTCAAGCAAGAGTTAGGAGCTCAACCCCCACGTTCTTCTCTATGGTACACAGTTGTCATAGTGTGGGACTTTCCCTGGCATTGCTATCTATCCTGTGGTTATCGTTGGAGGCAGATGTGTCTATTCCACTGTTGTGTTCCATTCGGGAAGGACAGATAGTCGAGGGGTATTTGGCCTTGGCTCCGACTGCTGAGAGGAAGGTCATAGCCTGAACCTTGATCATAACTACGACGCCAGGTCAACCTCATCCAGGACTGCTGTAATCCCACATGTCCCATCTCATCCCCAGACAAGTTGTAACTAACGCTGTCGGACATGTCATATATTCTGGTGGGGACAGGTGGTGGTGGCCCAGGTCATGTAGGGGGCAGATAATAGTCGATAACATGGTTGTTATTACTGGGTAGCATTGCACTGTCCCAGCCGCAACTGGACTCCAGTCTGTACTTTCCAGTTCTGCTGTTTGTGTCCGCTGACAATGACGTCACTCCCACCAGGTGTTTCCCCTCTCCCTGATGGAAAGACCATCATGGCTAACATTTCCTGTCATGTTTGAACTTCCTGACTGTCTGGCTAAGTGGTATCATGCTCAGCAAGTCATGTGCATATGCAACCGTGTGTTTATCTGGTTGAATTCATGTACAGTAAGCAGATAGCCTGAGCGTCAGACTGAAGCTCCCAGAACCTTCAGTCTGACATTGCCTCCATTGAAGGCGATTTACAAGGGGGAGGGAATTTGATTTTTCCCTAACCAATCAGTAGAGATCAACGACTCACCCAGAATCTGACGTTGTTAGTATCCATGCCTCAGGGGTGCCAAAAACAAGCGAGCATTTCCCGTTTAAAATGTCTCCATCGTCATGCACGCCCAGCTGCATCGCCGCTAATCCAGTTTAGCAGCTTCCTTAATGTGGTCCACCATTAATGCGAGTAGTGGCGAAATACCTCGATAGTATCGTTAATGTGGTCTGTAGGATCTGTAGCGGTTGCCATTGTTGCTATCCTCACCAGTTACCCACCGGCGTACAGCTTGACATCAGCGTGGCGCTGATTGGCTAATCGCTAGACCCGCCCCCACCCCCGGCATTCATTGGTCCGTCCATCGTTTGGACGAGATAAATCGCAAATTCATTGCAGTATGCCAGACCAGAGATGCAAGCCTACTCAGTTGAGTGGGCGGGGTCTATAATCTGGAACCAGGCTAGTAAGCAGATGCCTTGTTAGCTGGTGATAGTTGTGCAACATTTGTTTGATATTGTTAACCACCATCAGCATTTAGTTGGTCAATCAGTCCACCACTTTGTTCCAAATCTTAGCAACTATTGAATTGATTGCTGTTAATTGTGTACAGATATTCATGGCTCCAAGAGGATGAATCCTACTGATTTTTATGATCCCCTACCTTTTCCCTGATGGATTGCCATGAAATTTATATCAGCCTGAGCTGTACTTTGTGTTTACTGTTAATAAGCAAATGCTAGCATGGTAACACACCAAACTACAATGTTGTGCGTGGTAAGCATTATACTGGCTAAACATCAGCATGTTAGCATAGTCACTGTGAGCCTGTTAGCTTGCTGAACGTTAACATGAGCCACTCACTAAGCCACTAGCATGGTGTTGTGGTACTCATGTCGTGTTTAGTGTGCAGGATTTTGGGGCATCTATTGCCAGAAGTGGTAAGAAATAATCATATCTGTTTTCAGTAGTTGATAATCACCTGTTACCTTAGAACGAGCTGTTTATATCTACATACAAAGAGGGTCCTTTTCCATGGAGGTCGCCATGTTGTCTCTACAGCTTTGTTTTGCAACTTCACCATTTGATGCCAATAAATCCTACACACTAAATGTTACCTCTTTGCATTTAAAGCACTCTGGACCAGTGGTTTCTAACCGTGGGGCCAGGACATCCCAAAAGGGCCCAAAGAAAAATCAGAAGGGTCACAGGATGATTACAGCCATACGCAGAAAAAATCCTGTCCTGTTAAACAAATTTAATGTGTTTTTTTCTGACCATTTCTGTTTGTTTCTTTGTCAAATGCTGGATACTTACACTACTTAACACTTCAGAAAATCCATAAAATAAAACTCTGAGAGAGAAAAATCATTTTTGGTTGGCCTGCTCACAGCCCATGTTCACACCAAGGCCATAACCTGTAATGAGGTAGACATTGCTTTGCTTTTAGGGATCACAAGCCAAAATAGTTGGGAACCATTGGTTTAGACCCCCATGTCCATGTAGCATATTATTTTCTAATGTTTTGCAATAACTTGGGAAGAATGACCTTTCCATGACACATGTAGAGAAATACGTATTTATACAAGCTTCACCTGATGAAGGACGTCCAACCTAATCCAGCTTTTTTCTTCCTTCAGGACACTGAATCTTTAGACAGCTGTATCCAGAGCACCTTGTCGGCCCTGTACCGCCCTTTCACTGCCACCGCTGCCACCGTCCTGTGGCAGCTCTTCAGTGTGGTGGAAAGGCAGTACCGAGGAGACGGCCTCCGCTGCCTCATCGACTTCTTGCTTCCTGCCAAGAGGATCCTGCAGATCATCCAGCAAGAAACCTGCGTGAGTTGTTGATAAATGTGGCGCATGTGGTTAAATCGATTCAACCTCCTGTGGTTTATGTCAGAATTCATTTTGAGTTGCATCATAGAGATTTACCTGGTGCTAACCTCGGTGATATCCTGCAGGACTATTGTTCTGACCTTCAATCTGTTGGAAATAAAAGGTTGACAAAAGGGCAGTGAGGACACAACAAGAAAAGCCCAACTTAATCATGTTTCTGTGTGTCATGACTTGTTAGCTCATGTCCTTCCCTGAAGACTTCAAACATAGAATAATAAACATCTTGAAAGATACGTGACTGAAGTGATAACAAAATGTTTTTGACAAAAGAATGTGAGAACAGTCCATGCTGAGTGTGAATATCTTTGCGGAGTGGGAAGGGGGAGCATCAGACTGAGACAGAGTTGATTATTGTCCCGAAAACAAGCTGAAAAGCAGCCATCTTTCTCTGAATAGGGAGACAGAGGGAAACTGTGGTTTATTTGAGAGGCTGCCATGGACTCTTGGGCCAAAGTGAAATTTAATATTCTCTCTCACAAGCTTTGATTGCAGTGTGTTAGGGCTCTACAACCAAAGCACTGAAACTTTATTCCCCTGTATTCATCTCTGTGGTGATTACACTGTGACGATAGCCATAGAGCAATAGTTTCACCTAAGCCTAGCCCCTGAGAACAACCTGCCGTGCTTGAGAGTCTTTGTATTGCAGGCAATATGAGAAGCTTCAGAGGAAGATCACATCCTCAGTCTTTGCCTTGACATTCATAAGAGATGAAAAAACCAACCCTTGAGCACATTGTCTTTGCTCCTAGGGTCTGTTTTTTTATTCTGTCATAGTGAAGATTTGTGTTTGGGTTGCTGCGAAACCAGGCCTGATCAGACAGGTTTTCCTCTTCAGTCGAGTGATCACTGACAGTGATTCATCCAGTGCGTCCCATGAAAACATCTCGCCACTCCATTAAAGTTAAACACTTGTTTGAACACAGCTTTGCAGATGTCAGCCGAGCCATGACACACAGATGATGATCTGTTATGTGAGTGGGTATTGACTGATTTCTCTGTTTTCTCTCAGGTGAGGTTCAGAGGATTGCTGTTCTATCATGAGGGGTGGCCTCTCTGCATCCACGAGAAAGTCGTCCTGCAGCTCGCCCCTCTGCACAAAGTGCGACTAAAGCAAGGAGATTTTTACCTACAGATTGTTCCTTTAGGCCGCAAGACTGCCAAGCTCGTAATAAAATGCCTGACGGCCAGTGGGCAGGCCATTACAGAAGTCCCCATCGCAGAGAGCATGTATGGCAGCGTCTTCACAGCTGAGTTCTTACAGAATGTAACACGAGACCGAAACGTGCAACCACTACAGAACTGTCTGCTAACCACTGGTACGGCTGTGTACAGGACGCCGTGGAAGAACGTGGTCAACCCACTGTTTGTCAGCAGCACGGCAGACGCCATCATGCAAGCGCGCTGCAGCAGAGGTGGCTTCCGCGGCCACCTCAGCACCTGCAGCACCAGCGGATCCACGGGGACTCTGGACAGCCACCGCAGCTCCAGAGAGTCCCTGCACTCTCAGGGAGCTGACTCCATCTTCTCTGAGCCCACCTCCCCAAACAGAAACCACATGGACTCCAGCAGTGAGAACCACAGTGTCAGCAAACCGGACACTTCGACACCCATCATTAAAATCGAAACACCCACTGAAGAGTGTGGGACAGGGAGTGAGAATAATGGTGGGAGAGGAGGAGGGCAAGGGTCCAAGATGCTATCCTTCAGTACGGACCTTAGTGACCCAGGCCCTCGACGCCGCCACCCAAGGGACTCTGTTGCATTTGAGAGCAGGAGACTTTTCAGGAAATCCTACATGGAGGCCCTGCAGAACCCCATGAGCCTTGGGTCCAGCTCCGAATCAATCCTGGAGGAAAGCCCAGATCACAGTGCTGGCCTAAGAGAGCGCACAGTGACACCAGGCAGCAGCCCTGACACCCGGTCCTCCTCCAGAGAACACTTATCTCGGAGGCTGGGTAGCCGGAGCTGGCTCAGCGGTGATGACTCCAGGCCCAGCACACCTTTACTTTACTTGCAGAGGGGACTGAGGAGCGCAGAGAGACGGGCAGAAAGACGTTCAAAGTCACTGGAGAGGAATAACAAGGCAGGCCAGGTTAAAGGCCACCGGGAACGCTCCTCCTCTGGAGGCTCAGTCACCACATCACCCAAAAAGCTGATTAATGGCTACGCTCTTCGTTTTGGGAAGCTGGATGTTGAGGCGGCTTTTCTTGGTTCTGAGAGGAGAAGCAGCAAAGACGAGTCAGGTATGTGACGCTGCACTGATGTTCAACCCTTTGTTGACACCATGTTGATCACAGTACATGATTATTACTTTCTGTTGGCTTTACCAGCAGCAGAAGAGTTTATGTACATAATTGAATTTTATGGCACTTGATTCTTCAACTCAAATGCATTTCAAATAGTACCTTTTAATCCATCACATTTATTTCTGAGATATAGTTACAAGTTATTTTGCAGACTAAGATTCTACATTCAAAACATAGGGCTAATTTATAAAGTATTAAGTATTGTTACAGATTGAACACCCAACAGTCTAAAGTTAGATCATCTAAACCTCAGCTAGCTAAAAAACTACAATTACAGTGCTGTTTACAGATCAATTAATCCTTCATAATAATCACAGTATACTATAAATATATTAATGATTAAAACAACCTGCAGGGGGATATTTTTTATTATAACTTTAAGTGCTTTTACCTGATAATACTTATGTACATTTACCAAACTAAGTTACGAATGCAGGACTTTTACTCATAATTAAAAAAGGACGATGTGATATTTCTACGTTTATTGAAAGAATACGTCTGGTATTTTTTTCACATTGTTATGTTATCATGAAAATCTCTTGAAAACACCAAAACCAACAATATTATATTAAAGTATTGCCTGTGTAAACAGAGCATGACATAGGTTATTCCTCTGTGCCGTAGACATTAATGTTTGTCCAAAAACACATTATGAGCACTGATGTTTTTTGTACTTCACACAGCGTCATATATACTTACTAAAGCATCAGAATGTGTATCAATCCACTGCTGAAAATAGTCTTTAATAAGTGCACCATTTTCTTCTGTCTGAGCAATGTTTTGTTTGTCTCATCACTAGCAGCCATAACTGTTTCATGTTGTTTAGATAGGTAGGATGAGGAACATAAAGCTTCACCGCTGCATCTCATTGTCTCATTTTAAATAATAATGATAATAATACATTTTATTTACAAAGCACTTTTCATGGTACTCAAAGACACTTTACATTTGTTAAAAATGATTAAAAAAATACAATAGAATACACACAACATCATTCACACATTAAAAGCTGTTTAGAAAAGATAAGTTTTGGTGAGTGATTTGAATCGGGGGAGGTCATTGCACTCTCAAAGTTGTTTGTTTTCTTTGAAAGAAAATTACTTTCCTTTTCCTGTCTTGATCTTAATGTGCATGCAGCAGCAGCTGGGCAGCCAGTTAGAGGCAGACAGGTTACCATGAGGCAAAGTATGGGAGTAAATAAAAAAAGATTGCTGTTTTTAATATGTTGTCATGTATAAGAAGACCCCAAATGACCTCAAATGAGCCCTGTAAGAGGACTATATGATTACTCTAAGTGTGTAATTTAAAAGCATTTGTATGGTAGTGTTTCTGTCCCAAGCTTTTTGATCCATATAAGCAGTTTCCTCTGTAGTTATATGCTTCAGTATTGACATAATGACAGCCCATGACTCATCATTTCTCACTTATCAAATAATATAACCTGAGGGTGTGAAAACCAAGTTTTCATCTTTATAGTAAGATATTAGTGGTTTCTCACCAGGGTGTGTAATCATACCCTGCGGCAGGAGTGACTACACCAGTTCATCAGGTGGCTGCAGTTAGAGTAGGAGTTGAGACAGCTCATAACTGTGAATTAAAGCTGTCATTGGTGATAGATTGCTTTTCAAAGGCCACCGTCTGTATTCTTTGGCACGTTCAAGGCACAGGTACGGCCCAACCCTGGAAACAGAACTTTACTCACAACCCTGTGTTTTCTTTACCACTGTCAGTCTGTTGTTTTTTGTGTTGGTTCATACAGGGTAGCTCAGGAAAGTGGTGATTTGAGAGAACCACCAAGGGATTCATGCTGTTTTTAGAAAACACAGATTCTTCCGTGAATTGAAATGTGAGGAAAAACGGAGTTTATTTCAATCTCTGAATCCTAACCTTGGACAATGCCATAGCTAAGGACATTAGTACCGATTTTAAAATAAAGATTATGTTCCTTTAAATGTGTTAACTACACCCCATGCAGCAAAAATACAGTAGTTAAATCACATCATTGCGTTTCTGAGATTACCTCAGCGGGTATTGTATTTCAGCTGGTTGCAAAGCAGGTTTCCCACAACGACATTTCAAAGGCAACAAAAGATCCTGTAAACTCTGTAAACCAACCACAGGGACCCCAGCATCTCACAATGAGATGACCCTACAGTGTTATTGGGGCTGGGGGCTGCACTGATCCCAGATGGGTTGCCTCATTTACAAAAGTTTCCTTTGTGAATCAATCAGCCACTGGGGATTCACCAAAAAAAAAAAAAAAGCCTTTCAAACTGTGCCTCTGTCTTTGGAGAGTTCATTCAGTCCAGAAACACAAGACCTAACTTGCGCTGACTCACACCACTCTGAAAAAACACTCCAGCAGGATTAAGTTACTCATGATATGAGCTAGAAAACTCTGCAATATCAAAACACATCCTACTCAAGTTATGTGATCAGTAACTCAAAGCTCCAGCTACCAGCACAGATATAGCCTCTCTGTGTCCTGCAGACTACACAAAAAAGCAGACTTTGACACACAGGACAATACTCAGGAGGCTTTACCCCACGTTTGTCACTTCCTCTGAAAACAAAGCAATTTAGGAAACATGCAGCAAACACGAGCCTGGCCACACCATCGCACAGGAAATGCACTGACTGTTTGAAGACAATAGAGGCTGAGCTGGGAGGGTTTACTGTCACAGAACAGAGCAGGACAATACAAGAGGCCTCAAACTGTGTAAAAGGCAACACGCAACAGGTGTCCATCAGACACAGAAATATATCATAATCACCGATCTATATTTCCATATATATCGGCAGAGTTGGTTGAGCAATAACCTATCAAGATTTAGGGTTTATTTAAGTGCTTGGATGTTTTGAAAGAACCTGGTTTGTGCCGTCTTCTCTTTTATCTCACGGTAGCAGTATGGCTTTAGGGATGGATATGACAGTCTGCCACTCAGTTGGTCCACCATTATGGTCCAGACTGAAATATCTCATCAGCTACTGGATGCCATAAACAGATGCATGTATCCTATAAGATGAATATAACCTAATAATTTTGGCACACAATTTCACCAAATATCAGCCTCAGCTGTACTTTATGTTTAGTGCTTAAAGGTATACTATGCAGGATCTTAGGTTACTGTTTGTGCACACGCTCGCCAATTAAAGTTAAAATCAACCTCAGATTCACTCTTGTTTAGCATTTTGTCTTGCTATATATTAGCGATTTTTTGGTACTGTGTCTCTTGGATGCTGGCTGCTTATGATCCCTGACCTCACCTGAGCATTGTGGGTGTACGCACCCATAAACATCCCCCACACAGAAAATAAGAAAGTACACCACACACGCACACTTCTAGTGGGTTGCAATTAATGATTGAGAGGGATTCTGTGTGAGTCTATGCATTGTTTTTTTTAGAAAAAACAAAAAAAACCCTGCATAGTTAAACATCAGCACGTTAGTAGTGTCAGTGAGGGCATGTTAGCATGCTGACATTAGCATTTAGCTCAAAGCATTGCTGTACCTAATTATAGCCTAGCAAAGCTGCTAGCATGGCTGCAGACAGTCTTATTATATGGTATTTTAAACGTTCTCATAAAATGTTAGTGTGAACATTAGTAATTGTACAAATTAGTAGAAACTGTGAAATCAGTTGAGTAACGTGTAGCTGAGGGAGAGTGTGCTGCAGGGGTTTTGTTTTTTCACTAAAATAAAGGACACCCCAATAAAATAAAAAAAATACAACTCAAGGGTGTGCAGGTAGAGGAGGTCATGCTCCTTTACTCACACCAGGCCCGAGTGTATAACCGTACTGTTAGAGCTGCCTTTAGGTTCTTTCCCCTGCAAACAGGAAATGCACCAAAACAGACAGGCTGTCATACCTATAATCATAAATCAAAGACCTGTGCTGTCTTTTTCTGTCTTTACATTAGGGCTGCAACTAAGGGTTATTATTATTGTTAAATAATCTGCTTATTATTTCAAGTTATTTAAATCAATTAGTCGATTTGTCTAATTTTCGAAAATAGTGAAAAATGCAAATCACAGTTCCCCAGAGTCCAAAGTGACGTATTTATTTATGTCTTGTTTTTATTTTTATTTGTTAGTGTTCAAAAATTCCACATTAAAAAGTGCAGATATATAGTCCCAGTACTAAGCCGAAGCACACTGAAGTTTTCAGTTGGGTATACAGAGATACAGTGTTTGCTGCCTCAGGATTAAGTCTATAAATTGTGGTACCACTTGGAAATGTCAGGAGCAGCATTCCTATAAACAGAGCCTCGAGCTATGGAAGGCTGAAGATATGAGAGTCTAATAACGCCATGAGTTACCCATGAGTCACGCTGACTAAACACCTGGTCTGCGTGATGAGTCAGTGTGAACTCACTACTAGTGAACACCTTTCACAATCACAACACTTACAAACACTTTTTTCGAAAGGTATTACGATGAGTGCGGAGGTGAAAGGAAGCTTCTAATTTCTATTGATTGTGCAGTGTTTTCCTGCAGCTGTGGCTCAGTAAGTTATACTTAGACAATGTGTGCTCACTATTTATAATTCTTTCTACAGGACAGCGGGATGACACCATCAGCAATGAGAGCAGGCGGCACAGGCATAGTGGAGATGAGTCCCACAGTCCTAAAGCAGCCAATGGCTCGGCCATCAGGCTGGCCTCAGCATCAGGCTCTTCATGTGAGAGGATCACAGCCCTCCCAAAACTGGTGTCAGAGGTCAATCAAGCACTGCTCACATCAGGAGCTGTGATCCTGCCAGGTAGAAGACGACACAGCTTATGTTTTTATT
Source organism: Epinephelus fuscoguttatus (assembly GCF_011397635.1). NCBI lineage: Eukaryota > Metazoa > Chordata > Actinopteri > Perciformes > Serranidae > Epinephelus > Epinephelus fuscoguttatus. Next base: position 22,767,722 of record NC_064759.1, read on the forward strand.
TCTTTTTTTTCTTGAGCTAATAATGATGCATTTTAGTTTTTCACTTTATAATGAAATAACACATTCACACTGCTTTTTAACTTTCAAAATTCCCACATTGAGGATCATAATGACCTGATTACCTGAGCTGTTTAAAGCTCAGACATTCCTGACATAGAAAGTGATCGTTGACATGTGAGCGGGTATTGTTGACCCCCAGCTGACATTCTCTATTCCAGGAAACAGAGACCGCAGTGGGAGGGCAGTGCTGCAGGTGTGCACGAGAGCTCAGGTGTGGGCAGGTGAGAGTTGCACGGTCAGTGACCTCACCTGTTTACTGGGCTACTACCGCTCCACGCTGCGGTAAGTCATGCATGCCCTGGGTTTATTTTGTCTGCGTTAGGAATAACTTTCACAGCTGTCTCTGAACCCTGAGGTGAACACGGCTACTGTCCCACACAGACTTTATTAATACATTGTAGATTTTCCAAATGCTGCAGCTGTTATAAAAGGTCAGGATTTTTATGTAGGGCATTGTCAGTAAACCTGAGAATGAAATAGGGTCTCTCTAGTTGGCATTTGTTCATGTTAAGATTCAAGATTATACATTACAGTTTTTTGTAAACCCTACATACATTTACCACGGCTGTACAACATTACATATGTTTACATCCGTGTCTTCCAAATGTAATTGGAGTTACTGAACTTAAAAATGTCTCCAAGCCTGACTACAAATGTCTTTAAGTCGAAATATACCATATTTTTGCTTTAACTTATCAGTATGAAGTAAATCTTGATTGCACAATGTAATGGCTACAGAATAATGGCAACATCAGTGTTTAGACTGGTTCCCCAAAAGCCTTTCTTTGACTATGCAATTCTATTTGCCACCGGGTACGATCTCGCAGGAAAATTAAAGCTTGATTTTAGGGCACAAACAAAGTGCATCAACTATCCCAGACGTTAGTGGATTTAGGTTGTGACATCAGAGGATCAAAGTTTAATGCCAGCATCAATTTGACATGGAATACTGATGACAGATGAAGTTGAAACAACGTAGAATAATTACATTTAGTTTTGGCAAACAAAACCCAGCGTATGCAAAACATGGTAATGTTAACATCTACGCAACATGAAATTCTGACATTATTAGACATCATCATCAACCCAATTTTCATACCGATCAAAATTTAATGTCTGTCCCGTGTGAGAATCCAACATCTGTCTGACGTCATATTGATGTCAGGTGCCAGCTGGGATTGCACAACCAAAACAGGACATTTAGTTTGTTTTGCCTGGTAGCTATCAGCAGCTATCCCCAGTAATCACAGAGTATCAGTGTAAGGTTTTTGCAGTTACTATCCTCAGTAATGAAAGTGATGAAACGTGGAACAACAGAAGTAACTGTGGAAACTGTGGTAATTGCTAGGCTCTGAAGAAAATGGAAAGCAATGCGATTGTCTTCGTGACATTGATGCCAACAATAATACCATTTTGAAATGTGGTTGTGTGTATTAAAATAATCATCTGTGTTTAGGTTTTCCTAATTTACCAAACAGTATCAAGCTCTTAGCTGTCAAACTACGCTGTTGCATGTAGTCAGGTGTCTGACTAACTGTAATACTCTGGTTTCAGGAAGGAAAGGCGTGATCAAGGCCTGACTGTTGTAATAGACAGCAGGAGGCATCAGCCTGTTCCAGCTCTGTTGTCATCTCTGTCTGAACTGCAGGTGAGCCCGCAGTGGAAAATATGTAATTAGCCTCCAACACACACCCAAAGAGTTTCCCATCCCTGCTAAATCTCTGTTGTCTTCTGAGCTGTAATGCTACATCTGTCTCAGAGTTATTACACTATGTCATCCCTTACACGTTTCTTATTGTTCTGCCTCTCAGTCTCTGACACAGGTTGGTTTTTTTAAGGAGGCACACCTTTAAATTTGTAGTGACCGCAGATCCAAGACATTTTTCTGAAAAAAGGCTGGCCTCAGGGCTCTTGTGGAAAAGCCTGTGCTTACTTGTCTGTTTATAACCGCACACTGGGAGCAGGCTGGCTGCAGCCGACTCAAAAGAGACATATCATCATGTTATGATGATTAGTTTTCTCACTGATGTCAGGGTGATCATTCTGTAAACCGCAACACATGCATTATAAGTCACTTAAAATACACATTTTACATTGTTTGGCCGTAAAAATATGTTCATCTGTTATGATTTATTCTTCATTTTAAGTGACTGTATGCATGTTTTTCTCAGGCGTTAGCACCAAATGCACTTTATACTGTTTTCTTCCTGGTGGACAAGGAGGCGTCAGTCAAACCTGAGAGAGACATCAATGTACAGGTAAATAAAGACTGTTATTGTCAGTTGGATGAGAGGTATTTTAACCCATTTGTGCCCAAAGACTATATTTAGAACGAAGCAAACAGACATACTTCCTCAAAATGCACTTAAACTGATGGAGAATGGCTCCTCAAGTGAATGTTTTGGCCTGCTGTATGACTAATAATAGTTCTATGCAACTTTTCTTTATATGTAATATAAATCGCATGTGTCTGCTAAAAAAAAAGATTAGATAGATTCGAATTTTTTCCTGGATTGAGATTTTATGACTGCCTATATCATCAGTGTAGGCCGTGATTACACAGTTTATCAATGTGTGTTCTCTTGCTACAGACCGAAACGCTGTCATCTCTGAAAGCCCTGCTGAAGCACATCGACCAAACCCAGCTCACACGAGACCTGGAGGGCACCTTCCACTACGACCACAACCACTGGATCAACTTCAGACAGGTGGGTGTGACAAAAGTGGCTGCGTGTTGTTAATGTATTTGTAAACTTACTTAGAGCTTTGCAAGGGTGGGGATGCCTTTTGAAAGACTGTTTTTCTTTTGTTTTTTTTTGTTTTTTTTGGTTTACACTGTTGGATACTCGTTCATGTGGGGAAAAAAATATATTACTTGTAGTTTTGCCAAAGTTATATAATTATAAGGAATGACTTCTCTGGGCCAGTTGAAACATGATCTGTTTGAGATATGGAAAATCATCTCAGGCAGAGACGGGGCACAATTTTTCACTTTTCACCAGAAACACCTCCAGATTATTTGTGATGTTTCGACACTGCTGGTGCTAACAGTCTCCCTCCGTCTTTCTCTCTCTCTCTCTTACAGAAAATTGACTCATTTGCCAGCAGTTGTAGCGCAGCCATCGCCTCCCTCCAGGAGTCCATCAGCACACTGAGCAACAGCGGCACCCTGAAGACCTCTAAGGTCAGACCCAGCCCCTGCAGGCAGTCTGGCCTTCTGATTTATGTGTCTCCACTGACACACAATAGCTCTCATTCCTCCTAACTATAGTAAACAGTTTGTTTTATGGTTACTGTCCATGATCTTTGTGCCTGTTGAGGTCAATAACAGAATTTTGTTTGGAATTGGAGTTTAAAATTAGTTAACTTGTAATTACATCCATAAGGAAGGATATTTTTTTTTACCATTGTGCATGTTTATTTCAGGAGGTGTCCGAGGTGATGGAACAGCAAAGGCACCTAATGAAGTGTGTACTCGATGACACCCGTCTAAACAGACTGCGTCTGGAAGGAGGAACTGTCCTCGCCCGCATCAGGAAGGAAGAGGCCTGTGAGAATGAGAACTACAGGTACTGCAGGAAGAATGGGTGGACTCTCAACCACATGAGTCAATATGAGTAAAAGCCTGTGGTGAAATATTTCATAACCTGCTTTGTCCTGTTACTGTTTTCCTTGTTCTTTTAGAGATGCTGTAGACATGTTGAATGCACTGTACAACCAAGTAGATGAAGAAGTCCATAAGCTTGTGATCCTCTCCAACAAGTCTCAGAAACAGTTGGAGAGCCTGCTGGAGGCGTGCAAGTTTGAGGAGCAAACTCAACAGGTGAGCTTAAAGAAGTATTTTACCGCTTGACATATGGGCTTTTCACAAAATTGGGCTGCCTATGCAGTAAAGAGATGCAAATGCTTTTGAAATTGGTGCTACATGGCCAGAGAAAACAGAGAAAAGGGGCTGTGGCAATTGCTTTTGCCTAAGAGATAGAAAACCTACAACTACCAGAATGCACTGCGCTACCCAGTAAAACAATATGGCAACAAGCTGTTAACAAACAATCTTGTTTTAAAGTTAAACAGTAAACTAAACTATGTTTTTGAAAGCATTTTGGGTGAGAAAGAGGCAACGCAGTAAAAGAATCTTGGTTCATATTTGATAGCACTGCTTAGTTTTTCAGTTGCAGTGGCAGGCATACAAAAATGAGAAAGTACAATCTGTAGTTTAGAAATGGGAGAACAGTTAATTTCTGCATACTACCCACATTGTGATGATACAAAGCTGGTTGAAACATGCAAAGTATCCCTTAAACATCAAATATTTCATGCGTTCATGTTATAGTATCAACTTTACTGCAGATGTTTTGCTGCTTCTCTTCTCTCTCAACAAAATGAGATGTTCAGTTAATTAATAATCACCTCCCATTTTCAGGTCAAACTCTGGTTCAGTATAGAGGGAGAGAAGCAGCTCACATCTTTGGAGTCACTAAATCTGTCTGTGGCCAAAGTTAAAGAAATGAGAGAGAGCTTGGAGCAGTTCCTGGAGGAGTCGGTGGTAAATATGGCCACAGTTTTTAAACACATTTCTTGTGGATCACATCAGTGGACCAATTAGTGTTAAACTGATCTGTTTTGATGTTGACAGCACCAGCAGAGGCATGGCCTGCAGCTGGTGAAAGAGTCTCCGGAGTCACTTCCAGGTTCTGTTCTCCTCGACTTTAAACAACATCTGGGCTCCATCTTAAGCAGAGTGGAGAGGAGGAAGGCCCAGCTTGACATCCTAAAAAATCTGTATGAATTCTATGACTCAGTAAGTATTTAAAACTTTGCAGATATCCTGTCAAAAGTTATCTGATCCTCTTTACAACTAAAGCATATTCCACAAGGTTTTTTTTCGTATCCCTAAAATAGTTTTTGTCAGGATTAACAATACTGTGTCTTTAACTATGATTAAAAAAATGAATGACGTTTCCAATTCTGCAGGTTAACCAGTGGATGGAGCACTGCCAGGATTATTTCCGCCAGCTGAATCTGGACTCTACAGGTGCAGCACTTCCGCCCTCTGTGGTGCAGATCCTGCAGGATTACTACACAGAGGCATCCAAGTTCTCCATGGACAACTTCAGCACCCTCAACGACATGGTGCTCTCCCTGGAGAGTCCTCAGCAGCTGCAGCAGTGGAACACAGTGTGGCACAAATGTCAGCAGACCAAACAGCAGTTGGAAGACACTATGGCCCAAGCCATGACAGCAGCCCCGAACTCCACGGCTGTTGACACGACAGCTCCTTTAAAGACTGCAGAAAGCCAGATTGCCACTACAGAGCAGCATGGAGCTAATGCATGTTCGCTTTTACCTGCAGCAATTACACCACTAACTTTTGAGGATAACAAGCCTCACTCTGCTGGGCCTTTCACCAAGAGCCCAACCAGTTCAATCTCCTCCTCCACACACTTCACTTTCCCCCCTGATTGCGACAGCAAACTGAGGCAGAGCCCATCCACGTTTGACGACACGGACAGCGACTGCACCATCGACTCCACCATCTCCTGCCACTCGGAGCCCGTTTACTCCGGGGCTGCCCGTCTCCGCAAGCAGCCAATGAAAAAGATCATGAAAAAGACTATGAGCTATGAGCTGACCCAGAGGGACAGCGGCCACTCGGACGTCAGCCACATTCACGGCTACACTGGTGTGTACATCAAGGGTTTGGAGGTGGCTAATAACGTCTCTGCAGAGAAGAAGCTGCAGAGACCTGACGTGTTGAGCCCAGCGTTGGGACGCAGCCGCAGCATGTCTACGCCCTCCAGGATCCACAACAGACGCAGTGACGGAGATGGAATGAAACAGAGCAGGTGAGGAAGTGAGCCAGTGATACTAAACATAACCTGAGATATTACTTTACATGTATGATGTATAAAAAGTGTGTATATACGTATAGTGCATGGACAAAACACCAGAAACATCACCATGAAATAATTTAAGACCAACTAACCTCAATCCTGCTCAACTGCTGTACAAACTGTTTTTTATAATATGTTTCTGGAAAGAGCTCTTAAGTTTTACAGTCAGGCTCACTTTCTTTTGCTTTTTTCTGCAATTTTATCCACCTCCTATTGTAATATGTCAAAGATAAAGTCGTGTTTATATTAATCCTGTATTAATACAGTGCTAATGGAGTCTTTATACTAATTACGGCTGCAACTAGCAATTATATATTTAACCGATATTTAAACAGGTGAGTCCCCTTGAGTTTAGTGATCTCTTTTTCAAGAGAGACCTGGCCAAGACGGCAACATTAAAAAAGTTACAGACAAACTTTTATCAGTGATTACCAGTAAGGTGTTGATTATTTTTACAATTAATCTATTAAACATTTTGTTTATAATATGTGAAAACTATGAAAAAAGGCCAATCATATTTTCTCATAGCCCAAGATGACATCAGTATGCTTATTGTGTGTGACCAACTACCCAAAACCCTAAAATATTCAAATTTGTAACGATATAAAGCTGAGAAAATCTGCCAATCTTTATTTGAGATGCTGGAATTAGCAAGTGTTTGGCAATTTAGTTTCATAAATAGCATACAGCAATTAATAAATCATAATTGTTGTTAAAATTTTTTCTGATTACCTAAAGTTGTTTGGTATTATATAATAATAATAATCTTCATTTCTAAAGCGCTTTTCAAAACAGAGTTACAAAGTGCTTTACATATCAATAATTAGAACAGATAAGACATGAAAACAACATAAAAACTGAGTCTAAATGAACTTAAAAAACTCAAGTAAAATCAGGAAGGGTTCTCCAACAAAAGTATGTTTTAAGAAGAGATTTAAAAAAGATCACTGACTTGGCCGACCTGATTTCCTCGGGCAGATTGTTCCAGAGCCTCGGGGCCCTGACAGCAAACACTCTGTCTCCTTTAGTTTTCAGCCGGGCTTCTGGAACATACAAGACCTATGCCCGAGGACCTCAAAGTACGTCCTGGCATGTACGGTACTAGAGGGTCGGAGATATAGCTGGGAGAGAGACTATGAAGAGCCTTTGAAATAATCAGTGAAATTGTCTCTGTGATTTTAAAAGTTCAAATAGATCGTATTTCTAAGATGATGAAAACATGATTGTACAAGCTTTGTAATTAATATAATATTTAATCATTGTACCAACGCACTGTAAATATCATGAACACTCCTCACACGTTGTCACATCCTTCTGTTCACCAGTAAAGTGCAGCACATCATGGATGAGATGATCTCCACAGAGAGGGAGTACGTCCGCTCCCTCAGCTACATCATTGAGCACTATTTCCCCGAGATGGAGCGGCTGGACTTGCCCCAGGACCTGCGAGGGAAGCGCAGCATCATTTTCGGGAATGTGGAGAAGCTATGGGACTTCCACAGTCAGTACTTCCTGAAGGAGCTGGAGTCATGCGCCCACTCCCCGCTGTCCATCAGTAGCTGTTTTCTCAGACACGTGAGTCCAGACAGACAGTCGGCCGCTGTGTCCTGAGGCGACACGCTGACAGCCTTAAAAACAGCACTCAGGTCTAGAGACTGTGATGTGTTGACCTGTAGATACTGACATTTTTCAAAACAATTTAAAGCATTCACTCTCACACTGTCCTGTTATTGTTTGCACACCAATTTAGTCACACATCAGCATCATAACAAACACATACAACTGCTTTTACAGTCTCTTGGGAGCTGAATCATTCATAGCGTTTGGCAAAGCATGCTGAAATGCATACCTTTTACTGTAGTCAGTGTTGTAACTTGTTAATCTTGTGTGCAGGAGGATCAGTTTGGAATGTATGCTCTGTACAGCAAGAATAAGCCCCAGTCCGACGCTTTGCTCTGCAGCCATGGGAACGAATTCTTTAAGGTGCGTCTGGTCACATTCCTCACACTGTGTGGCAGGTCAGAGGTCAAGTGCATGATGTTTTGGTTGTACACTAAAACCCATACCTTGACATGGCGAATATTTATGGACAATTTCGGCTAATCACAGATATATTGCCGTCAGATTATGTTACTGCAACAAATGACGAGGTGTACAGAAGAGCCAAAAAATATGTTTGGGTTTGACAAAAAAATTCTCAACACACGGTCCAACTTACTTGTTGTTTTTGAGTCTTGATGGAGCGGCTCAGTTGTCATGAAGATGGTTGGGGTGGATTTGAAAAGGGATGTTTGAGTTAATTCTGGTTAAATGTAAAATATACACAGTTCATATCTTTGAAATGCCTTAATAAGTATGTTTAAGAGATTGTAGGAGCTAAGTCTATTACTTGAAGCTACTGAGATATCTAACCCAGGGGTGACCTGACTGACGAGCTTGCTTCCATTTGATGCCATACGCTACTTTTTGTTGTGTTGCGTTCAGTAAAGGATCTGCAGGCTTCATTTGCAGAATAATAAGCCTCTTTATTCGTTCCAACGTGCATAAATAAGGATCAATAAAGTCCATTTTCTTTGTTTCTATAAACAATAAACCAAACACACATTTTAGAGCGCAACAAAACAAATCTTTAGTGCCACAGCAGTCAAAAAACATTTGCCCCTCCTACTTATATTCCTGAACCCAAGGTACCATTACAGCAACACACAATATACACATGGTACATACCAATTCATGTCTGGTTAGTTAAAGAAAGAGTTTGGCTCTTACAGGGATACTTGTTTGTTAAGGTTGTGTTAATGTTGGAAAAATAAATATAAACTGATAAAGTGTTGTTGGACTTTGGTCTAAAAATGCTGCACAGGTGTATTTAATCATAAGCTAGCTCATGGCTGATAAACAGTATAGGGGAAAACACAGTTGACCTTCACTTTGCACGACTCATTACATTTTTTACTTTTGGATAACAAGCCCAATATTAAAAAGACTGTTGATGTGTGGGAAAAGTAATACCACCACAATAATAATCCTCCCTGCGTCTCTCTCCAGAATAAGCAGATGGAGCTCGGAGACAAGATGGACTTGGCGTCCTACTTGCTGAAGCCCATCCAGAGGATGAGTAAATACGCACTGTTGCTGAAAGACCTGATCAAGGAGTGCAGTCAGTCCCAGGAGCAGGAGCTGAGCGACCTCCGCACTGCAGAGGAAATGGTCAAGTTTCAGCTTCGCCATGGCAACGACCTGCTGGCTATGGATGCCATTCGGGGGTGCGATGTAAGTAGTAATACATGAGCACAGAGCCACGTGCTGCTGTGATGAATATTTTGATGTCAGCATAAAGTCAAATACTACTTAACATCATTATGAGTCAGTTCACCATGATATTAACGCTATTTTTGAACTGGAGGTCATCTTGTTGTGTGTCCAGCAGAGTGAGGTCAGGATTGTATTGTTCTCTCTGACGCATGTGAACAACCGTGTTTCCTCTCCAGGTGAACCTAAAAGAACAGGGTCAACTCCGCTGCCAGGATGAGTTCATAGTCTGGTGTGGACGCAGGAAATACCTCCGCCATGTCTTCTTGTTTGAAGACCTCATCCTCTTCAGCAAGACCAAGAAGATCGAAGGAGGATATGACTTTTACATCTATAAACAATCCTTCAAAGTAAGAGCTTAGTGTTTGAGGATTTTTTTTTTTTTTTAAACAACCACCGTATGATTACAATAAATATAATGTTTTGTTCTATTCTTTTTTATTTAGACGGCAGAGATAGGTATGACTGAAAATGTTGGCGACAGCGGCCTGCGCTTTGAGATTTGGTTCCGTCGGAGGAAGTCCCAGGACACATTTATACTCCAAGCCAGCTCTGCAGAGGTCAAGGCGGTGTGGACAGCCATCATAGGCAAGATTCTGTGGAGGCAGGCGCTCAGAAACAGAGGTGCTTTTCATTTTTCACTTTGATCTGAATATCAATGCGACGTCCAGGCCCTTTAACACATGTAAAACAAAGGCTTTGTCATTAAAGATTTACATTTCTGGACTCCAGAGTTGCGCATGCAGGAGATGGTGTCCATGGGGATTGGAAGCAAGCCCTTCATGGACATAAAGCCCAGTGATGCAGCCATCAGTGACAGAGCCATCGACTATATCATGAAGGGATCAGGTGAGCTGTTCTTGTGCACTTTAAGTATTTTAGCCTCAAGGTCACATCCACAATGATATGTTCTCAGTTTAAAACAGCATTTTAGGGGTCGCCTGGTGACTTAGTGGGTAGAGCAGGTGTCCCACATATGAAGGCACTGTCTTTGCCACAGCAGCCATGGGTTATACAGAGGAATATCGAAAGCACAGAGATGATTGTCCTACAACAAAATGAAGTCTTCCCTTATATGTCATATTTAAGATAACAAAATGCAAACAACAATAATAGAAATAATGAATTATTTAAACTGAAAACATATTAGTGTGGATGTAACATTTCTCTGACTGTCCTCCTGTCTTCGATGTGTTGCATCTTCATAATTCACCCTGTAATCATGCAGAGACACAATTCTTTTCTTGGCTGAAACCACAGAAACTCAGCTCTTGCTTACAGGCGTTTTAATGCTGGTAGTATTATGAGTTTTGTCAGGTAAACAAACCAGATGTAATTTAAGCCGCACTGATGTGAAGTCATTACAACCATAATAAACTATTTTACATCACTGCTCTTTCATGGTTCAACAGAGATGCTGTAAAACATGCTTCATGCCTTAATGCTCGTCATTAACAACCGCAGGAATTTTTAGACATTCTTGTCACTTTTCATCCCTCCCATGATCTCACCGCTCGCTGTCTTTGTCTCTAACGACAGAGGCGAGGACCAGGGCATCCATCGCGGTGCCTTCGTTTGAACACGCCACCTCATTCAAGAGACCTCACTCCACCATCTCTAACAGCAGCACCTCCTCCTCCAGCAGCCAGTCGTCCTCCTCCCTGCTGGGCTCGCTCAACCTTCATCTTTACTCCTCACCCTCTCACCCGCACACACATCCATACCTGGTGACCAGTGTTCCCTCCTTTGCCCAGTGGCCTTACGACTGCATAGAGGAAGACGAGCTGGAGCAGGACACTGGGAGTCAGCCCTCCATGAGTGAGTGGCTATTTTTCCTGCTGTAGAACCATAAGGCCATTATTTTCAGTCAAGTTAAAAAAGGGAATAATGTGTGTTCACTTGTAATTTATATGTTCATCCAGAAAAATTCTGGATGAACATATAAATTAAATAAATACTGTAGTTTTAACTCCTAATTGACTTTTTACATTCAGTCAGCAGACCATTTGTGCTTTCTCCCCATTTTTCTGTCCACTCTTTATTACTTAAAATATTTCCTGAGCTGTCAATGTTACACAAGAACCTAATTTAATTCAAACTGCTGTGATCAGTGTCATCTTACAGACAGAAACATAACTTTTTGCTTAATGGGGACATTAAATACGGGTGGAAAAAAAACAATTTCAGCAGATGAAAATCTGAAAAAAATTAGACAAGGTGCAGGTAGGTGAAGAGAGGGTCTGTAACCACAACTGTACAGAGGTGTACACAAAAAAAATGACACTTAATACATAGTGAAAAAGGCATTCAGATGGCGTCGGGGGAGGAAGACAAAGCAAGAACCAAAAGAAACTGAAATAATTTAGCAGGTGCTGGGTTATTTATAAGATATTATCATGTGTATTATTAACATCATATCAATAATTTGTTTTAAATATCACAGTTATTGTTAATACAGGCATATCGTGACACCCCTATCCAATAATAATAATTTTTTTAGTGCTTTTTAAAACACACAATGTGTAGCGACTATACTGTCAATGAAAAAGCCGCTAAGAGGCTGAGTAGACCATTAACCTTGATCTAAATCAGTTACTTTATTTAATTGTTTGCAGTATTTACCCAATCTGAGTCAGTATTTAATAAGTGAAAAATGAAGCAAAGATAAACTTAATTAAATGGAAAACCCTCTTCAGGTTTTTTAAAATAATAACAAGCTGTAATAAAGTAATCATAAAGCCTGTATGTGCAGCATATTTACAGGATAGATGGGGGATTACTGTCTGTCACAGTGTCTTCTTTGCTGTGACCACTAGGAGTTGCCAAAGTCTGAAAATATCAAATCTGACACAGAGGAGCTTTAAGGACAGATCAAGGCCTGACGAACTTGTTAACTGTCAGCACACTGCTTGAAGTTCCCTGAGCTCTCGCCTCAATAGAAAATTAATGGAGTTCTGAGTTGTGTGATCCAGTATTTCATTATTGATATATCTTTGTCTCTGTGTTGTGTGACAGTCACTGAGAGCTCAGAGACATCCTCCCAGTGCACCTCCAGTGACAGTGTCACAGGGCTGAGCACCCTCACTATACCCGGGCACCCCAGCATCGTCATGGACTCCTACAACAACAACAACAACGAGCCCCCCTCTTTTCTGTGCTCCTCCACGCCTCACTCCTCCATCACCTCTCCTTCGATATTCCAGAAAGAAGAAGACCTCCAACCCCAGGCCACCAAGTTCATCACAGCAGTGAGTGTTTGATCACATACTCTCATACACTAAGATCACCTGATGTTGTACGGCTGCGAACATCACGTTGCTTCATGTGAATATACTTTGTGAAGAACAGTATCAAATCAAATATAACTGTACTGACACCCATTTATATTTTGTGGCTCTTTCTCATGTCGTGTTTTATTTAAAGCCTTCCTCTAAATAGAGGTATGAATACTTAACCCCAGAACATTTTTTTCTGCTTCTATTTTTATATTGATCATGTGAAAGATGTTTGTAGGTTTACCACATGAGGTACTTCCCTTTTTACGAGGGCTGGGCGATGTAGAGAAATCAAATAACACAATATTTTTGACCGAATACCTCGCTATCGATATTGCGACAGTAATGTAAAGTTGAGTATTGGTGTTTTCACAAATTATTTATACAATAAGATTGCATCTAATCATCAGTTATGTGGATATAATGACGAAGTAGTTAAAGGCAATTAATACAAGAACAGTCTGGTAAATTCAGAAAATTACACTTCACTGTAATGCAGCCTTTAAAACCAGAAAAAGACAACATCTACAATATTACAATATGCAAATTTAAAGACTATATCTACTCTCATATCACAATATATTATACATTGCCCAGCCCTACTTTTTACACTGTCTATATATCCATATATACTATCTATATCTAACTATATCTTTTCTTGTTTTTCTGATTCCATTACGTAATTTTCTGTTATTATTGAAAGAGAGTTCATCTACCTGATAAAAAAGGCTGCACATATTTTTCTACCTGACCCTCTTATTTACTCCATAATATACTCTATGCACTGGTACAGGGTAAAGGGCATTTAAGTCTGGGGCCTATGGTATATTTTGTTTTATTTAAATACATAGATTTAATGTATTTTTATTTGTCAGAAGTCTTTACTCTCGTTGGATAATTTTGTACATTGGATTCTCTGGAAGCAATAAAGTTATAGTGCTTCTCTTTTAAGATCTGCAGATTACATGTTGCTAAAATGTCGGTTCATAGAGTGATGCTGCATAAATTAATATTATGAAATGCTTGTGCTCTCCAAATGTAGTTTTACTTTTACTCAACAAAAGCAATAGAGGTTAGAAAGGGTAGAGATTAGATTGTATGTTATTTGACTGAAGAAGCCTAAATCCTGGAACATATGTGATTATAAAGCCCGATTATAACCCTGATTTTGCTGTGATGATTGATTTAAAAAAGAGGTTCAGGAATCAAATCTGTCACCCTCTGAGTAGGTTTGCAGTGGTATACCAGTTTCATAGTTTACCATTTTAATTAAAATTATATAATAATAATAATAATAATAATAATAATAATAATTTGTTTTGTTTGATTTGCTTTGTTAGTTTTGATCTAAACATGGTTACAAACATGGTTTTGCATGAAAATAAGACAACAATGAAAACACATATTTAAAAAACAGTAATAAAAAAAGTAATTATCAGGCATTCAAATGAAAAGCTTTCCTATAAAAATGTGCTTTAAGCATTGATTTAAAACAGGGGGAATATGCCTAATCTCAGCCTCATCTCCTCAAGCAGAGAATTCCAGATCCTTGGGACCTTGATGGCAAAAGCCAGGTCACCTTTAGTTGCCAGCCTCTATCAAGGGACGACTAGTGAGGGTAGGCTTGTGAGTATCTTAGGTGACAACTTGAAGTGTAGGTTGTCAGAAGCTCAGCTATATAACTGGGGGCTAAACCGTATTGAGCTTTAAAAGTTATTAAAAGAATCAATTCTGAAGTTGGCAGTTTTCTTTTGCAGCTTGAATTATTATCATTGTGTAATTCTCTGAGATGGTTATCATCATGTGAAAATCTCACACTGTTTTAAACAAGTTCTGCATAAGCTTTAGACAAAGCACAGATGTTGCAATGATGTTGAACGTGTTTGTTTTTCCAGCTGTAAAATTTATGTATCTGAATATGAACCAGTACTTCATGTAGAGAAAACAGTCATCTGCAAAAGTCTTTACATTAGACAATATATTCCTCGATTCATTACCAGCCTTTGCTCTCAAATGTAAATTGTCTTCTCATGAACAGCTGTGATAAAATGTTAAAGTTGATTAGACTGCTTCTTACAGAGTCTGAGAGCTAAATATTTGAATAATCAGGTATTATTTTGAGTTATATTTCAGCCTCTGCGGCTTTGAAAGCAAGTGATAGACAAAAGCCGAATCTTCAGTTTTACTTACCACCTTTTTGCTGTTTTGTTTTTACCAGAGCAAGACCGCTCATATAGCAGTAGGCCTCTCTACTGTGGTCTGACTCAGAGCTGAGGGGTTTTAGCTCAGTAAGTAACCGGTGTCAAAAGAGTGGACATCTGTGTTGTCCCCCCTCACAGCCTCATTAACAACTGTGAGGAACCTGTGGCCTGACTACTAATCTGTGTGCACATGTGCTTTTGGAGCCTGTGTTGTGAGCTGCATGGCAGTGTGTCCTGGTGGGTTAGAGGGCTCTCCTCCTGACGGGTGTTTTTGTCTTGTTTACTTATGGCTCTTTGTCATGTCTCTTGGTTTCCTCGTCCTCTCATTCTCCTCTGTGCATCCGTCTGACATGAGGGTGGAAATTGTGTTATGAACTAAGTGTTGTGAACAGTCTTATATACGTTTGAACACACGCATGCCTTTGTTTTGGGGCTTTGGAATGCAGTTATATTTCTTTATTTTTGTTGTTGTCGATGCCTGAGTTTTGTGGTTTTTTAACAAACTGTTTAACTTGTTCTTTTTATTTGTTTCTAATGTTTAAATTCAGCCTTGATTGCACTGAATTGGATAAAAAGTGAACTGCATGACGACAATATATTAAAAGATTGGGTGCATAAAATATTACAGTGCAAATTGGTTAGCCTCATCTTTAATTACATTTATTTGGAATCAATAATTTAGGTGTTGGCCTTTATTGTAGGACCTAAACAGCAATAAAACACTCAAATAATCTCGTAAAAGAAATATTCCCCACATTGAGAAATCACTCTAAATGTATGGTCAACTTGTAACCAGTGAGACCCCAAAAGTAGTTTTAAATACATAATTCTGTGGCTGTTAAAAGTGTCATGAAATAGAATTAAAAAAACCAAACATGTTTGCTCCTCTACGCGTTTTATTATAGATTCAGGCAAAAGTATTTTTACTTTAATGCATTTAAATGTGCAATAGCCTCCCCAAAATCTCCCCCGCTGTTTATCTCTGTTACTTTTAAAGAAACACATTCCTCAACCGTCAGTCGAAGGTAAAAATTATTTTCAGTGTCTTTTCATGCTTTTCACAGTCATCTAATCATAAATATTCAGTTTAAAATCATAGCAATATTATGGACTTAAACATGTCAAGTATGAAAGACTTTACATATGCACACATTTTGACAGAAGCATGTGTTTGTGCAGCCAAAGTAAAACATCAAAAAATTACCCAGGTTTAAAAAACCACTGGTTTAAGAAAGAAACTTTGAAAATTGCATTAGAAATGATAGATATTGGACATGTCTGTATAACTTGTTACATCTTACACAACTCATTATGGCTAAAAAAAAAAGAAGTTTTGCTCACCTCCTTGATGTTGTACGCAACACTGATATCAGTTTAAGGGATTTAGGATACCCCCTAAACTTAATCGTAGAATTATAGTTTTGACAAAATCTATAATCTTAGAAATCACCTTTGTATTATGTTGTTATGGCAATGTAATTGCTACCTGGATTATGTTCAGTAACAACTTGTCTTTCAAATAATAAAACACTACATTCATGTAACACGTAGGCTTTGGAAGGAAGTGGTGGGTGAGACCAGCAGGTGTACAAAGTGCATGACCTAGACCACAGAACTTTGGGTCTGTGTCCAGTCTTCTGTCTTTAGGTTAAAGTTAAGGAAAGAAGTCATTCAAAAAAAGCCAAGTTACTACGAATGTATTGCAAGATTGCCAAATATGGGTTACAGCTGAGCATTTTGCTGATATGTTCAGTATCAACATTTTTTCAAGCTTGCCAGATTTGTTAATTAGCAACATTTCCTCATAATGTTAATAAAAAAAATGTATGTTGTTTCTTGGCATTACATCTCCTTCTAAATCTATTTCCTGTTTCAAATTAGGTGTATATAAATGTAATTTCTAGTAGACAGGGCTGGTTTAGAGGTTTTTAAATTGACCCTTTAGCTGACTGACATTTTTAACATTGCATGCTGACTCAAATAAAATAATTTGAATGCATGATTTGCAAAGAAGAGGTTTTTCTAAATCTCCTTTCTTGTGTTTTCCTTATTTCCTTGTAGCTGTGAAGACCTCGAGCTGAATGCTACTCAATGCTGCAGCAGTTTGTATATCAGGACCAGGAGATAAAAATAAAAGGAGTCCAGCTTCGCAGCACTAAGACTTTAACGGATGAAGCTCAGCTGTTAATGACATTTCATTATGATTCTGTAAATTGGAAACTGACACATAATATACACTGCCATGATGGTACGTCTGTGGTCTGTACATTTGTTTTAATGAACTAGGTATGAATCAGTGTTTATATTGTAGATGAGTTTTTTATGTATTTTACAAAACAAAAAAAATAGCAGGCAGATCAACCCAGAGAATGTTGTACTGTCATATTTCTTTTCTTTTGTCGCCAGTCCTGTTATAAGTTTGTACAGATGATTAAAATGTTTAAAACATGTTGTTGTGTTCATTTCTTTGGCACAGTGACGTTTGACATGAAATTAAGTGTTTCCAGTTAGAAATAACTGTATAACACACGAATCCATCATAGCTCAGTAAAGTTTTCTGAAACTAACTGTAAGTGTGAATGCAGCTGAAAACACATTGCAGATATTTCCACTGATAAAAAAGCACAAGTGTAAAACCACACACAGAGACCCTCGCAGGTAGACTGACAGAGCAGCACTATGAGGCCAGCTACTACCGTTGCACAGAGAGACGCAGAGGTTGAGGAAGATGAAGGGTGGTTTTTCCTTCACATGACAGAAGCTGACATCTATTTACCACAAGCACTGTGTTCTCGGTCCGAGTCAAACATCAGACGCAGACCACAGCCCCGAGCCTGTTCAGCAGGAGTTACAGCTCTGATAAAGGCAATCGAGACAGAACAGAAAGCCACGCCTGATGTACAAAAAAAATAAACAAGTCTGCTGATACAGTCTCTTAACTTCTTTACTTTAAGTCCTAATATACAGCCACCTGGTCCTCTGCATACAAACACTTAATTTGAAGTGTTAATTTCCTCAAATGTCATCTTCTTCAGCTCAATCATGGTGATTTGGCACGTCTCGCTTTCACGAACCAGAAGCAGAGGACTGCGGAGAGAAAAATCTCGAGCCCCAGCACGCAAAGTTCAAGCACCTCCATCTGTCAGAAACATAAAGATCATCAAGTATACATTTGTTTCATATTTTCAAAAAAAAAACATGCTAAAAAAGCACTTTGAAGTGTTTCCTTCAGTCATATTCGTTACATGGTCTTACCCTCAAATGCTGATCATTTTTCGGAGACCAGTCAGCCAGGTCGACACTTATCAGACAAGATGAAACTACAGCTACAACAATGCAGCCACAGTTCACCCCGAAGGATATCTGGAACATGAACCATACATTAATTTCTCATTAATTCACCTTCACCCACTGGTGCCCCCAGAAATTTCCATAAGGGAGGTCTAATGGGGCCACTGAAATTCTTGGGGTGGCATATCAAAACCAAAAGACATAACTCAATGTTTGGAGTTAGCTGACGCTGTTAACGTGTAAAGGCTAGTTGAAAACTTTGTGAATACGGAGAGTTAAGGAATCACATAATGATGTACTGTGGTTACAGTTAATGCTACTAATTATGTGATGTGCATAGACTTATATAGCCTCATGAGACCATCCTGATTTTAATCTCTGGAAGGTGTTTAGAGCGGCAGCAGAGCCAGATTAATACATAGGTAGAGCGAAACATAATGTTGAGCTCACGTCATCAGGATGGTCAAACCAAGCTAAGACTTATACCGGTGCATTTAACATTTTGACTTCCACAGCAGTCCTGTTTTAATGTGTTATATATCCATACGTTAGGTGGTTTATTGCTGTTCAAATAGGCTGGTTGTACTTTGCATCGAAAGACAAATATACAGCTTTAAATTAAAGGAGCATATTGATGGTAATGAACAAAACATATACTGGGAACAAGCCTTCCCATGTTTAGGGGAGACTCGTGGGTACCCATAGAATCAAGTTTCATTCACATATCTTGAGGTCAGAGTTCAAGGGACCCCTTTGAAAATAACTATGCCAGTTGTTCCCTTGCCAAGATTGAGCCTAACTTTGGAGCGTTAAGCAGGATTTATACCTCTGTGTGGAACTGACGCTGTACCTACGCCACACCCTACACCGTAGCCTGACATGCACCTCCCCAAAAATGTAACTACACTTTGCGGCAACACAGACCTTCTGGCTATTGTTGCAAGCTGAAATCATTTCCCTCAGTGGAAAGGAAGTTTTAATTTACTTTTTTTGACAGATAAAAAAACAATAAATTGTAAATACAATAAAGCCTCCACAAATTAGTATTTTATGTCTTGTGTGTGATTCATCCTGGTTTCGTATGAGTAGAGGAAAAGTCCACCAGCAGCTAAGCTAATTTATACAATGTAAATTGCCATAGGCTTGCGCTAATAACATTAGCATTTTATATATGTTTGGAAAATGTGTTTAGTTTAAGACAGTTGTTTTGTCAGTGAACCTTGTGAGCTGTAATGGAGCTGAATTTTGTAACCTTAACTTTGTTAAATGTTGCTGTTGTCCCTGGCTTCAAATGAGTAGAGGTAAAGTCCACTAGCAGCTAAGCTATTTTATACTATGTAAAATGCCATAGGCGTGTGCTAATAACTTTAGGATGTTGTATTTGTGGGGAAAATGTGTCCAGCAAAAGACAAGTGCTTTGTCTGTGAATGCTGTGAGTTATAGTGAAGCTGATTTGTGTAGTTGTGTTTGAAATTGCCTCTATTAAGTCATGATTAATGTGTGTTTTGGGTGTGTTTTGAATCAACAAAAATTTGCAGCACTTCGCAGAAACTCCACTGCTGACTAGTGGTTTGGAGATGCAAAGTGACACAGACACACCACTGCACAAGTATAAATGCTTACAATGGCTTAGACCATGTGTGTATAGGCTGCCGTGTAGGCTCTGCACAGAGCTCACGCACAAGTATAAATCCGCCTTTATTTAGCCCTCCGTCAAGCTGTGGGGCAGCAATTGTATTGGGGGGCCCTGGTCCTCCCTGCTCCCCCTTGGGGGCACCACTGTCTTCACCAACTGTAATGTGTTGTACTTACAGGTAGCAATTCTGGATATCTGAACAGCAGGTTGGAAACACATCCAGCAATGATGTACTGCAGAGGAGAAGAATGCAGAGTCAGTATACTGAAGACAATTTGGATAAACATTTGTTAGAACTTATAGTTTTATCTGCTTTACTTGCTGCATGATTTTTATCATTTGTTTTTTAATGTAAGCAATTTGAGCAGAGACTTACGAGTGCTCCACTCAGGAGGGAGACTCTGAACAGAGTGAAGAGGGACTGTGCCATCTCCTGGGTTACTGCGAAAAGAATTCCCACTGCAAAACTGAAGAGACCGCTCACCATCTGCAGAGACTGACAGAGTAACAGAGACTATGAATTCATGAGAGTGTGTGTCCTCAGTGGAAACCATTACCAAATAAAACCACAGTAATTCAATTAAAAGCAAGAAGAAATGCAACATATAGAATTGACACAGAAAAAAAATCTAAATCTTGTTCCAAATCAGAGATGTGTTTTCATCCAAATTATAATAATAGATAAACACAGTCTGAGTGAACAAATAACACACCAACAATTTCACCTTTGACAATATTGTGCACATATTCACAGAATTATGAAGACACAGTTGTGTGAGCTTTTACACTTAAGTTGCAGAATACCACAAAACCCTCAACTAAGCGTTTCCTGTTGCTGCTGTCCAAGTCTGCACAATGGGTACAAGCTATTTTGGACATCCCCCGTCACTGCACCTCTAATCTGTTTGTCATATCTTGCATACATTTGTGTTGTATATGTTTTTAGGCATGAAATCACACAGTCACAGGGAAGAATGAGTGAAAGATTGTGAACACTAATGCCTGCATCTAAGTCTTTGCAAAGGAAAATATGTATAATAAAATACAGTAATGTATGAGGAAAAAAAACACTATCTTAGTTCCTTTTTTCTCTGACTATAGGCAGCATTATTGCAACTGAGGAAGCAACACACACACTAAATTAAAGGCTTCTACTGTAAAAACCTGATTACAGTCATATAAGGACATGAACCTTATTGTGTTCAATATTTGTTTAGATTAGACACTTTCCGAGAATGCAGTTGTGTCATTTTGTAAATGCGTGCTTATAAATGAATAAATGCACACGACAGTAGCTCAGATAGACTATGTTGTCCAGTAAACGCAGGGTTGGTAGTTTGATCCCTGGCTCCTCCTCACTGCATATTGTCAAAGAGCAAGACAATGAGCCCCCAACTACTGCTTATGAGCAAGTCAGCACTTTGTATGGCAGCTCTACCATCGGTGTATCATGTATGTGTGGAGGTGAAGATGAGCTTTTTATGAGTGTTTTGCATTGTTCTCACGATGAATGTACTATATAAATGCAGTCCATTTATATATATATATATATATATATATATATATATATATATATATATATATATATATACATATATGCCTATGGCAAATGGACTGCATTTATGTATATATATATTTTTAAGACTGATATGTATCAGCTGTTACCATGGCTGGCATTATTTTCACCTTGTAAGTCTGTGTGTGTCATCGTGGCAAAATATTATCCTGTTGACACCTACTGTAGCAGGAACTACTTGAGTACTTTTCCAGGTGTTTATATGTCTGTTTGTCTGTCTGTGAAATGATTTTTGTGACCTTGATAATGTCGCAAACCGCGCAAGTTGCAGTCACTAAACTTTACAGATGTGTAGTTGAGATCAAAATAAAGGCTGAGTCCGAAGATTGGTCAGGTCTGAGCAAGGTGGCCAAAAGTAAGGAGGCAAGAAGTAGGGAAATGGCCATTACAACCCCCAGCTGACATTCATCCTGGGATCGCTGTATCACAGCTGGAGTGATCCCATCGCAAGATAGTCGCTAGTTGTTTGATGCAGTCATTTGCAATACTCGTTTTTGGAGTGCTCTGCATTTAAACAAACATATGACCCTCTCTACTGGGGTCATACACATTTGGAGATTTAAGAATGGGGGTCACAAAAATGAAATACTATCTTTTACTTTATGCAAAATGGGGTTCAAGTCAGTGTTGTTGTCAAGATCAACTAAACCGAGACCAAATCGTGACCAAGACCAGAGTGTATAGAGACTAGGGCATGACCAAGACTTTGAGGGGCTGAGATCAAGTCAGGACCAAGATCTAACCAGACACACTTATGATAAAATGTGGACCATATATAGCTGCTCCTCAAATTGATCCTAAAGATCCACATTACCATAAAAACGCCCACAGAAAACAAATGAAGATTCCTTTTCATTCACCTCTTTTAATGCCATATACTATATGTGTGCATGTGTGTACCATAAGAAAGGTCTTGATAAAATAATCAAAAGCCATTGCAGAGGTGAATTTCATGTATGGGATTTTCCTTTGTTCTCTTTGAGCAAACAAATACCAACAAATAAGGAGCTGCAATCTACTTCAGTGATATTCCCTTCAGTGGTGACTTTGACCGGTCCTGAAATAAAATCCACTTTGTCTGAGACCGAAACAAGACCAAGTAAAAATGCAGTTGAGTCTGAGACGAGACCAAGACCTTCAAAAAGATGTCTTGAAACCGGTTGTAAGACCAACACCAATGTTAAGCAGTACAACACTGGTTAGAGGACCTTCTCAGAGGGTTTGTTTTATGACATGATATCCTGGGCAGTTTTGTCACTCTTACCCCCAACACAGCCGGTTGTTTCTGCAGAAGGTCATGCAGCGGCCCTTTGTCGTCCGGCACAAGCTCTAAAGCCTGGTAATGTCGCACCAACAGCGGCTGTCTGTGCGCAGCTCTGCGTGGCTGGTCATCATCTCCATGGATGCTCATGTCAACATCAGCACAGGCCATGGTGCTTCTCTGACCTGGAGGGATGATGGTTTTTAATTTATACTGTCTATCCTTTGGTTTTCACATGAGACAAACAAAGCAGCAGAACTTAAAAAGTACCCAGAGTGACCAGAAAATTAGAAACCCTTGTACATTTTAATGCAATATCACACAACAGTCCTGTGATAAATTGTGAAAATAAGGAATTTTAATTGTTGCTGACACTGTGAGGTGATTATTCAGCATGTCTTTGAGACTTTAATTGTTGCATCATTTTAGAAGGTGCCACATATTTCTTTATTTAGGTAAGTAAGGCAGATAAGAAATTAGACATATCTTTTACTACAATGCAATCATGCAATTATATCCTCACCACAGAGTACGGCTTTACCATGTAGCCAAGTAAAAGCCCAAAGAATCAAAGGAGGGCTGCCAATAAAATTTAAACAGTGTATATAGATAGTATATATTGCAGGGCATTTTGAAGCTCTGAGCGGTCTCATTCTCATACACTGAGCAGAATTACAGAATTCAACATTCAAAAAAACTTTCAATCCACTACAGTAAACACACACATGCATGTGCAGACTCTGAGATGCTCGTACATTCACATTTTCTATTGCAAATATGTACAAAAAGCTTTTATTTTCCGTGCAATTCAATAATGAACTTACCAGGTTTGGCTTGAGGAGTATCTATTTCACACTCTGTATCGGTCTCAAACAAGTGCCTCAGTCATTTTCACTTCCCTGCAAATACTTTGAAAGATGAGGTCACCTCACGCCTTAACTTCCTCACTCTGCCAGTGGTCTCTGCAGTATCACAATGATCAACCCCCAGTGCCTCAATGCATAAGTTGTATGTTATGGTCCAGTATTTCTAAATTCAGTCAAAACAGTTTTCTTTACATTTATAATCATAAATAACGTAAAATATCAAGTTTACAGTTTTAAATGTTTGCCAAATCAGTTGCACGCAAGCATTTTGTGGGTTTGTGTGTATTCGTGTGAGAGACATAAAAGAGAGGAGGAGGGGGGGCGGACAAAGACAATCGGTGTACCAGGTCATTTCCTTTTCAAACTCGTTCGACAAAGCAGCGAATTTCAGGTCTCAATCCAGATAAGAGACGGAAAAAAAAGGTAGGTTACTGAAAACCTCAACAGCAGATCACCACGGTGATAAAAACCTGCTTTAACCTTCTTTGTTTTGTTCACAGGAAAATGAAGAAGACATTTGTTTGTGATGAATCAATGATCATCACCATTCCCATTGGGAGTCTGAGGGATGCCAGAGAGGGTCAACTGATGCCCGAGAAATTTCAGTGTGTGTACAGAGATTCCTACAAGGTCTTTGTTTTGAAGGGGAAACCCAAACCTCTTGGAGTAAGTTATGTCTTATACAGCTGGAGCCACGATCACAGACTGTTTCATAGCTTTATACTTATATTCTTTGGCTTTAACTTACACAGAAAACATGCAGCATTGCAATGGAATATTATTCTGTCTCTTTTTTTATTTATTAGGCAGCCCAGGCCATCGCTGGTGTGTTCATCCTCACTCTTGGTCTGATTTTCACTCAGACAGAAGACTTCACCAGGTTATACACCCTACCCAGTGCTGTGGTAAATACAGTTACCAAACTACTACTTTAATTTACTCCCATAAGAACATTACCATTCTAGATGTGTCTATGAAAATACAATAAGAAACACATTCTTTAGACGTTCCCATTGCTATTAGGGAACAGTATATCTACTGTATGCATCTGTGCTTCCTTTTACGTCTGTGCTCAATAACGTTTACCGTATTATATTGTGTCTTATCTTGTTTTCTTTTTATATTCCACAATATTGTATTTCAGTGTAATGTACATGTTTTATCAATCTTAGTTTGTGGTCTGTGGTATGCTGTCCTATGCTGCTGGACAATCTCCAAACATGCATGTGGTGAGTTAAAAATTACATTTGTATAAAAATTGTGATGTCTCTACAATAGGTGGCTTATCCCCTGGATTTAGAAATAATGACATGTATTCTGGATATAGTAGTGTAATATTTATAATGCAATCTGATACACTTTTTAATCTAAGTAACAGGATTAATCACAGTTAAATTTAAATTTTAAAACTGTGATCCAAACACAAGCTTTTATCTCCTAAATACAAAATATGGCGTTACAGAATGCCTTTTTAAAACATGAATTCAGAGTATATGAAGTAAAAAGGAGGGAACTTGTTGGATAACGGACACATCGTGACATAGTGTAACATAGTATTTAAAATGAACATGCTATTCAACATCAGCAGAAAAATGGATGAGAAATTAAAAGGACCTAAAGTGAGGAGGGAAGTTTAATATATATTTGCCATCCAGTTAAACTTTGAATTGTTTTTAAGTTATTTTTCTTTGTGAACTTGCACTGATGAGTGAATAATTGTAACTAGCAAATATGGAGTTTAAGAATTTTGTTCCTGTGAAGTCTAAATAATAATAATGAACGATCTTTTTTTTTTGTTTGTTTGTAATGACTTTCCTGCACTATCACTGCATTTTTCACCCTGCAGACAAAGCTGTCATTCTCTCTGAACATCGTCAGCTTCTTCTGGTCAATTGCAGCAGTTTGTCTCTGTGCAGTCAAGTTCCATGTTTCGCTAGAAGATAGCCCGCAAAGTGCTCAGGTAAAGAGAAACAGCATTTATCCTTTTTTTTTTTTTTTAAAAAAAAAAAAAAAAGCCTTTCTGATGTAAAAGGTAAATGTGTATTCACGTCCACCACTGTCTCAACCTTTTTAGGTCCATGAAGGAATCAAGGGACTGATTATGACTCTGCTGGTTGTTGAAAAGTTAATAGCCATTGTCTTGATCTACTGGCTGAGCAAAGCTGTATGCAGAGAACATTTCAACACTTTGGTATGTTGTTCTCTTTCTGTACACACAGCAACTGCATAAGACAGGTCCGTAATCACCTATTTAACATTAGGGGGTCCACCTCCAGAGGGGGTCTGTGGAGAATTTGCCCCAGGAAACAGCCATGCTGACTATTTCAGGGCATTTTGATAAAATATCCTAGATCAGGGCTTCTCAAAGTTTTGATAACTGAGTGCCATTTTAGGGAGCCAGCATATGATTGAGAGCTGCACAAGAAAAGTACACAAACTATGACTTTTTTCTTGTGACACATTTCCTATGACTTTTTTTTACATGCTATATTGTGACATTTTAATGACAAACCATACTGACTTTTTAAATCAAAATTTTATAGCATTTTTTTATGATCAAACTATGACTTTATGGCATTTTCATTGCATACTTTTCAAAACTATTATGATCATCAGTGATATAGCCTGCTTAACACCCTTATTCCATTCTAGTTTTCCACTTTTAGATACATTTGTAATTTGTAATGAAATAAAAAGACGATTGTGTTTCTCAACGACTGTACCTATACCTACTCACAGCAGCCAAGCAATGGCTTCTGCTGGGATACGGTAATTTGGACAAATCACACACAGATCCACAATACAACGTAATACTAGAACCAGTAGTGAAAATAATTTTAACAATAGTTATGACAGTAATACGTTCTTCAAGTTTATTTGTGATCATGTAACATTTGCTAATTATTATTTTGGACAGCGGTTTGTGGTTGCCTGTTTAGGCGTAACAAATTTTAGATTTATTTTTTATAAATATAATATATATTACAATTAAGACCTAGCTTTAAGAGAAATTACATTATTTATAATTAATAGCTATCTTCGTTTTCTTTTCTTTTTTTTTACCACAGCCCATCATACTGCTGAAACAGGGAGACTGAAGGCTTTAAAGGCTTGATGAAGCGCAACAAACCAACGTTCAACTGTCTATTTACATGGTACTTTTAAATTCCTCTTTGCATCAGAAGTGTAAAATAGTCTATCAATGTCATATACTCCTGAATATATAGCATGCAAAGAATGTGAAACTGATGCTTGTTTTCATTTGAAAAATAAGCCAACAGCCAATTGCACATGAATGAGCCACTTCTCGGATGTAGATTACCTGTTATTTTGTTTGTGTACATATTGCAATGTTTAACACCTTTATAACAGTGTGCCATAAATAAAAAAAACAGAAGTGTTGGTATTTCTGTAGTCCAAAATTACCTTTAAACTTAAAGTCCTGGATAATGTTGCACTGTCTCTACTCCTGGAAGTCAGATCATATTTTAAACTTCTTGTATTGTAATCATTGTTTGCTTTTATTCAGTAAATCAATCAGTTTATTGGTTGCATAAAATCATAAAGTCAAAAAACTGGCTCATGCACATCTTTGAAGAGTCTCCTGAACAGGTGCGTTGGAAAAAAAACTTCAGCAGGTCAAGAAAGAAAAAAGATTGCCGCACACTGTTGCCAAACTTGCAAAATATTTAATGGGACAGGGCAGCTACGTTTCGGTCATTACAACGTTCGTCAGGCATAGCTGCCACTCTGCAAAAGAGATAAAATATTTAACGGGACAGGGCAGCTACGTTTCGGTCATTACAACCTTCGTCAGTGTGCAGAATTCTTTTTTCTTTCTTGACTTGCATAAAATCATAAAATATGATTTAAGTAAAATGTTTAAGTGTATTCTGTTCTCTGTGAATCACTTTGTAACTCTGCGTTGGGCAAATAAAGGTAACTTTTGTTTGTTTGTTTAGGCTTTATTTGTCTTTTTGTGTACCTGTAACACATTCCTCTACTTTGGACAATGGCTGATAACAGCTACAAAAAGGGGTTTAAAATCAGCAATGTATGCAAATAATCACATAAATAGTAAATCTACATTTGGTATCAGAAAAATATTGTCATACATTAAGGGAAAAACTACAAATCAAAATGTACTATGTATTCATAAGATACAATAATCATGTGGAACAAGTAGTACGAGCATATAGTGGTGTAAACCCAGAGAGAACAAGTCATTTTTTACTTAGTGTGTTACAACCAATAAATAAATAACTGCCATGCAAATTTTAAGTTGTTAGACTATTTCAAAAACAATTTTCTAGCTAATTAAAAAGAAAACCCCCAGGTAGGGGTTAGTTTTACTCTTGTTACAAACATGCTTTCTGCCACATTGCTCATAATCATTTTTGTAAATTATTAGGTAACCTATGTTCGACAGAGCCCCCCTTACCAATTATAAAGTGTTTTTTTTTTCAGTGAGCAAAAGACAATAGTGAAATAACGATGGGACTTGCAAAACAAAAACTGACATTTTTGTTCCATTTTTGCCATCAAATAGTGACAAACCAAACAATAACCTCAGACACAGACAAAATGGACTATTTCGGTACACTAAGTAAGTGAGTTACTGTCCTTTACAAAACAAGCACTCTGAGTATTTGGTGGTTAAAAAAACACTCATAGGGTCAGGGGTTAATGTGCTGTATTTACTGTGGTCTCTTTTTAGTCTTTACATGCTTATCTGTAGCCTACATTATGTGTGCTTTACTGACTATCTACAGTGCACAAGTTTCTTTATTGCAGTGAGAAGTTGCAAAACAGTACAGTGAGAAAGGCCCTGAAACCAAATCCTGTTTAGGGCCACCAAAATTCAAGGGTCAGCTCTGGTGCTCAATTTACTTAAAGTGAAGGGATTCTGTGCAAAATAGCTTTTCAAATTTCTTTGCATTTGTTTTCTAAACTACCAGAAATACAAAACATTAACAGTAAATCAAGATTTTTGGTGCCCATGTGGGTTGTTTGAGCTCTTCGTGTAAAATGATGGGGCCCTCTGCTGGGAGCTGAGGATGATTTTTGGTTTCAGTGACCTGTGAAGCCATGAGCAGCCACATGGGGGAGATAAACACACACACAAAATCAAGTGGAGTAGAAACACCTTTCAGTGAAGGATGTTTTCCAGGAAACACTTTCATTTGACATTCAGATAACTGTTGCACTGTGCTATGGTCAAGCTGCCAAAACCTGTGGGCTGACATGTTCCTTTAAATATCATTCCAGGAGGTCACAGTTTAAGGTGTTAAACTGATTTGACAGACTCAAAGAAGTCAACCTCTGTTCACTCGTCATGCTTTTAAGACCTTGCACGGAGGTCACGCTAAAAACATTCAGAGCAGCACATGATGAAGGAGAGCATGTGCACTCTTCCGCTTTGGGACACTCCCTGCAACCATGTTACACCAATCACAATCAAAGTGAACAATCCCTCTAAAACTTTCTTCCTCTCTTTTTAACCCTCTGTTGCTCCTCCTGCTTAGCTGTCACATCTACTTTACAATCTGCTAGCGAGCTATGTAACTATATATATTAATTTTAAGTAATTCCTGTGTGTGTAGTAGCAGTTAGAGGAGGTTGCCAGCCGTGGTGTGAATCACTTTCTCATGCTGCTGTGAGGAGCTGCTGCTGCTGCTGCTGCGTCCTGCTATGGCGTCCGTGTACAGCGGATCCCACACCTTGAGCAAGGATGATGTGAATTACAGGATGCATTTCCGAATGATAAACGAGCAGCAGGTTGAAGATATCACGATCGACTTCTTCTACAGGCCACACACGATAACACTGCTGACATGCACCGTGCTCAGTTTGATGTATTTCGCGTTCACAAGGTAAGTCGCTCGCGGCTAGCGTTAGCTCGCTGGGGCTAGCTTAGTTAGCTAGCGCCCGGCTAACGGCAGCAGTGATGCTCTGACAGCGTACAGGTACACGGGGGAGGTTAGCTAGCTGTTAGCCACTCTTTAATGGATTTTCTCACTGAAATAAACTTTACATCCACACGAAGGCACTGGAATGAGCTTCTTGGTGATGACTGACTACAGTTTACCCTCATTCATCGTCAACAGAAGCTAATAAATAGATGTGTGTTACATAACGGTCGTCCAGTGATGAACACTTTCCTGGGCATTAGCAACAACACTGTAACTAGCATGGAAACGGGTCATAACGTCATATTTACACTGATTTTCTGCTTTAAAAACCACAATAAATGTAATATAATGTAAGCTTTATGTCTTTGCCAGCTGCTGTTCACTTCATTACAGATGTGTAGGGGATATAACGCACAGACTACATGTAAAAGTGTCTGTTTAACATATACCACAGCATCACTGGTGATATTAACTGTGTGTTTGGGAAATGTGTGTTTACCCTGTCTGCAGAGATGATGGGAATCCAGACAGTAATCTCTGGGTGGGGCTCATCCTGGTCATCTCCTTCTTCCTTGTCATCAGTGTTTTGGCATTTCCTAATGGTGAGCAAAAAAAAAAAAGGCTACTGAAATGGTTATTTAGTTTAGTTAAGTGTGTTTGCATAGCTCTTAATTACAGTTAGCCTGAAGGTGCTTCACACACGACCATATGTTAGCACAGTAAATAACAGTGACTGCTTTACATAAAACTCTTAGCTTTAACATGGAAGTCATTATGAGAGGAGTAAATAGACTGTAGAAAGAAAATTTGATTTGTCATTCAGCTCTGTCACCATTAAATCAAATCAAGTATATTCATATAGCACATTTAAAAACAACTGCAGCTGACCAAAGTGCTATACAAAATAAAGGAATGACATACAAATATATAGCAATATAAATGTACACAAATATAAAACAGAATAAAACCACTACAAACAGCCAAAGGCCATTGAAAACATACTCCTGATGAATTCCTGAGTGATCTCCTCCCAGACCTGGATCAGGGCATCAGTGAGCTCTTGAACAGTCTATGGTGGTACTTGGTGGCATCGAATGCACGATACATAACGTCCCATAGGTGTTCAATTGGATTTAGGTCAAGGGAAAAGAGAGGGACAGTCAATGGCATCAATGCCTTCGTCATCCAGGAACTGCCCACACACTCTGGCCACATGAGGCCAGGCATTGTCCTGCACCAGGAGGAACCCAGGGCCCATTTCATCCTGGTACCTAACAGCAGTTAGTGTACCACTGGATATGACATGGAGATCTATGCCTCCCCAGACCATCACTCACCCACTGCCAAACTGGTCAAGCTGGATGATGTTACAGGCAGCATAATGTTCACCACGACATCTCCAAACTCTTTCACACCTGTCACGTGTGCTCAGTGTGAACCTGCTCTCATCTGTGAAGAGAACAGAGTACCAATGACGGATCGCCAAATTCTGGTGTTCTCTGACGAATGCCAATTAAGCTGCACGGTGCTCAACTGTGAGTACAGGCCCTTAAGCCACCCCTCATGGAATCTGTTTCTGACAGTTTGGCCAGAAACATGCACACCAGTAGCCTGCTGGAGGTCATTCTGTAGGGCTCTGGCAGTGCTCCTGCTGCTGTTGTTTTAAGGTTTGTCTTATAAGGATCAGTGGAGGGGGAGCATTTGATTGAGAGCGGAAGGCTATTCCAAAGCTTTGGAGCAGCTGCCGCAAAGGCATGGTCTCCCTTACCCACCAGCCTCGATCGCTGGACAGTAAAAAGACTAATCTGAGAGATTGTTCTGAGGAGCTAAGAGGTCGGAAGCTGGAGTAGGGTCAGAGAAGTTCAGCAATGTACTGGGTTGCCAGCCCATGTATGGCTTTAAAAACAAATAAAAGAACCTTAAAATCAATCCTGTATTCAATAGGTAGCCAGTGCAGGGATCCTAGCACTGGTGTAATGCTGTCTCTTTTTCTGACAGCATGCAGTGTTATTTTTGGTTACTATTGTTAGTCATATCTCACAGTAGGGATTTTTACTCCTTCTCAAAGCCTTAAATAACATCTAACAGTGTACACAAGGAAGCAAAACTGTTCAACTGCTCAAGATTATGAGCAGTATATGCAAAATAACAATACGAAGGAAAAGTGGTTTATTTGTTTAGGCATAATGACAAACCGTGTCCAGTCCATCACTTGTTGTATTATATCTTTGACATAGTGTTTGTATGTGCCTCACTTTAGGTCCATTCACCAGACCACATCCAGCAATATGGCGAATAGTGTTTGGTGAGTATTGCTACAAGTCTCCAAGGTTGAAACTGTTTTTGTGTGGGCCTTAGATATCCCTTCTCAATGTCATATCTCTCTGCTGTTAAGGTCTGAGTGTCCTCTACTTCCTGTTCCTGGTTTTAATCATCTTCCTCAACTGGCAGCAAGTGAAGCAGCTAATGTATTGGTTGGACCCAAACCTGCGTTATGCCAAGAGAGAGGCAGACATAATGGTGAGTGATGCAGGCTTACACAGAAAATAACTTTCAGATTGATTAACATGCACCAGTTGAGCTCACTACCAGGGGATTATCAATCATTGTAATGAGGCTATCTTTGCTGCTCTCCACAGGAATATGCTGTGAACTGCCACGTCATAACCTGGGACAGAATCCTGAGCCATTTTGACATTTTTGCATTCAGCCATTTCTGGGGCTGGGGTATGAAGGCCCTGCTCATTCGAAGCTATGGCCTCTGCTGGACCATCAGTATTACCTGGGAGCTTACTGAGGTACGAGGAAAAACAGATAAGGGTTTTTACACACTTAATGTTCTGTGTTGTATCACTTTCTCTCTGGCTGCCTGTGTCTCCCTCTGTCTCTTTCTCTTTACAATGGAGACATTTTACGGTGTACTAAGCTGGTGATGTAACTGGTTTATCTGGTGAAAACTGATGAGTTTTGGGGTTTTCTTCGTAATTTTATGTAACATATTAATATTGTTGAAGGCTGAAAAGCTTTTCTGATATGGTACAGACTCTCACAGCCTTCTAATCTTCTGTTCAGCTGTTCTTCATGCATTTGCTGCCTAACTTTGCTGAGTGCTGGTGGGACCAGGTGATTCTGGACATTCTGCTGTGTAATGGAGGAGGCATCTGGCTTGGCATGACTGTCTGCCGCTTTTTGGAGATGAGGACCTACCACTGGGCCAGTATTAAGTATGACCTTGCAGCCTGGAAATTAACTAAAAATAACAGTGTCCAGTTTTGTGCTCATCCTAAGGCCGTTTGATATGTTGAAGGGACAGTTCACACCAAAACAAACACATATTTTTTCTCCTACTTGTAGCGCTATTTATAAATCTAGATTGTTGAGGTGTGAGTTGCTGAGTGTTGGAGCTATCGGCTGTAGAGATGTCTGCCTTCTCTCCAATATAATGGGACTAGATTGCACTCAGCTTGTGGTGCTCAAAGTGCCAAAAAATAAATTTGAAAAACTCAACAGCAATGTCTCTTTCCAGAAATCATGACCCGGTTACTCAAGATAATCCACAGACCTTGTTGTGAGCAGTTTCATGTTGGAACTATTTTCTTTCCACCAAACTGTACCCACTAACTGTTTCACCGTGCAGAAGAAGTGTATATCTACCCATGGATGAGAGGCCTGTACATTAATGGCGTTCTCCTCAGCTGAGCTGTAGCATCAGCCAACTCAGTGGTGCTAGGTGAGCTAGCAATAGATGTACACTTCTTTCTGCACTGTAATACGGTTGAGGTGTGTAGTTCTGTAGAAAAAAAGTAGTTCCTGCATGAAACTGCTCACGACAAGGTCTGTGGATTATCTTGAGTAACCGGGTCATGATTTCTGCAAAGAGGCATTGTCGTTGAGTTTTCAAATTTATTTATTTTTTTTTTCAATTTTTAAATTTTTTGCTTTGAGCATCACAAGCCGAGTGCCATCTTGTTCCATTATATTCAAGAGAAGGCATCTCTACAGTTGCCATCTCCAACCCTCGGCAACTCACACCAAAACAATCTCACCTGATTAAAAAGTACTACAGGTAAGAGGAAAAGTATGTTATTTTTCTATTTTGGGGTGAACTGTCCCTTTAAATTGTAGGTTATGATATGGGAAGTGGGGTTTACATGGTAAGCCTGGCAGGTTCATTTCATGGTATCATCCCTGGCTAAGTAAGAATACATGTAATATGTTGGCAGTAAAACATAAGCAACCTTCTTAAATTACTTAAACTGAAATGTATATCCTTAAAGTACGATATAATAAAGTAAATTATTTGCATGCAGTTCTTTATTTTTTTATGATTTATTATGTAAATTCAAGATTATTTTTTAAAATTGTGAGCCCAATGGAAGATAGCTGTATTTAATCACCTTGATTATAAAAGTGACATTTTTGTCTTTTACTTAATAAAATCACAGGGCATCAGAATAAGTCAGACATGTAAGCTTAGATCAATAAAGATTAGCTAATACATCAAGCAAGGCATTTGAGATAGCATCTTAAGATGTTTAAATGGCTGTTTTGAAATATGATATAGAAGTTCATTAAGGCAGAGTGGACATGAATGATTCAGGTGATGGCGTTGCTTTCATCCAGCTTTGTCCACTGTACAAACATAATACTTTTTGTATGTCTACCTGCATGTCTTTGTAATCCCTCTCCCGTGCTTCCCATCCAGGGACATCCACACCACCACAGGGAAGATCAAACGAGCCGTGCTACAGTTCACCCCAGCAAGCTGGACCTACGTGCGCTGGCTTGACCCAAAGTCTTCCCTGCAGCGAGTGACGGGCGTCTATCTGTTCATGATCATCTGGCAGGTGGGTCACTGAGAAATCCTCTTTCGCCACCTCACGGTAACTAAGTGTTGACTAGTCAGGGATCATCCACTGCGCTCTGCCTGCTCAATCCAGGCTAATCTAATTGACTTCTCTGTTGCTGAAATCTAAAACCTGTCTCAGATGGATCCATATAATGCATGGGTGTCCTGCTGTCTACACATTAACAGCTAATCCCATACGCTTAAAAGACACGGCTGATTACTCAGGAGCAATTTATGGTAATGAGAATACCATGGATGGAGAACTTGAGTAAGCTCGATTGCTTTCCACTGGAGAGTCAACTGTGGCTGCCAAATTTCTACCCACTAGCAACCATGGTGATGAAAGCTGCTGTTTCTCTCATTTCTGTGTGGTGATGAAACAACATTGTCCTCCCCTCTCCCTCACTCAGGCAGTTCCCAACTCTCTTGAGGCTTTAAATAGTAATTACCCGTCTTTGAGAATTAGTTGAAGAGATGGAGGACGCCTCAGCTCGTCTCAGCCCTACTCAGCACAGTGACAATTTAGCTGCTCTTCACTGGGTCCAACCACACAGGCTCCAGGCCAAATGAGTGAATAGCACGGCAGCAGGCCACCCTCTCATTATCTTCCAGTGCGGATGAAGGGGACTCGGACAAAGTGTCCCCTGAAATGAACTGTTAGCTTTGTTGGCAATTTGTTCAACCAAGTGTGACTTGCATTGTAGAAGAATCTTTGTTTATTAGCATCCTGGCTGAACCGGATGACCTTTTTGGTGCATCTGCCTGTAACAAAGCGCTAATTGAGTGTTATTGCCAATAGACATTACTCATAGCGAACATTTGGACTTGTTGAACACAACAGGTGTAACTACAAACATTAATAATGGCTGCATTCCTATACAAGGGGCAGTTCCAGGGTTCCTTTTTTGTGCACACAGTCTCACTGGCATGGCTGACAGGCACATTAATGGATCAGAGATGTCAGTATATGTTATTTAGTAGACCTGTGCTTGTCCAAACATCTGCTCTGAAAGAGATTTGTGGTCACTTAAAACAGAGACTGGGGCATGGTAAAGCAACTGAAAAGTCATCATGTGAGAAAAAAGTCAGCTCATGATAGGTACAAGGCAATATAATAAATAGATATCGTGCTGCAGTCAGAAAAACAATCAGAAAAATCAGAGTATACAGTATGTACACGTTGTTTAGACTCATACAAAAGTATCCCTCTCAATCATCACTTTCGACCCACTCGAAGTGTGGCGGTGTATCTATCTGCAGAGACTCTGCCCTCTGCCTGTATTTTCTTATTCTTATTTTGCTGCGTTCAGGGTGTTCCAGGGCACAGGTGAGGTCAGGACTTCTTAAAAGGTAGCGACCAGGTGCCAGACCATATGCAGTCTGTCCTGGGGGTGGCTATGAAAATTGTTGACAGCGCCAGAAAAACGCAGCTATAGTGAGGCAAAATGCCAAGCACACAAAGCATGTTCCAACACGAAAGTGAATCTAGGGTTGGCTTTAACTTCCACTGTCACTGGTCATACTGATTACAAACAGTAAGACAATAATATAACTTCTAAGCATTCTAAATTAGGATAGCATGAGCAACAACAACGAGCCCTTTATGTGAGATATAACGTTGAAGTTAGAATATAGAGTGTTTAAAAACATTTGTCTTGTGTATACAACACACTGCTTTAATCTACGGGCACCATTTAACTGTTTCAGTTTCAGATCCTCATGTAAAATGTGTTTGCAATATTTTTGGCACCAAGTGTCAATGGGCCTTTTTTCACAGAAGAACTTTTGACATTTCATAACAGGAAAAGAACTTTGAAAAATGTCTATGAAATTAAAAGTAAAGCACAAGCCAATGAGTAGTACAACAGTGACACAGTTTTTATTGTGTTGGCTCTGCACTCTGGCTTGCAGCTTTAAATGTATATTTTTAGCCCCAAAATAACCATTCAGATATAAATGACTCACTGTATGTCACCTTGAATTTGTGAAGGTAATGAGTTTTTCTCACATGCCTCCAGGGTGAAAAAAGGTAAAACTTCCTCATGAAATGAAGTCATTGGGGACCACGTTTGACAACAACAAAACTATATCAAAACATCCCTTTAGGGAGCAATCACACCGAGATGAAACGCTAGAAATGTGACGCCAGTAAAACCATTGTTTTCCTATGATACGGCGCTTCTGACCGGTGTTCAAGCGTCTTTTTAGACGGGCATTTCTCCAGCGTCTTTTTAGGTGCACGTTTTTGTAGACGCTTCTTTTTAGACGCTTCTTTTTAGATACGCATAGACGCTGAAAAGTTAAAATATTTTCAACTTTTTGAGCGTCAGGCACCAGTAGCTAGCATGCATTGAATAAGCGCTTCCAGCGTTTCAAGCATCTTTGAAGCGTCCGCGTCTCTAGCGTCTCATTTCTGTGTGATCGCCCCCTTACACTCTCACATGCAGTATAATCCTGGTACGGAAACTGTACATCACGGACACTGTACATCACAGTCTGGTACGGAAACTGCTCGGCAGCTGACAGAGCGGCGCTGCCCTCTGCATGTGTATCTGCATGCGTGCATGAAATTCATGAAGAATGCCCTTCTTTTTTTTTTTTTGGATTATCCATTCACTCAGGAGGCATGTGAGAAAAACAAACTTTACTTAACAAATCAGAGGGATTTTGGTCATACTGGGGGTGAAGTTTTCCTTTAAGGGTGCTGATGCTCATTCACATATATATTGGATAGATGTATTGGTAGTGGGAACTGTTGGCCTTTTTCATACATACATTAATTTCACATTAGTACAGCAGGAAAAAGCCAAAGCAACCTAAAGGTGTTTAGGGCCAAACAGTGCAACGTTGTTGACCGGTTAAGTCTTCATCCAACTTGTCATGTGTTACAGTGCTGCAAATACACTTAAGACGAAACTCCCAGTTGAAACAAGCAGCATTGCCACAAATATTCACTTTAACTACAAATATTTGAACACCAAACAGTAGTTATGAATACTTTATTTAAGATTATCTCTACAGGGGACTTTGTGTGCTTGAATACAGAGCTAAACCACAATGTGTCTCTGTGCTACTTTCTGTGTCATATACACTAACAATTACACATGAAAAGCTTTATTCTCTTCTACCTGTTTCCCTCTTTGTCCACAGCTAACAGAGTTGAACACATTCTTCCTCAAACATATCTTCATCTTTCCTGCAAGCCATGCTCTCAGCTGGTGTCGCATCCTGTTCATTGGTATCATCACAGCTCCAACAGTGAGGTAAGACACAAAAGACTGTTTAATTCGTAGGGGAATGATCCAAAAGACTGATAATGGGGAAGATTTACATTTTTACATGCTTACATTCAGCTCCTTGCTTTGAAGGCAAGTAACAGATTACAACTGCAGGTAAATATTGCTAATGTTTGCATTGTGTTTGTTTCTTTGCTTCAGGCAGTATTATGCGTACCTTACAGACACACAGTGCAAGAGAGTTGGGACCCAGTGCTGGGTGTTTGGGTAAGTGAAACCTAAACTGTCACCCTTTACCTCTCAGGTAAAAGCCATATAAGGGCGTGTTTGTTTTGAAGTTTTTTTGTTGTTTTTTTTCAGTGAAATTGAAAGTTAACTACAAGTTAGTGTTTGTTTTCTCCTCTCATTCACAGGGCAATAGCCTTTCTGGAGGCCTTGGCGTGTATTAAGTTTGGACAGGACTTGTTTTCAAAAACACAGATCCTCTATGTGATCCTCTGGCTTCTGTGTTTGGTAAGACCAGATCACAGTAATGCTGCATTTCTATGTCAGAATGAAATACTATGGTTGTCAGTCTGCAGTCATCATGCTCTAAAATACTACATGGAATCTTGTGACTTCACTTGCCGCCAACACACCATAATTTATTACATTTATCTTTCTATTTCAACATAAAAAACAATTGAACGCAATACTTAGTGTGCTGTCAGTTAATGGTTACGGATTTCCCATGAATTATTAACCAGTCTGTGTAATGTTTGATCTGTTTTTAGGCCTTCATTACATTCCTGTGCCTGTATGGAATGGTGTGGTATGCTGAGAATTATGGTCCAAGAGAAAAGGTACATTTATCATTAAGTCTGTCACATATTTCATAACAGAAAGTAACGAATGTGGGTCTCAGTTTAAAACTATATTTAAAGATCCTCTTCACTCAGAAATGTGTTTTTATACTGATAATGTCCCCTAAAATGTCTGACCCTGAAGATACTGGCTTAATCCAAATGTACGCCCACTGGACTGGCGGACTGAGCCCTTGTAGACTTCAGTTGTACAAAGTGTAATTCATTTACTGTCATCACGTAAAGTCTGCGAGGGCGGAGACTGCAAGTGGCTGATAGACAGCCCTCAAGACTGTTTCACTCATTGCTGTGGAAACAAACTTATCTGTCCCTGCAGATAACAAGCTATAAATCCCATGTTTGGCCTTTTTTGTGACTGAACACAATGTAGGATATTAATGCATCTCTATATAACAAGCTACATGCTTATAAAAAACAAAAATGGTTGTAAATGAGGACAAGACTATAACTCAATGAAGTGGGTATTACTGACATTAGAAGACCTTCTTTTGTTGTTTTTCAGCCAATTTTCTTTTAGCCTATTACACAGTGCAGCCTGATAGGCTACAATAATAAAAATGCATTTTTATTTCCTCTACAGCCTGTACTTATTCATAATTCTGTGTCATGATGTTGGTGAATTTCTGGCCTACGCAATTCAAATAGCTTTTTAATAGACCTACCTATCAATAACAATTTTACTCATTCATGTTTTTTCGACAGTTGAAAAAACCACAGTGTCACGTCCGTATTGAAAACAACTGTGGGTTGTATTGTATTGAATTGTAGATTTGGACAGCCCTCAGCACTCCCTGACTTTACGGGAACGTGCCCACAAAATCTGCAAGTCTGCAAGAGCGGTGAAGTTTGGACATTGGGATTCAGCCACTGATTTGTTTCTGTGCAAACTTTGTCAGAGAGATGTTTTCACATTCCTCTACTGAAGGTGCAATGTCTGTGCACTTCCCCAAAATTTGAGATTTAAACAAAGCCCAGGCAGACTAGATTAGGTTCGTATTAATCGAAACCAGTAGCTGTCTGATATGGGAACCGCATATCGCCGGGGAAACAAATTTCAACACAACACTGGCAAAGAAACCTGAAACCCTCACTGCAGAGCAGATTGATTACATGTAATAAAAAAATCTCAGTCGGATGGAATATATCTTTCTGCAATCTTTTGGAGACCTCTGGTATATTATTACATAATAACAGTGTGAAAACACTGTTACATCATAGCAAGTACTGTATGTTTCACAGCTATTAATGCTGGTTCAGCCACTGCCAGTTACAAGCTAACAAACCACATAAATAAAAGATGCTGACTACCCTTACTAATCTGACACGTCTGCTAGTTGTTGATTTTGGTGTACAACAGACTCCATCTGAGTCTGAGTCTGACTGACGCTCAAACGTGTATGGCTGAATCTCTCCACTGTTTCCTCTGACGCTTACACTAGTCACCTTGATGACCACTGCTTTCTTGCTGGTCTAGTGCAAGCAGCAGCAGCAGTGGGTGGGGTGTGAGGCCAGATTCAGAATTTCTCAGTGAGGGAGAGACTAGATGTGCTTCCAACCCCTTGTCAAAGTTTCTTAAAAAGTATTTATGTGAGGAAACCGTGTTAAACAAAACATTAATCCTAGCAGGGTATTTTTTACAGACTTTAAAACGTGTCTGGAGGGGAACTTTAATCTTGTCAGGGATGCATGGAAACTCCATTGTAGGAGTAACCAATTTATGATGTGTTGGTTAAAACCCTAAACCTGTGATACTTAATGCTTGCAGGCCAAATCTGACAATGAAAATAAATTGATTCATACTTGTATTTTCTTGTACTATGAATATAAAAAAGGTGCCAGAGTGCATAAAAAAGTATCACAATAGAGCTTGTTTATCAAAAGGTGCCAGAGGAGGATCCCCGGAGCACCTGACAGAGATCCAGACTAAGCTCCTAGTGTCCTCAAATTCTAGGAACTGGCCCTTGGCCTCCAGTTGTTTTGTAAACGTGGCCCCCGGGCAAAGCAAGTTTAGTATCCCTGCCCGAGGGCAATGATGGTTAAAGCACTTGCAAGTGTGAAAACAAAAGCCCTTTTTGGACACGCTTGTTATGTAAATATGGTGGCAATTTTACATGTCGGTCATATGTCACAAAAAGCACCTGAGTTTGACAGCAGTCTCACTAGGTCAACCCAATATCATGCTCGTGATAGTTATTTTTTAAGGCTAAAACAGCAAGTTTTAAAATCTATCATCAATGCAGCCTGTGGGAAAACAGAACACTCTTCTTCCTTGATATTACTAGTTTTCAACTGCTGATCTCAGCAGTGACACCACTCGCTCTTACATGTCAGGTGCCAAATATTGCACAAGCAAGCATAGTGTGTCTAAATGACAAAAAGCCATTTCTTCGTCAGACGGGTGAAGCCAGCAGTGTTGCGTGTTCCATATCTAAGGAATCAGCTGACTTGTTGCTGAGAACGCTCTGTAAATACACAGACCTGTTTCCCTTAAAGATCCTTATCATTCAGTGTACTACGAAAGCTTTACATGGTTAGTTAGCTGCTACACGTTCCCTGTCCAGTTAACGGTATGTGTGTCATGTGTTTCCTCTTCTCCTCTCACAGAGCCTCTCAGAGTGTGAAGACAGTAATTACACTGAATCTGCTGACCATGTGTCAGAAGGATTTAAAGGTACAGTGACTTTGCTGTAGTTCATCAACCACATAAAAAAAGGCTCAGAAAACATTCATCTTTAGCTGTAATCCTGTAAAGCGCTGACCTCTAGTGTTTGGAATGGTGTTTTACTCATAGTTACATACTCACTCCAAAGTGTTTGACCCACACGTTTCAGAAGATACAGATGTGGAAGACGACAGCCCTACAACAAGACGTAGAGCGAAGGGCTCCGGAATGACCAAACCCATCAACGGCCTGGACAGCCAGTAGGAGTTGGAGCCAGAGGCTGCTGTGCGACTCCTGAACTCACTCCCAGGAGCCAGGTGTGACGGATCGCAGGAAACACTTCATGGTGTAATTAAAGTCTAGAAAGCCCCCACCAACAGTAGAGGGAGTGGAGACAGGAGAGGCTAAGTGGATGAACAGGCCCATGCAGTGTTAGTAGGAGTGCACAGAGGCTTGGACTACAGAGATGTGCACTTACATGTGTGCTGTAGTTGTAAAGAAAACCTCCTAAACCACTGATCACAGGTTACTGTGTGTGTGAAAAGAGCGAGAGAAAGAGTGGTAGTGTGTGTGTGTGTGTGTGTGTGTGTGTGTGTGTGTGTGTGTGTGTGTGTGTGTGTGTGTGTGTGAGAGAGTGTGTGAGAGAAAGAGATGGTGTTAGAAACTGCCGATTCTAGATGTGACTGCATGATCATTGTAGCTGATGAACTATAATTTACAAACATTTATTCTATGAAACAGTATATCATTGATGGTTAATGTGCATCGGA
The DNA here is from genome assembly GCF_011397635.1 of Epinephelus fuscoguttatus. Classification (NCBI taxonomy): domain Eukaryota; kingdom Metazoa; phylum Chordata; class Actinopteri; order Perciformes; family Serranidae; genus Epinephelus; species Epinephelus fuscoguttatus. The sequence continues at coordinate 22,809,386 of NC_064759.1, forward strand.
CTGGTTTACAACCAGCCTTAACTCCAGTATGTTGGTTCAACACATTTCAATGTTAAAAGCCATTATGTAGAATTTATCACATAAATTGGAGCCTCTATGTTTATAGCACAGAAAAAAAAGCTTTTTATTAGCATCAGTCATCTATTGTCGTGATAGATGGTCACACTTGTTTGGTGTTTATAACTTGAATGTGGGCAGGATTTCAATGCAAGTTGGCTTGAGCTCGGTAGGCGATGAGGATTGTGTTTGACCTGGAACAAAGCAAAGCACACAGTTTAAGCACTTTTCAGAATGTTTTCTTGCAAATACTGTACATTTTGTAACGCTTGAGTGAGTATTTTGTGAATCATTGTGACTTTGAGTGATTTTACTCTCCCTGTCCATTTGTGGCTGCTATCTTTTTTTTTTGTTGTTATTTTTACTGTACTGATAACAGAGGGCAATTATTCAAATTCCTGCATGTGTCGTCAGGCTCTACCTGTCTGTGTGCAGACGTGGCTTCGTTTTACTGTTGAGCCTCTCGTTATTGCATATATTGCATTTGCATGGCAGTGTCAAATCACGTGTTTAGTAGGAAAATGTTACATGAGTAATCCACAGATATTTGTATTACACCACCAGGGTGCCAGTATTGTTTGTTTTTTTGTCTTTCACTGTAATTCTAACATTTTAATTCACCCCTTGTGCCTGTTTGCGTGTTCTTTTTTTTATTCCCAACTGTTTTCAGTTTGTATTACGACTAAAATTTGGCTTTTTTGTGTTTGATTCTTCTGCTCTCGAGTGCTTTCTTGAACATTCATTTTCATTTTGCTCTGTCAGCATCATCTCAGTACAGATATAACCCCTCATAATCCTCGACAATCCAGACGTTGACCTCTGTGGAATGGACCAGCCTTCCATGCTACAGTAGACATTATAAATGGTACATTGTCTCTGGATTTAGATGTCATTTGCCAAAAACAATTCAGTTGAAAATGGCTGTTCTTTTTCACTGTGAAATAATGAGACATATTAAAAAATGTTTTACATTTCCTCTTAAACACTGTGTGAGTTATTACTGGAAGTGTTTGGCCTTTTCTGGCTTTTACACCCCACCTTAAACAATGAATGTCTTTATTACTTATTAAATAAATTATCTTTTGTGCTTGCAACTACATTCATACAAGTAGGAGGCTGTTTGGATACTTAACAATAGGAAATCATGGGTGACCTTGCTCGACCCCTGAAGAGCGCTTTGCTGCAGCAGAGCAGTGCCGGATTGGCTGACTCGAGCGCTGCCCGTCTCGGATCAGATTTCACTCTGTCTGCAAACCATGAAACTCAGAGACTGAAATAGCTGCCTTGTGCTGACCTATAACAACATGTTTTTGAAGGTACAGTTGAGGTTCCCCTTTGAAAACACAGCAAGGAATGTTGTATAGTCTAGAGCATGATCAGAAGTAGCAGAGGTATATCTACAACTGAGCGCTGAATTAAAAGGTTAACAGCAGCTGTCATCCCAAAGTGAGTATTCAGGCACACTAACAATGTGTAACAGCTCTTGGAGATCCGGAATTTGAATCCAGCCACATATTCATATATTATAAAACATAACATGCATTAGAAACAAGGATTTTTCTACTTTCTGCATTCAAAACATTACAGACTGTGAACACTAAGCCTCTCCAACATGTGTCTAAGCTGGTTTCCAAAGGAGGGCAGCAGAGAGCCTCAGTGCTGTGCAAAATGTCACGTGACCCTTTGGGCCTAAAGCACAGGACATGAGTGTGTTGACAAGAATGTTGCAGTGCTCTCTCTTCATCATTCTCTCCATCTCATTTAAAGCACCAGCCTTTCATTTTTGGTTTCCTGGACCTCCTGCAGCCTGCATCAGCATCAGCTGACAGTTCAGTCTCAGCAGGTTTCAACGGACATCAGGATATTTCAGCCATGGAGAAGAGCTTTGGTTCCCGGCGTCATGGCAGCCTGAGTCCTGAGGGGATTCTGAGGGAGATCCAGGTCAACTTGCTGGAGTGTAAAGTCTGCTTTGAGAAGTTCAGCACTGAGCATAGGGAGCACAGACCACAGAACCTTTCCTGTGGCCATGTACTCTGTCTGGAATGCATCAAAGCTCTGTCCCACCCTCTCCTGAGGAAGCTGGAGTGCCCGTTCTGTCGACAGCTGTGCAGCGTTGACAGCACCTCCCACTGCCAGGCTCTTAGTGACCTGCAGGAGCTGCTGTTGTCCCAGAGTCACACATCCCTTGCTCCCCCTCACAGCGCAAAGGCAGGCCTTGGCTTGGCTGCAGGTCTGACTTCCACAGCTCTGCACCTCTGCACAACTTTTGGAGGGTGGGGGACTCTTATCAACCCCACTGGGCTAGCTGTTTTTGGTTCCTCAGGGACAATAGTGGTGGTGCATGATGGAGAGAACAGGGTGGTGGTGTTCAATCCCCAGGGCAGGAAGCTGCACAGTTTTGGGCGAAGAGGACGAGCCAGTGGGGAGGTCTGTTTCCCAGTGGATGTGGCAGTGACTCCCTGTGGTCATGTGGTGGTGACTGATGCAGGGGATAAAGCTGTGAAGGTTTTCACCTCCAGGGGGAACCACGTGTTGACAGTCAAAGACTCTCTCCAGATGCCGTGGGGTGTGGACACGGACAGCTGTGGGCACATCCTGGTCTCAGACGTCCAGGCCGGCACTCTGTCCCAGGTAAAAGTTGGCTATGCTCAGGGTGTCACTCTGAAGCATCAAACAGCCATTACAGACCTGCAGCGTCCAAAAGCAGTGGCTTGCTGTTTGGTGACTGAAAACACTGCTGTGATGGAGCATTTATCTGATGACACATATCCACCAGGGAAGCTCCATCACACGAGGCTGAGAGTATTTACAAAAGACTTCCACTCCCTTTATCAGACAGACAGCTTCAGCCTCACCCTGCAGTCCACAGTGAGGCTCAACATGTCAAGTGTGGCCTTTGACAGAGATGGAGATCTGATAGTGATCGACTCCAATCAGGGGATGATTTGGAGTTTGGGGAAGCTCCAGAGTGGCCCAGCCCTGACCCCACTTGTGGGAGACCACCTCATCCGCCCAGCTGGACTGGTGTCATTGAAAAACACGCTTGTCATTCTGGACAGTGGAGACCACACAGTGAAGATATATTCCACTAATTCTGATGCTGGACCCATCATATAGCTCATGTGCAATCAGGCCTACAGGAAACTGAAAACTTATCATATAAAGTGATCTGATGACCTAGCAGTATTATTTGTGTCAAGTCTTACATATAAATGACAAATGTGAATATAATAAAACCAGTGATATAGGCCTCTGTATGTTTAGTCATGCTGAAATTAGTTTATATGCATATTTACGACAGTTGTGCAATGATTAAAGGGATAATAAAAGAAAAAAATATATGATACATAAACTGTCTATTTCTTATGTTGCTGTTTTCTTGTGAAATACTTTACTTTCACCTTATGGAGCCACAAAATCCTTCAAATGAAAAGAAAAAATCACTCTTGGTTGAACTGCTCACAATATGTCACAAGACCGTGAACCTGTGATGAGGGGTCAAACAAATAGAAATAACCTACTTTCTCAAGCCACACTATCTATAAAGCAGATACTGAGGTCATGTCTTTTCTTTTTTTATCATTCCACAGTTACGTATGATGGATTTTAAAAGGTCCTCAAAGATCTTTAAGTAGCTTTTTTATTTTTTTGTACTTTATTGTTTCAAGCCTGTTTTCATATATACAGCTTATTTTCTTTTTAGTTTGCAGTTCATCATAAAGAAATTTTCTGTCAGAGTCAAAGGGAAAATAAATTAAGTAAAACACTGAATACAATCACAGTATAATTACGACAGAGGGAAAAAATGAATAACTAAACAGTTGAGGAGGTGTGGGCTAATAAGGTAATTAGCTAGTTTGATTATTTTTAGGGGGTATGAGTAATAACCTTATAAACATACAAGCTAAGTGTAAGAAAAGTGAAAACGGAAACAGAAATTTAAAATTGGATACAGGTTGGGTGAAGAAAAAATCAAAACATATAACAAAAATAATAACAATAATAATAATAATAATAATACATTTCTAAATTTTTGTGATATTACAATCTTTTTTAAAAATATTTTTTTGTGGTTGGGTGAAAATGATATAATCTGTGCTGAAGGTGGTTTGGGCGACCTTCCTGCCCTCAGGATTTCTAAAAAATTGGCAACACATTTTTAAAGGTCCTCAAAGATCTTTTATTATTTTTTAGGGGGTATGAGCAAAAAACCTTATAAACATACAAGCCAAGTGTAAGATAATTTAAAATAAAATACCCAATTTGGGTGGAGAAAAAAGGAAAAATAATAATAATAAATAATGATAATTATTAATAAATTTCTACATTTTGTGATAATTAAAAAAAAGATTCTTTGTGGTTGTGTTAAAATTATATTTAATTATTTTTTTAGGGGGTATGACTAATAGCCCTATAAACATGCAAGCTAAGTGTAAGATTAAAAAAACAAAACAAAACAAAACAGAAATTCATATTTTGATACAATTTCGGTGGAGACAAAAGGAAAATAATAAATAAATAAATACATAAAATGTTATTATTATAAATGTGGTTGTGTTAAAATGATAAGATCTGTGTTGAGGTGGTTTGGGGGACACTCCTGCCCTCAGTATTTTAAAAATCTGGCTACGGCCCTGCTGCTACATAATACAAGTGTTTAATATTGATTTATCATTCTTATTAATATCGTGTTGTTTATTAAGAGATAAATAAAAGATAAAACAATTCACTTAGTATCAGTGTGTCAGACAGAGAGATAAACATAAGCTTATTTAAACTTCCTTATTAATAAAGCCTCCTCTCTTAATTGTGACCTGCAGGCTGTTTTTAAACGCTGCTTATTGCGGCTGCATGTGAATCAACTTGTCACACAGCCTCACATTTCTCGTCCTCTGCTTTCCCCCCGATAAGCGGCGCGGTGCGTAAATCCTTTCCCCCTCTTTGGCACAGCCGTCTCCAGTCTGCCTGAGGATAGCAGTCGTGCTCCCAGTGGAAGATGGCGGTGGGGATGCTGTCTGGGGCTGGAGCTGAGAGCTGGATTTGCACAAAAAGCGAACCCGGATGGATATAAAGGAAAAAAATGGACATATTCCCATGTCTTCTCCTCGAGGTCTGGACTCTTTTGGGCTTGTTTAACTAGAATCTGCTGCCTTTTTGCTGGCAGAAATCCGAGGGCTTCTTGTCGGGGATTCACAGACTATACATTGATAGCTCAGCGCATAGACAGGGTGGGAGCGAAAAGTGGACAAAAATGTCGGATTCCAAGGTAAAAGTTGCAGTGAGAGTCCGGCCCATGAACCGCAGGGGTAAGTGTTAAACCACGATTTTTCTTTTGCAATCTCTCACGTCTGTCTCCTCGGATTCATGCCACATTATCATAAAGTTTGGATTTCTTCGCCATTGCTGCTTTCAGCTCGAGTTATGAGCCTCAAGTCAGACTTGAGTCCAGTTATGACACGGTGAAAGAAGCGAGCATTTTTACTTTTTCACACCCCCGCATTCTGCTTTACTTTCCCCCAACTAACTTCTCTCCACAGAAATTGAGCTGAATACAAAATGTGTCGTGGATATGGAGGACAACCAAACAGTCCTGCACCCTCCACCCTCAAATGCAAAAGGAGACAACAGGTAAACAAAGCTGAGACACTGCCAAATGTTTCCAAATGACTATACAGACACTGCATTACAGCCTATGGTGATCTTCAAGTCATCTTTTGCATTGCTGTGGCTAGTTTGGGTGCAGTGAAAGTGTTTGCAGCACACATATGGGGGCTCTGGGTGTTTGTAAGTGAAACAGCAGAAAAATGCAGACTGCACTCTCACTGTTATAACCTTCTCCCACCCTGGTTGTAATACAGTAACATCCAAGGTTAGCATATCTATCCACTGAGCTCAAATGTCTGAAAATACACCAGAGCATTAGAGGCTGCACACATGATCCTGATTCACTGTGAAGATGATTAAACTTGCAAAATGTGCACTTCGAGCCATTTCTTTACATAAATGCCAGTAAACAAATGCACCCACCTGCTTGCAACATGATATTATGTTATGTAATTCGTGTGAACTTTCCAATACTAATCACCCCAGCATCATAATATTACCCTCGTGTATTTCATATCTGATGTAGAGCTTCAAGGCCAGGCAGGGGAAGAGGTGGTGGAGTGTGTTTGACACGTGAAGACGCCTGTTAGACTGAACAGATGAATGTCAAGCCTCAGGGCATTGCCACAATCAGAACTAATTTAACCTATGTAGCGTTTAAAGTTGGTGTTAGACCACACTGTGTCTTTAAGGAAATGGCAGGATGATGCACCCTTCTATCAGGTGAAAAGGCGGAGAAAAGCTGCGACAAAAGGAAAAAGCTAAGCATCCTCTAATGTTTCACTCCGCCTGCAGTGGAAGGTCAGCAGAAAAAAAAAAGCTGCAGTTTGATGCTGGCTTATGATCTGACATGCTTTCACGTTGTAATGTGGGGCTCCCACAACATGTAGGCTAATGATGGCTGTATGCTTGGGAAGTCATTGAAATGCCATGCCTGTTAGCGACAGTCGGAGATATTTTCACCCATTGTTGAGGTTGTTTTCTGCAATTTTGCGCTTGGTTCGTTAGCTCTCCTCTGCTGTTGGGGTCACACATGATTAGACAGCTGACCTGATTATCCACAGGCGCAAATAAAATCTAATGGGATACTCAATTAGAAAAAAATAAAGACCATTTGTTTTGTTTTTCCCCTTTGATTTATCACTTTTAAATAGTGTCAACAAGCCTTCCGGCTACAGTAAAAGTCCACAACGTGACTGCTAAACATAAAGTCATACGAGGCAAATACACGCCACAGTCAAGGCTTTTCTCATGGCCCACATCCAGTCTTGTTAATGCTCTCTCTGCTGCTCCATGGAACCAACAGTCAGCACTAAATGGTAATGAGCTTGCTCCCCCAGCAACTCCAGTCCACACATTAACCTGTATTTAAGGCAATTATCAGCAACAGAGATTGCCACACAATGGCGGCGTTCCAGGCAATTAAACATATCACGCTCAAAGCTAACATATGTTAGAACCGGGATACATAACAGCAAAACACAAAGCTGTCCTGGGTGAGAGGTCAGAGGGACGTCAATGAGCATACAGAGATTCAGAGTGACTCCATCTGAAGTATTCTTTCAGTTAAGTGATTAGTATTTGGATCTGATGCTGGATCTTTCCACTGCTACCTGTTGCTATGTTGTCGAGTGAGACACAAACACATTTCACATTCAGGGGAAGTTTCCATATCTGATGTAGATGTCCTATCAGTCAGACAGAGACTCCTTTTGTGTACTGAGATCTGGATTTATACAAGGTCATTCGTTTAGTCTGCCAAACCTATTTTTCATCATTTGAGCAGTTTTACTACTCGTAGATCTTAAAGGAATACCACAAATGCTGTGCTACCTTGAATTCGTAAAGAAAACTTTGCTTTTCTTGCATACCTCCACGGGAAACGTCGAACACATTGATTTATCGCATGCTCAGTACTTCCTAAACACATACATTTTTGATAAAATATTATGATTTAAAAAATGTCAGAACAAACTCATGCACATGCTCAAGGTGTGCTACTTGCAGTCAGAAGTGTTTTATGTTGTAATTTTTTAATGACAATGCATGTATTTGGGAAGAACTTAGCATATGACTACATAAATGAGACTTGGATAACATTGCACAGGTTGTGTGAGTGTTTGTAAATCCCAGTTTGGCCATGTCGTTGAGCTAGTTTGCTGTCTCTGTCAAACAGCTGTCGGTTCGTCACTCACTCTACAGCAGGAAACGGTGCTTCAAAATAAAAGTTCTGTACTTTACCTAAAAATAAAGTGTGCAAACTTTTAACAAAGTTTGCGAGGAACTTGTGTTTCGTTTGGAATCGGACCACAACCCACCAGCTGGGGACCACTGCCCTAGACTGTTAAAGTAAAGGACGTAGCTATCATGATGTCACCCTTTGGTTTTTGGACTACTGTTTTGACTTCCAGAGTTCGGCATTACATCTGCTGCCATCTTGGATTTTCTGTTGAGGAGTGAGGGGTGGATCTGACTGAGAATCCAAGGTTACTATCGGCAGACAGCCTGTCACTCAAAGCAGCCCGCCCTTAATTATGCGTAACTTTAAGCTTTAAACAAAGGTAAACAGGTGAGTTATATAAGAATTCACCCCCAACAGTTATGAACAGAAGATTAACTTTAGAGGTCAAAACTGTTTTTTGTCCCAGGTTGTAAACATGTTAATTTCTGCTGTGAAGTCGGGAATTTTAACATGGATATCTACAGGGGACTGATAGGCTTCCGGAGCCAGCCTCAAGGGGCCGTTTAAAGAATTGCAGTTTTTGGCACTTCTGTGTTGCCTTCATTTTTCAGCCCCAGAGTTGGCCACTTGTTGTAAACAGATGTTTTCATATAGTTTTGCTGTAGCTAGTTCATAGTTCCCAACGACTTTCCCTAAAACCTAACTATCTAAAAGTGAACTGAAAGTGAATCTTATCTATGCTCTCTTCAAAGCCAGACTTCAACACTTAGGTTTTTTGGTGAAAATGAATATGTTAGGGAAGCACTGAGCATGACTTATTGATATACAAATGATGAAATTTTCCTTTAAGCTGGTACATTCTGTAGCTGTTGAGTGAGTTAACTTCATTTTGGTTTTATTATGTCACATTTCTTTTCTATAGTGGCATATAATTACTTGTTAACATTTCAGTGCTGGTGTTGTGTGTGTGTGTGTGTGTGTGTGTGTGTGTGTGTGTGTGTGTGTGTGTGTGTTTTGGGTCTCTGTGTTTAGGCTGCCACGGTTTTCTTAAACCATATAATTTTCCTCTCGGCTTCTCGCGGAGCTGCAGAAGGGGGATACCCTGATCACGAAGTCGTTGCCTTGTTTCAAAGACACCTGTTCCTGTGTGTCAGATTTAGTGGGTATTAGCATGCCAAATATGGCTGCAGGGCCAAGATCATGGGAACTTTTTCCCTCTCATGGGAACACTCAGGCACAGCCTCAGGGAGGAGACGGCTGTAATAGATATTTTTATTTTTATTCTTAGGCTGTTGATTTTGAAATACAGGATTTAACTAAGTAAAAAAGTCATAACCTTGTTTGGTTTCAGTCTTTTCACCCTAATAGTTTTGCTCAGTACCTAAAGTATGACTTCAGTCTGATGATATACATAAATTAAGGCTCTGGTGGGGTGAACTTGGAGCCACTTTCATGTTGGATAATCAGTGAGACAAAACTTTGCAGATTGTGTCTGAATTTTAATCAGGTTTTACAGAGACCACACAGCGCACAAAAACATGTAAGTCACCTAAAGAATTTGAAGAAATATAAGGGATTTCCTTTGATGGCTAAGCCGCATTCTTTGCACCGCCGAGCATTATGGCAACACTCGTGACCCACAGCTCCCTCTCCTATTTCCCTGAGAAATGAACAATAACCTCAGTGGTGGGCAAATGAAACATGGATTGTGACTTCAGGGCGACAGGTTAAGTTTCCCAAGTTTAATCTTTCATCTGCTTGTTGAGTTGGCACGAATGGCACATTTGAAATGGGAATCTGGGAAAGTAGTTTTGTTTTCACGCGCCAGTCTGCTCTCCTTTGGGGTTTAGACACAATGGAGGTGGGGGTGGAGAGGCAGGGAAATACCTGAGGCTGCTGTCTGCAAAGGGATTGAGTGGTGGAGCATCATGACAAGAAAATACCCTTCCACTCACACAATGGGACCGTATTACATCTATCATGCCCCAGCATGTCCATCAGTGTGCAACAATGGAATACAGGGCCATCAAGTGTTGGAAAATCCTTTTCGTGTAAACCCCTCTTTTCTGCATGTTTCAGTCTAAATACACAAAGTTGTGTTAAAAGCCAAAAGCTTACCACACAACTTTTTAGAGAGGCAGGCAGGAGTCTGGTTTATGTCACCATAAAGTCTTTTATATTCCTTTCACTGCAGCTGACTACAACATGTAGTTTTTAAAGACATGTATTCAGCTTGTGTGTTGTTATTTACATACCACTGCTGCTCTGCAGTCCAGCATTTCAAGATGATCAGTGGAAGTGTGTCTTTATCTGATAATGTCTGTAACCAAGCAAGTAATTTCCGCTGTAATCTCTTCCTTATCACTAATGCTTACAAGAGCTCAACTGGGTTTATCTCTACTTGACTGAGTTGTAGTGCTCACTTGGATATCACTGAGTTGTACTGTACTTCTTATCTTTAAATTAATGCATACAAATATTTTATTTGTTTTTTATGTTCAGAGATATTTGTGTGCTCAGGTCCTCCATGTATTTTTTCTCACAACTGAAAATGCAGTTTCAAAGAAATGTTTTGACATTTTGGAAAATACACTCACTTGCTTCTTGTCGGACAGTTAGACAAGAGGATTGATACCACTCTCATATCTGTATGGTAAATGTGAGGCTACAGCCAGCAGCGGCTAGTTTGGTTAGCTTAGCTTAGCATAAAGACTGAAAACAAGGGAAACAGCTAGCCAGCCTCTGTCCAAATCTAACAAAATTATGGGTTTAATCCCAACAAAAAAAAGTGTAACAACTACAATTTACTGTTTTACAGGGGGTATGTATGGGCCAAACTATTTTTTGGCTTTGTACAGTTGCTAGGCAACCAAAAAGCTATGCTCCCAGCTAAGGAATAGTCCAGCACACATCCCCCATAAAACGACAAATTGGCGTTGTTACAGTGTTGTACAAATTAAGGCTCTGTCTCCACATATACAGACATTTTTGAAAAGTTTTATTTTTCCTTACAGTTGACAGAATTTTCGTTTTACAAAATGTGTCCATCCAGACAACAATGCAAAAACGACTCCAAACACTTAGCCGTCTTCAGGAGTCTTGCCTTGGTACAAAAGTTGTAAAGTGTGCACACTAATGTTACCTTTTCAAAACTCAGAACAAAGGAATACTTCACACATCCATTTCCAAACAGGTGCGTAGAAGAAGGATGAGCTGAACACAACTTGTACAAAAACTCTGGCACACAGTCTTTTGATTTTAATGCTGCAGCAACATTTTGGTAACTAAAACTTCATCAGGTTTTTGCATGATGAAGGCCTAGTTACCAAAACATTCAGCAGCATCAAAATCATTATTTTTGGGAGTCAGACAGTGTACAGGAATTTTTCTACACCTTTTTTAAATCACCTACTGGAGATCTCATCAACGTTACTTCACCGTTGATGTGAGGATTTATGAGCTGAGTCAACGCTCTCAAAATTGTCCCACCATCTATTAGTTTGACTGGGTCTGATCCAAAACCGCTGCCGGGCTTTAAATTGCGGATACTGAGGTGGATTGATGTTGTGCAGCAGCACTGAGTGTAATGGAGTTATTGGACCAAGCAGCACTAACAAAACGGAAACAAACTGGTAATCCACTATTGTTGTTGTTACCCCTGACGCATGCTAATCATACAAAGCAACAATGGACATGCACAAATTGAGGAGATGACGGCTTCCTTTCCTTAACACTGTTTTACATGTCCACACAGACACAAAGTAAATGGGGTTTTTATGGTTTTTTTTAATCTGCACTTTAGAGGGCGTTCTTAAAAAAAAAAATCTGTTTTAGTGACCAAAAACTCAATTTGTGTGTGGACGAGAGGCCAAAACGTAAAGGGAAACATCAGTTAAAATTTTTTTTGTATACATACAGACAGTGCCTAAACATGTCAGTGAGCTTTCGAGATGCTGGAAGGTAAATTTTGTCACCTTTGAACAGAACAAGAGTTGCTATTGGCTGATGTTTATAGTATTTCTCATAAGCTAAGGTAAGCTAACCAGCTGCTGGCTGTAGCTTCATTTTAGCTGTACAGATATGTGCAGATATATCTTGTCTTGAAACTCTCCACCAGAAAAAAGTTAGCATTTGTGCCGAAATAATGAACTATTCTTTTAAAGTTGCTTGCACTCTCCTCTTCAGTCTTTCCCTGGTGACTGTCACAGACCAGCCTAATGTGGTCGGCATGTGTTTTGTTAAGGCCTTTACAGTGAGCCTCTGATGCTCGCTGTCTGTTTGCTAACCTATCTGATACACAGATGTCAGATCTGTGTAAGGTGTTGAGTAATCATGACAGTCTCCCATGTTGTTAAAGGTTTGGATGCTGATAGCATTTCCTCTCAGGTCACATATGACCAAGTGTCATCATGCTTTCCAAAACGAGCCTTTTGCTGAATTACAATGCTGCCTTGTCTAATAGCTGCCCTCAGGAATGTTCCCTTTGTCTTTCCATTTTGCTCCCTATGTGCCAGTAATCAACCTTTCCATTCAGTAAGACGTTGTTCTCAGAGTGAGTTGGCTTAAAATATCAGCTCAACTTTTCTCTGTAAGGCTTTATTCATGCGTGCTATTGGGAGAAAGTGTTGTGTGTCGCTGATAAAACGATTGCACTCCCTGGAGGACCATTCGCTGTTTGTTTAGAGGGTGGGACATTGTTTACATCTTGATCCGGAATTGAGAAAAGATGGCGTCCTCCCTCTTTGTCAAGCCTGTGTCTCATTAATCTCAGATGTGGCCGCTCATTCTGAGAGCAGCCTATGTGAAAATCCACTCTCGGACATTTTTTTTTTTTTTCATAACGATTCTGGTTTTTCTTCTCGCATGATTCTCTCAGATGAGGCCTGTTTGAAGTTTTGAAGCCGGCTTGTTGTGTTTACATGAATTTAATGTCATGGTGGGCTAGGTTTACTGTGGACTCACTTTCAGTCTCAGTCAGGGGAAGTGGAGCCAGGCAACATTTACAAAAAGCCTAAAAAACAAGTTTTTAACTCATCTCTGTCTGGAAAGAAGTACTCCACTCATTAGATGTAATTATGTTCAAGCATATAATTACTGGAAACATCTATCTGGCATCTTTGCAGTGAACGACTTTTGTGAAATGTTTTACACTTCATGAGCTTACTCTGGCTTTTGTTGTCTATTGTTCTTAGTGGCCACATGGCGCATGCATTCACTTAAGTGACGTCTAGCAGGCAGACAGGGTCAAAGGAGGTGTGTCCCGGTAGTAAATGTGTCACTTTATTTCCCCACAGAGGAAGCTGTACCATATTGAACAAATTGATGAACTTCACTTCTCTCTAGTTTGTTTGTTGCCTTTGAAACTAACCAGATTTAAGGCTTTAGAGCAGATGTGGTCAGTATCCCTCGCTGTGTTTTAACACACACACACAGCCTTCTGACCCTGCCTTGTCACAGTGGTGTCAGAAATGCCGGAGAGGATTAAATTAGACCCTGCTCGCATCATATGTTGTGTTGTTAACGTTTGTTATGGAAACTCCGACAGTCCCACACAGAAGCATCATGTGCGCTGCTGATGGCAGTGCTGTTCATTAAGGCTGTTTTTGACATCCTGAGCTTGGCTCTCATATTGGAACTTTGACTCATGAGGCTGGTAGGTTGTCTCGCCTCCATGTTTACCACCATTGCTTAGCAACAGCCGTTGCCAAGTTACAGAAACATTCTGGAGTTATGTTGATGACCTAATGAGTGATATCCCCCAGCCACCCCAAATATTTTCATAGGCAGCTAATTTTAGGATTTAGAACAATGACCCAAGGACTCATTTGTTTCTAATAAACTTAACTATCCAAGCCCAACGGAGGAATGTAACAAAGTACATCTACTCAAGCACTGTTCTTAAGTACAATACAGTATTTGAGGTACTTTTACTTTATGTGGGTATTTTCACTTTATTCTACCCTTTTGTTTTACTCCACAACAGTCCAGAGGGAAATATTCTTCAGTGTACTACACCACATTTATCTGACAAGTGTAGTTACAAGTACTTTGTGCTTTTAGTGTGACCCCTTACAGTACAAAAAGCTGTGTCTTTTTCAGGTATTAGCTGAGTTGTAATCTGCTCCACCCAAGAAACTTCTGTTTTTTTTTAATACTTGTTCAAATTACCCTTTTTTTAAATACAAAAAATAAAGCCAGATCTGTGCACCAGGGCAATTTTCCTTTTCATCTCCCAGTAAGAAGAACAAGGACAAGAGGGTGGGGCTGTGGAGGAGGGAGTGGTGGATCTGACCCTTACAAGTGTCCCTGCCCCAAAATATGCGTAACTTCAAGTGATAATCAAATGTAAAGGGGTGGGACAAATTTCATCCCTTACACAGTTCTCATGAATGGCATATTAACTATAGAGGCTGTAAACATGTTTATTTCTGCTGTTAAGTTGTGTATTTTAACATTGTGGTTTACGAGGATTGACTCTATTTTGGAGGCAGCCTCAAGTGGCCATCTAAAAAACTGCAGTTTTTGGCACTTAAGGCATTGGCTTAATTTTTCAGACCTGGAGGTTGCTGCTTGATTGTGACCCATGTTTTTGTTTATTGTAAGGCGGCAACCTCAAGTGGTCATAGTAATTATGACGGGAGCAAAGACAGAGGTCAGGTAATGCGACATTAAGAGCAACAAAGTCTTCGTAGGTAGGAGGTCAGAGTAGGTGGACGGGTCAAACAAACACAAGACTTTTACCAGGGAGACAGCTGTTTGAAACCATAGGTCAAGATGGAGTTATTTAAACTTACGTACGTATGTTAAGTCATACATACTTACCCTTACCAAAACCATGACCTTTTCCTAAATCTGTCCAAGTAGTTTTGGTGCCTAAACCTAACCACACTGCAACCCTTTCACAACGTTAACCACGTGTTCAAAACTGCAACCATTACATTTAGGTATGAAGACATGTTGGTCCTCTTAGTTCTACCACTGGTAGGGGGGTTAATTTAGAAACTTCTAGGCGTGTATAAGAGGGTAGGACAAAAACAACCTATGTGGTCGTATGGGTGGGAGGAGTTGTCACCCAGTAATCACCTCATAACCCCTCCGATTTATCTTGAGGGTCTTTGCATGGCCCCTACTGGGCTAAACTACCAAACTGTAGCCTATATAATGAAGGTAAAAGAGTATTTTCACATCTTGGCATTGGTATTTTTACTTAAGTAAAGGATCTGAGTAGTTCTTCCAGCATAGACGGTACAAACTTACAGTGGATACGTTACGTAATAAAGCTGAGGAAGTTCCAGAAATTGTTTGTGTGGCAGAGTTAGCTGTCTCGGTAGCTTGGCTCAATCCTGTAGGTCTGTTTCTGTCATCAACAAGCCAAACTTCCTTCAGTCCTGCTTTTGAATATTTGTAAATGTCTTTATGTAAACCTCACTTCAGCCACTTGTCATGTTTACTTTTGGACCTGTCGTGCTTTTAAAAGTGACAGCCTGCTCAATCCGACATGAGGCTGTTTGCTTCCTTGGAATCGTCTTGAGTGTAACTGGTCAGACAAGACATCCACCCTCTCTTACTGTAACCAACTGCTTGGCATTTTCCTGCTCTCTCCTGTCTGTCTGTGCAGCAGGGTGACCTCTGCGTTGAGTGGGTGGGGGGACCGGCGTGTTCAGTTCTAAACATACTGGAGGACCATCTGAAATGTTAGCCTGTCAGCCTGTGAGAGCACAGTGCGCTGTAACCCAACACTTTCCCTCACACACACAGAGCTCTGAACGTTGTGTTTGGCTGTGGAGCTTGTTGAATTGCAATTGTCTAGAGCGTGTCCGCAGCCAAACAGGGGAAAGAGTCATATGCGCAGTTGAACGGAGGTTAAAAGGGTGGGGGAGGCATAGTTTCAGCAAGGGATTGAGAAAAGAGGAATGTGAATCTATGGGGGGTGTGCCAACAGAAAAATATGTTTGGGAGTGTGCGTGTGTGTGTGTGTGCGGGGCAGATGTATGTTGTGAATGTCATCTCAATGGGGGGTGAGCCTCATCCGTGTGACTTGCATATTCCATTTGAGCAGCAGGATTATATCACCAGAAACTTGCAAAGCCCACTAAATCACACTGATGAATTGGTCAATCCTTTATGGGTTGGAAAATGGGGAGCTACAACATGTGCGTTTCCAGATTTGGATGTCTTCATTTTCGTTATGATTTGATTTTCCCATTTCCTGGGCTGTCAAACCCTGATTTCAAGGTAGCTAATATCAAACAGCTGCTCCTGATCTGTCAGTTGGAGGAGTTTTAAGATACGTCAAATTAAATTAAATGGTTCATAATAATTTTAAATATCTATTTGTCTGATACTTCTGTGAGCGTGCATGCAATGTAATTTTTTTAAGGGTAGATAGATGCTTCAGTAGGTGGATGATACAGCAGATTAATCTGGTGTGTTGCCTACTGGGCTAGAAGAGCGCAGTTTTCGGTGGCATAATAACCCAGTGGCCTTAATCTGGTTCCATAACCACGGGGGGGATTCCACTGCTGCTCTCCCACTCTTCATACCTTCCTTCTGGGCACCAGCATACGCAGGTCTGAGCTGACAGGCACAGAAACATGCCATGTTTTCACTAGTCATGTATGATCTGAGTGAATCGGACCCTCAGCAGTGAGTTAAAACATGCTCACATCCTGGTTCTGTGGAGGTACTTCGTACTAAAAGTGATAAGAAGTCAGGATTTTAGAAGGAAGATCAAATTTTGCTCCTTTAATCCGTCTGCCATGGCACAGGATCACTACAGAGGGGGAGGCTCAGAATAGTGTGAGAGGCCAACGTCCACCCTCAGCCAAGTCAGAATCATTCATGGGTGTCTTGGCATCAGGTAGCTGGAGGCGTGGGAGCCTGAGCGTGCCCTTGATGACACACACATTACGGCACGCAGAAGCAGACCCCAATGGGACTGTCAGACTTCAGCTATGCCCCGCTGGGTCTGCAGCGTCCGCCTGTAGCTGCCTCTGAGCGCGGAAGAATCTGATGCTATCTGGCACTTCTGTGCCATAAAATACATGTGTGTCACACACTTGGTCAACCACAACATGGCCTTTAAGAAGCCCTTGAGCCATGACTTGACATGCAGGCTGGTTATTAAGCAAATGTCCCACAGGCTTCATGCTTAAATCACTTAGAGCTGCACATCTTGTGGTTGAACTGCCACTGTTAGCAGTTCTTAACTGGTGAATTAAGATAATAACACATTAATTTATCATGTGTGTCACTGTATATTGCATTGCAACAGTTTTCTTAATCAATTGTTTCAGTCACTTCAGTCTGTGGTTCATGCTTTGTAACTGTGGCTTTTCCTTGTCATATATGATCGTAACTGAATATCTTTGGGTTATAAAAGGCTAGTTAAGCTCACTACTTTATAGAAAACAACTATTAATTGAGAAAGTAATCAATAATGAACTGTTAGCTGCAGTGCTAAATGATTTGAGTCCTCATGAATATTAAAGTATCGCCATTGTGACAGTATTTAAGTGTTTTACTTCACATACACTGAACAGGGCATTGAGAAAAATATGGCTGTAACTGACAATTATTTTCATTGTCGATTAACCTGTCAGTTATATTCGCGATTAACTGATCAGTTGGTCGGTCTATATGGGAGAAAATGGTGAAAAATAGGGGAGGAAAGAAACCAGTAAATATTCACATTTCAGAAGCTGTAATCAGAGAATTTTGCTTTAAAAAATAACTCAAACTGATTCATTGATCATCAAATTTGCAATACATTTGATAATTAATTAATTGTTGCAGCTATAGATACAAGGTGCAATAGATTTTATCCGTCTAATGAGTATGTCTGTGACCATGATACCTTGAAAAAATACATGATTTTTCGTCATATCTAGTAATGATAAATGTTATAACAGTCGTGTATATAATAAAGGACTTATTTACCCAAATGTAAAGGGCATGGCTTACATGTTTTTAACAAGCAAAGTACAAAATTGCTAAGAAGGACACAGATTTCTGGGGAGATTAAAGAGATTATGTCCAAAGCAGAGTGGGAGAACTGGAGCCTAATGCACTTAAACTTACTGAGGGGGAGGTCTTTACACTGCGAAAGGGGGGAGGAGGTAAATTAAGACACTATAATGTAAAATACAAGAATTAGATGATGCATTTCTTATGAGACGGTGAGAGGAAATAGTAGCGCCATAAAATCCTAAATATAGCCAGCTGGAAACAGTTCCCTTCATTGTCTTGTCCGGCATACCCGGCATACCATATACTGTACATACAGTGTGTGACACAATGACCACCAAACCACTGCAGCAGCTCTCTTTCAGCAGAGTTAGCTTCTTCTGCACGCATTCCATAACTGCATGTCTTTTGTCTCCACATGTAATGTGCGTGTATCTCTTTCCGGTCTTGTGTCTGTCCCCTCTGTCCACTTCTCATTCCTCACATGGCTATAGCTGCTGCCTGTCTATTTGTTGTCATAACTCTCCCACATCGTTTCTTTCATCTTTGACGTTTTTGTAGCAGCACTGACATGAAGATTTTCTTTTACCCCATTGAGATTGACAATCTCTTTTACAAATTAGCATGCATTCATCAGTGGTCTATATCACCCCTCATAGTCTGCCCATGGGAAGTTTTGGATGTGTGCTCCCTGCTGTCTGGTGCTGGTATGTCTCTTATAGCTCCTCACAGACATCCTCTTTCTGCTCTGCAGTGTGGAAAGCCCAGCTCCAGGATGGGGCCTTGCTCCAGTCTTTGTCTGGTCTGATTGAGACCCAGTCACAGTGGTCGTCAGTGGTCCAAATTCAGGATACTGTGAAACTAAACAAGGCCCTCTTCCTTTTAGTCCTCCACCCACTTTCTCTTTATATTCCCTATTACAATGAGCTTGACTAGAGTTTATAGTCAGGGGTATAGACCTCAAAGAAAATCTGTTCATAATTCATACTTTAGTTTTAGATTTTTAATACTTAAAGAGATGCTTTGAAAATTTTAAACCAGCTTTGTGTCATCACAGTGTGGGCAGTATATGTAAATGAATTGTAGTACTTCCCTCCATCTTACCAGCACCAAGAAGATCTCCTTGCTCATCTCTCAGCTCAAAATCACGGCAGATTTTTGCTGGCACTAGGGCTATTGCTCAAACTTCAGACTGTACTCCCGCATTTTTGTATGCCCACCACCACAGACACAAAGAGTATAGAAGTGAAACTCACGCCCAACTCTAATCAAACTGTAAAACTAGGCGGTGCTGATCGAATGAAAAACCAAGATTCTGTTACGTATTGCCTATTGCTCACCTAAAATGTCTCCACAAACATATTTTAGTCCACTGTTTGGCTGTAATACAAGAGTTTGTGAACTGGAAGTGGGCTTCACACTGTTTTCCTGTAAAAATGAAAGCTGAAAATACTGACACACTGATCAAATATGAACCAGGATTCTGTAACTGCGTTGCCTAATTCTTGCCTGTTTTTGGAAACATATTATAGCTCACTGTTTAACTGTAATACGAGATTGTTTGTTGCCAGCCGGCTGCTATATTGTTTTCGGATGGGCAACTTGCATTACTTCACCCACCAGTGGGCAGGTTTTCAGTCTGATGTGGCACAGTGCATACTGGTAGTTGTAGGTTCTCTTTTCCCTTTTCCTCTCTGGTCTTGAAACATCAATGTTCAATAGTATTTGAATCTTTCTAGACAGCTGAGGTTTATGAGTTTATTCTTTAACATGAAAATAAAAGTACAGAGGAGTATTTTCTGTGGGTGTTGTTGTGCAGCTGTCCAGGCACGCTATTGTTGGTGACTCAGCTCAGTTTGTGTGTGAGATTCTTTGGTGCAGTGTTTCAGTCTTGTCCTGTATTAGTTACTGCGTGAAGGTGATGCCTACCTCTGTCTCTGTGCCAGGAGACGCCTGCAGGAGGGATCTGCTGCTTGCTGAAGGACAGGACTGTGGCAGATGTAGAGGCATGAGGGGGGTGTTAATGTTGTACTGCATCATAGTACAACATGTGTGTGAAAAAAAATAGGATACTTCCCAGTGGTGCTGCTCAGCTGGCGACCCAGGCTGTAGTTTTTTCTGATGCCTATGTATTTATTTCTTTTGTCTCACTGGGCATGTGCAGTGTATCTGTATCTTGTATTTAGTTGTATGTAATTCATCGTTAGCTGTGTGTAGCACTATTGCCCAAGCAAAATTTCCCATCTGGGACAATATTGTGTATGTTATCTTATTTTATCTTTATCTTACCCCGTCTCATCTCGTCTCGTCTCGTCTCGTCTCGTCTCGTCTTGTGCCTGTTTATCTTATCTTACAGTGGCTCTAACATTTATTTGGAGCTCTTACTTTAATGTTATAGTTTTTCGTCTTTGGGGAATTCTCTCCCCAGTTAAGAGAATAATCCTAAATAAGTTAGTGCCATACATATTACCCTTTTGTCCTTGGTTCCGGCAGCTGCTAATGCTGAGTGCAGCTTCCCCAACCTGGCCTCACTGTTAAGTCCACAGGCATAAGAGCTATTTACTCAACAGAGTCAGTGGGACATTGAATCCTAAATCTCTTCCCTTCCTCACGCTCCACTGGCCCAATTATGAACCCAATCACAGCAGCACCTACCACCAGGAAACGCCACTGTGTGCAAGTGAATGAATGAGTGGATAAATGAGGGAGAAGAGTGAATGAAGAAGTCACACTAGGAATTTGAGAAATGTAGAAAGTTAGAAAGGAGTCTGAGGTTTCATTTTGAAAAAGTTTTTTTTGTTTTGTTTCAGTGCACATATTTTAGTTCCGAAAAGCTGTTTGTGTAGACGCAGACAATGGGAAGTTTCCTGCTGTGAAAAATGCAGCTGCATCTTACAGAGTGTGAGCATGTTCTGACTGTTAAATTGTATCACTGCTAACCGTGTTCTTCTTTTCTCTCTGTCTTTTTTTCTGGGTTTCTTTCGCTTATGATGGATTGCCCCTCTCATTGGACAGGAAACAATCCAAGGTATGTAAGTTTCATCTGTTTCTTTTGCTGCAAAAAAAAATGGCCAGCATCAACAGAGCTGACAAGCAGCGTCAGCAGAAACTGTCATCCGTAGTAACTTCTCACTGACTGTCCCGGTATCACAGACACTGAAATCATCCAGAAGCAGGATGCGGCACAGGCAACACTATTCGCCCTGAGAGGATGAGAAACATCCAGGTCGATGTACTGTTGCGGCGTTGTTTCTAGGGCCGTGATTGAAAGTGTTTTAGTAGTTTGGTTGGTCAGCAGGAGCCGGATAGATGTCCGTGTGAATGTGTCAGCGCTCTAAGATCTCGTGAACACCCACAAAGGCTCTACAATGAGAGAGGGATGAGCGCGGACACTGGGGCAGTGTGTGTTCACATTCAAAGCTGCATTGTTGGAGTGCACCCCCACCTCCCCCCTTGACAACACGCTGGTGACTAGCTCAGAGATGTTTCACACACCAGGGACGGGCTTTGTGCTCGGTGAACTCGTCCGCTGACGGGACTGGGGGAGCGTTAGCGCGGGCCAGAGGCGTGCGTGGTCTCTGGGGGCCCGTGAACCTAAGTTACCCTGTAATACCCGTCAGCTAGACGAGCACGTGGCCGTCTGCTTAGTTTTAGTGGCACTCAAATTAGTCCCCCTGCATTCTAAAGGGTAAACGAAGGTTGCAGTCCAATCACGTTCGACCAGTTTTCAGTCCAGAAATGACAAAAAGGGCATTGTGCTTCTGGGCTTCATCATTATTTGTACTGCTGATTAATAGTAATTGTCCAATCACGAACAATTTGTTGCACAGTCACACCCTCAGGCTGGACAGAGACAGACCAGAGGAGATTGAAGCCCTGGTTACCAAACCAGCCCTAATTGAGAATGATGGCACTTTTGTTTGTTTGAATGGCACCCACTTACTTGTCTGAAGTCACAAGAGGAGGTCTTGCTTTCAAAGCATTCAGTGATCTCAGCGCTTCCCATGCTGACTGTGCAACCAGTGGTTCCCTGGCCAATAGCCCTTATTATGATTAGAAGAGAGTTCAATTATTTGGGGTATTTGTGCAGGGGAAAGTGCTTTGGCAGAGCTGCAGCAGTGCACTGAGAACCAGGAGTAGTAACATGCAGCAGGGTTGTGCTTAGCACTGCAGGATGACGGTGCAGCAGCAATTGTTTCAGCAACCTAGAAAGAGAAATGACTGTGCTGTGATAAAAAATATTAGTTTTATTTTGAATTTAGCATTTATTAGATCAAGACAGCCTCAGTGAGAGTGAACACATCTTTTTCAAGAGTGTCTTGGCAGCAGTAACAATGAGTGGCAGAAAAGCTATAGAAAAATGCCACAAAATCAGAATTAAATAGAAGTGCGATTATAAAATCATCAGTTAACCTTCTAGTACAATCATGGAAAAGATTTAACCTTAGAAACACTTTAAAGGGAGAGTTCAGATCTTTTGAAGTGAGGCACTTATCTATAATCATTGTATGACATACAGTTGCTGCTGAGAAACAGGCTGGATTTTGACACGGAAGTTGAGCAACATAATGCTGTGGACGGAGTCAGCAACAAAATGTATTTTAGCTACCTAAAAAAGACCCACCTAAAACAAATCAATATCAGTTTAAGTGTACGGTATATTGAGAAGATTTTCACCGCTTTACCTTGTCATCAGACAGCGATTTTTAATGAGGAACTTATATCCTTCCCTCCGAAGCCAGACTCCTTTGAGAAAAACAATAATTTAACATCACTGAACATAGGAGCTGATGGCGTACAGCTGCCTTGATCAGTTAGTTTGTGTTACTGTGTGACTTCTGTGTTTAAAGGGGTTCTTTTGGATTCACCAAAGTCACACAATAACACAAACTAGCTAACTGAACAAGGCAGGAGTTAGACCAGCAGTTCCTGTGTTCAGCGAGCCTAAATTACTGTTTTTGTCAATGGAGTTTTGTGGCTTTGACAAGAGCATGGGGAACTGAAGTCAGTAATGCCTTCGTTGCGGAATTGGGCTGTCTAATGGAAAGATAAAACAGTGAAAATACTCTCAATATAGCCTAGGCTTAAACTGTTATCCTTTTTTTAAGGTGGGACTTTTTGTAGGTGGCTAAAATTAGTTTGCGCCCATCTGTAGTAGTACATTGCCTAGCTTCTGTGTCGTTACTCCTGCCACTTCTCCAAACTGGAGATGTGTTGACAGACATCTACTGAATGTAATACATATATCCCTACTTCAAAACAATTTACCTATCCATTTAAAACAACCTAGGAGTAGTCAAAAATCATAAATCAAGAACACAGTTTCTGCAGCAATGATTTGAAATCACAAAGAGGTTCAAGGCAGACGTAGGGAGCAGCATAGATTAAAGCTCTGTTACTTAGCTCAGTGTGGATTTTGTGAAGTCGTCTTTCTTCTGTCAACATGAGTAGAGGGTTTTGAACAACCAGAAACAAAGTAAATGAGATATTTCTGTACTAACATTGAGAAGAGGTTTAAGAGACACGGAGATTTGCAGCATATACAGTAACAGCAGCGTTTCTGTCTGTGAGGAGTCGGGGTCCCTGGTAAATGAGGCCACTGCTCTTTCCCAGAAAGCATCCTCTCTGTGTGTCATCCATAAAGAGCTCATGCAGGTGCCTGGGGGACACAAGGGGTCTCTGCTGCTGAGGCCTGTGTTGCGAGACCCAGTGCCGAGGGCTGAGAGCCAGCCTGCACCACCGGGGAACAGCTACAGCCCCGTTTCCTTGGAGACGAGGGTCACCGGGTGCTGGAATTTCTTCTGGGGAGCGCTGACCCTGATTTATGAATTCATTTAACTCCAGCCACTATGACAAAACTCGGGGCGGCTAACAGTGGATTTGTGCAGACAGTCATGGCGCGGTCTTAACGAGCATTACCTCGAACAATACTCGGTTAGACTTCATATTACTCACTCAGACAAGCTCAGTCCTGCTGATTTACTGCAGGGTGACACAGTACGGCACAATAAGCCCTGGTTTTGTACCTCAGAAGAAGTAAGACCACTGCTAAGAAAGATCAGGTTGTTTTACTGTACATGCTTGGACAAGTGTGAGAAGTGTTTACACTCCCTGTGCTGACTCCTCTGCAGGTGTTCGCTTTTGACCACTGTTTCTGGTCCATGGACGAGACCAACGTTCCCAAATATGCTGGTGAGTCATAAGTGCTGAAGCTGATCCCTCCCTCATCACCAAGGAGCTCAAATCACGTCCCATGTAAAGATCTGCTGAGCTCAGTGCAGCAACAGTGCAGGGAAACTCCCTACTTGATGGAAAGCTGTTTTTGCATTATGCAAAGCACGCTGTGGGTATACATAGTCATTTGCATTTTGAGTCAATACACTAAAATATGCAGCAGTGTTAGTTGTCTTTGTGCTGTCTCAGAACAAGAAAACCTCCATAGGGTTTTATATAGTATATACACTCTTAGAAATAAAGGTGCTAATTAGAACTATATAGGGTTCTTTGACATGTCACAAAAGCAGAACCCAAGGGGAAAAAAAAGACGGAAAGATTGTGACATTAATGACAGTGTTTGAGGAGCCAGGTTTTGGTGTCAGCAGCACGACAAGTCACACTATAACCCGTCTAATTTTTGTTGTTTCACCTTTGACTGAAAAAACACACATTACGTCATGCTTTCTGTTGTTTTTTTTTATCTAAATATGCGCTTTTGTTTTTCTTGTTATTGGTCTCTAAACAGATCATGACTCTGTTCGTCAGCTGCATCTCAAGCAGGTTCTACTAAGAAGCCCTTTATATGTCAAGGGTTTCATCTAGATTCCACCCAGGGGGGGCTTCAAATATAGTAACTGACTACCTTACCCATAGATCTCTCCCATTAGTCATGGTTTTAGTTTAACACGTTAGCCTGGGGCCAAGGGACCCTCGTCTCTCAAGAAGCAGGAAATGATGGTAAAGATATAAACTATGGCAGAACACAGGCCAAATGAATTGATTAAGGGGATTCCAGATATGTCTACATTCAAAAATACCATTTAAAACATGGGTAAACCTTTGAAAATTTGAGGGTAGTGATCTTTTATCACCCACGCCTTCAACAAATGTTGAAGAACTCTTTTCCAGAAACAGTTTTTCGGGTGAAAGGGGTTTGTTATAGGAGCTTTAGTTTTACAAAGAACCCTTGAAGAACCCTTATTTAAGAGTTGGGTTTTTTTTTCAAAAAAGCAAATAGACCAAATCTCTATGTTTATTTACAGAAACTTATAACGTATAAGGTAAAGCATAGCAAATATTTAAAGATAATGTACACTTACACTGATAAGATGGCTAAGATACCTTTTGCTGCGGCGCCGTCCTCAGCATATGTCTCTAAACGCTACAGTTACAGCTGAAAATGACAACAGAAATAGAAACATTTGCTGATTTTACATGTCTCTGCAATTGAGATCAGTTGCCAGTTGTCTACTCAGAAGTGATTGTTTTGTTAAAAGCACAACGTCAAAGTTACTCTGGTTCTGGGGAGAACCTCAGCCCTTCAGGAAGAACCTTTTTGGTACCCTTATTTCTAAGAGTGTATGAAATATTGTCCACTTGTATTTGAATCATGTACCATAAATTAGCATTATGCTCATGTAATCAGCTACCATCATTTCTCTGATGAGTGCCACACAGAGAAGGCGACAGCTACAGTTTTTGTTACAGCTATAGAACAGAGGTTATTACTGCTAGTCTGAGGCAGATTTACATAATCATTGTACACATTTTCCTTGTCATATCACTCTCATTTTGTGATGGAAATGCCATGCTTACATCTGCTTTGTGCTGCACCGACAAGGCAATCTGTTTAGTGAAGGGCTGCCTCAAGGGCTGGGGCCAAGGCTTTATTTAGCTCGTTAAACAGCTGTCCCATTCAGCAAGAGCACGACAGCGAGCAACACAAGAGATTTCTCTACACAGCCGGGCTTTTTCCACATGGACAGACAGGAAGCTGTCATCTTTCATGAATTCTTATTCTTCCTTGTTTCTTGTGTAGTGGCCCTTGTCCATACGTTTCTCTGTGCTAATGTTGCTGCACTAATTTAGGGATGCAACTTGAAGTGCTCACGTAACTGAATGGTTTATCTGTTTACCAAAATCTCCATGGTGACTGATTCTTTGTTCAAAAGGTCAAGAGGTGGTGTTCAAGTGCCTTGGAGAGGGAATACTTGAAAATGCATTCCAGGGATATAATGCCTGCATATTTGCCTATGGACAAACAGGTAACTGAAAATCCAGATGAAATCCACATTGAGTCACTCATTTGGGTTTTTTTTATGTTGTGCAAAATCCATTTCACCATGCCGTCTTTGAAGCATTTATAAATAATAAATTACCGCTATTATAGTTAAGCCGTTAAGTATATTTGCAGGTTGAGTTGCCTCCAGATGTATCTGTAAAACGTTGGAAGAACAGGAAGACTTGTATTTCTAATCACACTGGTGAATCGCTTAGACTCATATCCTTCCTTCACCCTGGATCAAATTAGTGTCTTTATCCCACTTCCTGTCTTAGAGGGAAACACTTGGTAAAGAGACACAACTACTGAAGAGTTTCTAGAGAAGAGCGCTCCAATCACCCAGGTTATGAGGGAAAACAAGTTGTCTGCATGCTTTAAGGAGCACATTAGTCATGATGGGAACCAGAGAAGCACATGGCATTTGCTTTGGCATTTCTTAGCAATCTTAGTCCAATCAAGGACCCTGATTTTAAGCAGCGTAGCACAAGAGACTGCAGTGTTGCTCGGTTGATCCACCAGTTTAGTCCAGACTGAAATATCTAAACATTTACTGTTTCCATGGCCACAAAATTTTGCACAGACATTCATGGTTACCAGACGATGAATCAAAATGACTTTAGTCATCATCAGACTTGTACTTTGGCACCACCATGAGGTCAATATATGTGCTCTTTTGAGTAAATTTCTCAGCAACCATCAAACAGATTGCCATGACATTTTTTACAAACATTAATGGTCCCCAGAGAATGAATTATAATAATACCTGTAAGACTAATGACATTCTTATTCGCCTCTGATGTACTTTGCGTTTAGGGCTAATCAATAAATATTTCAATGCTAACTTGCTAAACTAAGATTGTGAACATGGTAATTGTAGTAAATTTTAATGAAACAAAATGTCTGAACAAGCAACTGAGGGGCGAAGGGTGAACTTGATCCGGACGCGTGTTCTGGGCTAAGAATAAACCAATGTCCAGTGCACGTTATCTATTTGGATTCAGCGATCCATTTATTCTCAACACCATATACACATGCTCACCATAACCCAGAATGGTGACAGCATTGTTCATATGTAGTCATTATTCCATTCAGCAAAATTCTACACCCCAATACATGCTTTTCGACGTGCTTCCATAACACGGTCAAAAACTGTTTGCTTCCTGTTCCACACACCTTATTCCCATTACCTGGAGCCTACCTAAATGCACTTCACACATGAATGCTCCACTCTGTGTTCAGTTTCATAACTGCATGCATATATTTATATTTACCTTGTGCTTAGATAGGAATAAAATAAACTAAAATTATATTATGGCTCAGACAGTAATCATGCTAAAGATCGCCATGTAAGTATTGTAACTGTGAGGTTGTTAGCATGCTGACGTTAGCATTTAGCTCCATACACCACTTCCCTAAGATCAGTTTCCCAGAATTGGAAGCATGGCTGTATACTTTTTATATTGTTACAGCATTATTACAATTATTTTATGATTAAGAGGGCCATTTTTCTGCAGATGGGTTCATACATTTTTGTTGTAATCAAACAGTTTATGTGGTCATAGTAGAGGCTCGAATTAATACATACTATACAGGAGATTTGCCCAAAAAAGTACAGAAGAAATACCGCTTAATCATCACTTATAACCCATTATAAGTGGCGGCAGTGTATTTTTCTGGGACCTTATAAAAAGGTAGCAACCAGGTGTCGACCGTAGGCAGCATGCATCCCAGAGGAAGCTACATAAATTGCAAACAGAGCACCAAAAAGAAAAGTAGATACTGTGAACAAGAGAGAACCAGGTGTTGGCTTTTACTCTCCCTGGTGATAGTGCTTATGAACATTAACCGACAATTCCTGCATAGTATACCATTAAGTTTTACTGTTATTGACGCTGTACACTGTGTAGACCCTTCTCTGTATGAGATATAATCATGTGTGACTCTGCAATGTCCATCCAGGTTCAGGCAAGTCCTTTTCCATGATGGGGAACGGGGATCAGCCGGGTTTAATCCCTCGACTCTGCTGCTCCCTGTTTGAGAGGGTCCACAAAGAGGAGAACGAGGCTCATACGTTTAAGGTGGAGGTGTCCTACATGGAGATCTACAACGAGAAGGTCCGTGACCTGCTCGATCCCAAAGGGTGAGTCTGATGTGTTTGTTTCTTTAGGACATGCACATGTGACCTGTATAACCCTCGCTGAATTTAATGAGCTTTGTTGATGCCTCTGACCTGGGGTGACACGGACACAGCTGGTTATACAAACTGTGAAATGTTCTCATAGTCTCGTGTACAACTCCAGCAC
Source organism: Epinephelus fuscoguttatus (assembly GCF_011397635.1). Lineage (NCBI taxonomy): Eukaryota > Metazoa > Chordata > Actinopteri > Perciformes > Serranidae > Epinephelus > Epinephelus fuscoguttatus. The sequence goes on from NC_064759.1 coordinate 22,837,776, forward strand.
GAGCAGTGACCACTCTGTCAACTCCCACTCTGTGTTACTTTGCATCTCTGTTTATAGCTCTGTTGTGTCTAGTGGCCTGAATGGGGGACGGCGACAGAATGATGCGAGTAGGAAGCTCAACCCAGTCATTTCCCGTGGAACAGCGGCCAGCGCCGTCCTCTGACACTGCAGCATTCTTCGCCTCCGTGGTGTGATGTGGGTTGGCAGACAGACTGCAGGGGAGAGCGAACTGTGAAAGAGTGTGTTTCAGGGACATCTGTTAGTGAAGCTGAGAGCAGGAGAGCGGTCAGAGCAGCCTGTGAGCCGAGCCCCAGAGAGGGACTATAGTGGAGAGCTCTGTGCGCTGCAGATGTCTGAAGATGCAGCCAGGGCCGATTCGATGGCAACTTCCTCTCACTTATATAACAAGCCTCACATGCTCTTGATCTTCCTGTCTAGTTGTTGTCTCTGTGATTTTAGGATTAATCATTGGTTGTGGTACAGACACATGATACAGAGTCAAGAGTAAATAGGATCGCTGAGCATGGTCGCCTCTTGAGTGCTGCAGTGGGAGGTAGATTACTAGAGTGGGAGCAGGGGACCTGGTTTCTGCCAACCTCAGTTGTTCTGTAGCCATGGAGAGAGGGATTCAGTGTCTCTGACTGATCTATAGGATCTCTACTCAATTCCTGATAGGCGGCCAGGGGAAGATGAGTCTAGTGAAACACCTACCTACCCTTAGTTTCAGTTTGTTCACAACAATGAACATGAGCATTGCAGGTGTTTAGGGCATTGTATCAATATTATAACAATATCGTCAAATGAGATTATATATCATCTTAGATTTTGGCTATCATAGTATCATGTTGTCTTCTCCTGGTTTTAAAGGCTGCCTTACAGTAAAGTGATGTAATCATCTGTCTAAAAAGACTGCTCTAGCTTTTCTGTTAATTGCCTGTACCCACTTAAGCCCTTTTCGCACTGGACTAATTTTACTAGGGGATCTCAGGCTATATAAAAAATAATAGTTGTAGTAATATTAGTAAAAAAATAGTAAAACTTGTTGAACTTTTTGATTTTTTTCCCTTCCCCCATTTGTGGGGCCCCCCATGGATGACAGCACTTTTGGCATTCGGATACACTGCCTATGCCATGAGCCGGCACTGGTATTTACTGACGTATTTTATATTGTAGAAATCAGTGTGAGCTTGTGTAAGCTTGTGTTAACCACAGACCTTATTTCAGGCATCTAACCAAAAACCATTTCAAAAAACCCACTGACTTTGAGACAAGAACCAGGAGTGCGAAAGTGCTAACTCATTTCCAGGTTTTAGGACTCATTCCTGCAGCACTCTATAGAATATTCACAGTTTGCATACCGGTAATCTGGTTGACATTCATATACATTACTGAAGCACATAAAGATCCAATCATTACTAAAGCATATGTTTCGTAAAGGAGACAGTAACAACAAATGGAATGGTCAAACTTGACCTTTAAGGTGTGTTGATTGATTTATGACATCAACACATGCATTTAATAACATGCAAAAGAACATTCCACCTTAAAAGTTGCCAGTAGCTGTAATATTTGAGCAGTAGCTACAGTGAATCTATAGCTAGCTAACTGTATATGAAATATGCATCTGCTGCTGCGTAACAATGAGGGGTGGGAATCACCAGAGAATCCGCAATATGATATTATCATGATACTTAAGTCACGATTTGATATTATTGCAATTTTAAATATGTTGTGATATATTGTAATTTTTACCTTTTTTTTTTAACTGTAAATTATGTCCCCTAAGGAAAACTTTGTCAACATCTGCTTTATCTAGTAAGATACAGTTTTCAGTGTATTCATCTCACTTCAGCCATTTTTGGAGCAAAATGCATCTAGTGGACTGAAAAATCAATTGATAAAATTATTCTAGTAGGCTACCTAAAGTTTAATTTGTATTTGGAACATTGTTAATTTATATAATAAAAGAAAATGACACTTGGCACTGTGCAGTGATACGATATTGCCATACAAAAATATCATGATACCTTGCTGTATCAATTTTTTGCCCACACCCCCAGTAACAATAATAATACGACCCTGAATTACAGAGACACTAATATTATCATATGTACTCTTTGTGTGGTGAAATATGGTAGGTTATTTGAGGTGTAATTTTTACTTGACAAATTACGGACATGGTGGATTCTCACGGGATTAAGATCACAGTGAACCTCCACATTACTACAAATTACTCCCATACACTCCCCAGGTAATAGTAGTCCTGTGTGCAAGAGCTTTTGACATTATATCCACATTACTAATTATTATTTACCAAAAAATGTTGCGTTAATATTTTGTGAAAGCACCAATAGTCACATCTACAATATTGTCGCAAAAGTGATATTTAGGTATTTTGTAAAAAAAAATTTGATTTTTGATTTTCTCCGTATCACCCAGCCCTGCCGTAGATGATACTGTCCTGTTGCCCTAAGTATACATTAGACTTACCAAAATCCAGGCTGAAAATTCTTCCCAACAAATACACTATTCACTCTTGTAGCTTTTTCTACTAAAGCAGTTAAGGAATTTAGTAGTTGTGAATATTTTACATCTTCTGTAGTGATCAGTGGATTTAGGGCTGAGAGCCACAGGAAGGCCGGGGAAGTGAGAGCGTATTTAGAGACGGAGTAACACATTACTTCTATTAAACTTTAATACGATTTGTTGACAATGAAAAATAACCAGCTTTGTCCTTAAGAAATTCAGAAACTTTTAATATGAATGATTATCTTCATGTGTCAACTTGGCATCAAACCCCGTCAACATTTTATTGTAGCCGTCGCAACATGTTGATGAAGAGTTAATTATTTCAATATTGCAATAATGTGCGAGCCATTCTATTTCAACAAACAGTAAGTAATAACAAATGCAACTTTTTAAAGTAAGATATTTCTTTGAAGCTATTTTGAAGTGCCATTGTTACCAAATACCATTAGGATGCTGTTTCTAATTTCCCAGAAATGAATTTGAATTACTGCTCCAAGAGGAGGGTCAATAAATTATACGAGCTTCTCATAACCTTGAAGCAGTCATTTAAGTTTTTTAATTTATTCTGATCAAGGACTCAAAGTCAGAGGAGATGCTTTTAGCTTCTCCAACAAGAAAATTGGATGGACTGCCATAAGCGTGAAGAGAAAGTGGGAGAAATGCCAAATCAAATGTGCTATATGAAAACCTGCTGAAATTTGTATTCATTCTTTTTGCACATGTGCTCTTAATTGGAAATTATAATTATTTCATCCTTTATCGTCTTCTTTTTTTATATAGTATCAGGGCCAGGCATAGGGGAAAAAAATCAAAGGAGGAAGATTTAAGAAATAAAGCCGAAATGTCAAGAACAGATTTGACATGTCAAACTTTATGTATAAATCAGAGGAGGATGTTTTTCTTTCCCTCTTTTGCTTTTTAAGGATTAAATCAAAATGTCAAAAATGTAGTCATCTCCTCTGGTCCATCAAAGTGTGTTTTGTGCTATAACATACCCTCTCGGTATTGCACACAGGTGTAACTATTGATACTCTTGCTTCTGTCCATTACCAGCTATCTCAGTGTGCATGAACGTGGCCACCTTTTGCAAGTGTGTGTTGTTTCTCCTTTTGAACAGACACAATTTTTGACACAGTCTCTTGAAGATCCTAATACTTATTGCTGCGTTTATATGCTAACAGAGAAATGATGAGAAATTCCAACAATTCATGAGGCATTTTGTAGAGACAGCCATGTGAAACAGTAGTTTGATGTAATTTTTAAAGTTAGATCTTAATCTTGAAATGTCAATTTTGTTAAAATGCAAATATATATATGTATTTTCCTTATGCCTGGCACTAATACTGAAAGTCCCACTTTTTTCCCTCGACATTTCAACTTTATTCTGCAAAATTAAAAATACATTCCTCCTCCGTTTTTTCCCTACTGTCTGGCCCTGATACTCTTCCACACTTTTAATCCATTGTGGTGCTTTCTCTTTATTTTAAGGAGCCGCCAGTCCCTGAAAGTTCGGGAACACAAAGTCCTGGGTCCATACGTGGATGGTCTGTCTCAGCTGGCTGTGACCAGCTTTGAGGTGTGTCTTTCATCTTTCTGTCATCTCACTGTCAAAAGAGGCGAAGCTAAATTCGCCCTGTATCAATAACTGCACGCCTCATATTTCATACATACATGGACAAGATTTATAGCATCCAGCAGAAATGCCTTTATATCATACCGGTTGTCAAGCCGCTGATTTATATTCGGAATAACCATTTACTTCACATCCTCCCAAGTGGAGAAACTGTAATGACACATATTCCTGATGTGGGATGTAGTCATGGGCTTTCTTGTAGTTTATATGCCAAGCCTTGGCAGGGCCTTCCTTAATTAAGTTTAAACATCTCCACCCTGTTCCTCTGTGCTCTGCTCTGCCTGATATTAGTGCAGCGGTTTTCCCACAGCCTTGGCCCACTGCCTGCTGTGACCCAGCTAAATCACATGGCACACAGCCACGTGTGAATACCGTCTGACTTTACTGCAATCATTGTGATTCATGTGCAAGTTCTGCCTAGATCCAGTTAAGTGTGTTCAAACGTATTTTCTTTTATGACCGCACTCTTTATCTTTTCAGGACATTGAAGTGTTAATGTCAGAAGGGAACAAATCTCGCACAGTTGCAGCCACCAACATGAACGAGGAAAGCAGTCGATCGCACGGCGTCTTCAGTATAATTGTCACGCAAACGCTTTATGATCTACAGTCTGGGGTCAGCCTTTTTCTTGCTTTTACCACATTCACAATGAACTGTTCATTGAATTTACAGAAACTAATTTGTGTTTATCCCACTTGTCTCATCGTGGGGTCTGACTGGCTGTTCGTGTTGTGGTGGGAAACAGAATTCAGGGGAGAAAGTGAGCAAGATGAGTCTGGTTGACCTGGCAGGAAGTGAGCGTGTGTCCAAGACCGGAGCTGCTGGAGAGAGACTCAAAGAGGGCAGCAATATTAACAAGTGGGTTTTTATCATAGTCCAATCAATCATTTGGAAGGTTAACACTGATAAAGCTGTAATTAATTTTGTGTGTGTGTGTGGTTGTAGGTCTCTCACCACGTTAGGCTGTGTGATTTCTGCTCTGGCTGATCAGTCTGCTGGAAAGGGGAAGGCCAAGTTTGTGCCATACAGAGACTCAGTCCTCACCTGGCTACTGAAGGTTTGACACACAAATTGCACATATCTATAACTAACTTCTGTTTTGGTTGTTGTAATGTCCAAAAATTAGCACTTTGATAAATCTGTCCTTTGTTAAAATAGACTAGGGACTGTAGACTGACAGGAAACATCTAGCAGCTATGCTTCCTTGCAACGTGTTCTCTCGTCTTCAGGACAACCTTGGCGGCAACAGCAAGACAGCCATGATAGCCACAGTGAGTCCAGCAGCTGACAACTACGAGGAGACCCTATCCACACTACGCTATGCCGACAGAGCCAAGAGGATCGTCAATCACGCCGTGGTGAACGAAGACCCCAACGCTCGGATCATCAGAGAGCTCAGGGAAGAGGTGGAGAAGCTCAAAGTTCAACTCTCTCAAGCCGAGGTGAGAGGAGGGACTGGGTGGACCGAAGAGACTCACAAATTACAGCTGAATTCTTGACAGATTTGTCATCAGTCATACAATGATCCAGATTGTACTGATGATGGATTTTTCCCATTACTCCCATCAGTCCATGAAGGCTCCTGAGCTGCAGGAGAAACTGCAGGAGTCTGAGAAACTCATAGAGGAGATGACTGTCACCTGGGAGGAGAAGCTAAGAAAGACAGAGGAGATTGCCACTGTATGCACACCAGTCATAAATATACTCCAAAACCTCAATCAGCACATTCGTACACACAGTTACAGTGTTAGTATCTTTGTTTACAGGAGCGTCAGAAGCAGCTGGAGAGCATGGGCATCTCTCTGGAAACATCAGGGATCAAAGTGGGTGAAGACAAATGTTTCCTGGTCAACCTGAATGCTGATCCTGCCCTCAATGAGCTACTGGTCTACTACCTGAAGGTAACACACTTTTTACAATGTGATAACACAAAACTGGCGAGGTCACTAGTCGCAGATACTACACAGGCCTCACTGCCATCGTCACCCTGCTGCTTTTTGAGTTTTGTGTTTAGTTTTAGTGCGTCATTGCTGCCTTATTTGTTGGATTGTTAGTCCCAGGTGCCCACACTGGAAAGTAACTAACAGTTAAATGCATTTATGAGGACTTTTTGTACACTTAGTAATTTATATGGTTCTATAAACATCTGAACCTGCATATGTCCCATTATTCCCCTTAAAGTCAAAGTGAAATGAAAGTTACTGAAACTTTAGCTTCTGTACTGTGACCTGTTTCCCACGGAAAGGGAATATTTGTGCTGTCTGCAGCTACAAGAGGCATTCAAATCATAATTTGACATTTTTGATCTTATCGGATCATAAAGACGAGACAAAGACTGACTTGAAACAGCTCGGACTGCGATTTATAACCACTTAACACCAAGCGATTAAGATCACAGGTGTGCGCCACTGCTCCAGCAAAACTCCCATGATTTTATTACAACATCAGACATTTGCCCGCAGCTGTGAAACCACTCTAACAGTCATTTGGTATAAGGCTGGCATTAAGGAGCTCTAACGTACCCACACTCTTGCTCTTATTCCAAAGACTCTTAAAAGCAGTATTATACTTATGTTAAGTGACATTTTACACCACTGAATAAAATGGAAATTGTGTACTTTTGTGGGGTGAAGGCCATGGATGGATGAATGATGTTTTTCATGGCACATGCTGCAGCTCTTTGTCTACAGTGGGTGGAAAAGTCTCAAATCCAAAACACCTCATAATGGCTGAAGTTTGTACACAAGCCAGAAAGTTCTCTTAATAACTTTCATTTTAGGGATTAGTGGCTGCCAAATACTTATACCGTTATTCACTTACTGATTCCCTCCCTCTTATTACAGCTAATTGTTCACAAAACAAAAACATTACCTCAGTAATATTTAATGTAGACTGAGGCAGGGCCAGCCTTAGAATTTTCAGGGCCCTGAGCGGATTTAGTTTAGGGGCCCTCCATAAAGTAATGTCTTGCCATTTCACATGGCACTACTACAGGGCTTTTAGCTGCACTGCCCCCAGGCACTGGAACTCCCTACCTCCACACATTCGACAGTCCAACAGCATAACATCCTTCAAATCCCTGCTCAAAACCCACCTGTTCAAACATGCTCATACACTTTAACGCTGACTGTGCCCTCTGCCCAGTCTTATTGGTTTTATTGTAGCAACAATATGTGTTTTCCCCAGTTCATCTCTCTTGCTCTGTATGTTGTTTTTAGCTCTGTAAGGTGACTGTGGGTGTTTTAAAGGCGCCTTTTAAAAAAAAATGTATTATTATTTTTATTATATTGCCCAGCTAATCAACAGTTTTGATTCAATGTCAATAGTCAGTATCAATCCATTGATTTCCATGCTGCATTTGTCAATAGCTGTAAGTTTTGTTGCTACTGGACAGCATGAGTTTAATTTTGTGCACGTACATATGAACACATGTTCACATGCGACACGGTTGTCTTTTCCAAGCTGCAGTTTATTAACACCTCTGCCTCTTGGCATTTATCAAACATAATAAATAGTTGCACTTCACTCTCACTTTTATCAGTCACAGAATACAGCCTGGAAGTGACTGACAAGCGAGCAAGATACAGAGATACACCGAGAGATTGTCAGCTTGGTTAGCAAGACAGACAGGCCAGAGAGAGATAAGCTGCAGGCTAACACATCGACTTAACCTCACTGTAATTTGATGACATCAAACTGACTGCTGTTCCTGCAGTTCACTCTTGTGGTGTTTTTTCACTTTTCATGACCAGAAGGAAAGTCTGTTTCATCCTGTCACTGAAGTTGTAAACACTGACACCTGCTTTAATACGAGGGGGCTCTGTTTGTGGGACATTTCAAGCGCTCCTGGGGACCCTGTGCTCACCACAGGGCCCTAAACAGCTGCTTAGTTTGCTTCATGCATCGGGCCAGCTCTGGACTGAGGCCCCGAAACGCAGCACATATGGTGTAGTGATTCAGATGAAGCTGTTAGAGCAGAGACAAGTCCGGTAAAGGCAGCTCTGGACTCTGCGAAGCACTGAAGCGGAACAACCGACCAGCTAGTTGGACCTGTAAGAGCAGAGGCATGTGAGAAAGCAGCATGTGCAGCGTGCGGAACAACAGGCCTTTGTCTGTGTTCTGCAGGCCAGCCTGGCATATCAGTGTGGAATGACTATGGTAATGTGAAATGGGTTAGTTCGCTGCAGGGTAGGACATCCTCTGGAAGCTGGGATGTTTGTTTAACAACGCCCACTCCGCAATGAGAGAGACACAAGTTTTTTCACTTAGGCGTTTTTATGCTTCAGTTCTATTCTTGAATTTGAAGTTTTATTTTTTTGACTCTTGTGCAGATTGGTTCAATAAACAACATTTTGTAGGTTACGACCAGGAAGTTGGAGCAAGTTGGTGAGTGTAATTATTTTCAGATCTGTGATTATAGTTTCCTTAATCTGTCCTCCACCTGTGTGTAGGAGCACACGCGTGTGGGCGCGGACACGTCTCAGGACATCCAGCTCTTTGGGATCGGCATCCAGCCGGAGCACTGCGTCCTGGAGCTGTGCCCGGATGGTGATGTCACCCTGATGCCCATAGGGAATGCCAGGTGAGCTACTATACAAATACCTCCAACATACTCGCTATCTGTCTCTGTGTATCTCTCTGTTGTCTGTCTCCTTCATGGATGACTGGACCTCAGTGTTTCACATGACCTCACTGTACAGGAATCTATGATCTGAGCTCCCTGCTTTGATATCAGAGCCATGTCTCCCTCCCACTACAAAAGGATTGTTTCTTCTCAATTAGTTTTCCTTGTTTCAAAATGAAGATTATAATGCTGTCTGACATCTTCATTATATGAATTTAACACATTTTTTCACAGGACCTGTGTGAACGGAACAATGATCGATTCCTTGGTGCATCTGTGGCATGGAGATCGAATCTTATGGGGCAACAATCACTTCTTCAGGTATGAAACGTGTTGTAGTGTGGCCACATTCACGCACACACATGGAGAGTCATGAAAACTGATTGGGACTTCCTGTTGTGCAGGGTTAATCTGCCTAAACGAAAGCGGCGGGACCGTTTAAAGGAGCTGGAAAGAGCTTCGCCCAGAGAGAGCTTCATCGAGGCAGATGTGGAGACCGCCAGCGAGGCCTCGTCTGAGCAGGACTACAGCTATGAGTTCGCCCAGATGGAGGTCATAATGAAGACTCTGGGGAACAATGGTATGATTAGGATAATCTGCCTTTTGCAATCTACATGATCCTTTAGGCTTTCAGGCCACAGCTGTATACAGTACGTATTCCACTTAGCTTTCTGAACACTGAGCCCGTTCCAGGTACTCAGACCAAACAATAACATTATATATGTATTACTGTAACACAATACTCTGCTCTGTGTTTTTTCTCTTATCTGGAACATTGACAAGAGCATTTCTAGGGTTAACTACAACAATCAGCAGAGCTAAACAGTAGATTTATGTGTCCTTATGCGTGGTGATACAGTTGGCGGGTGTAATTTGGTAGAAAGAAATTGTTTCTACATGAAACTGCTCACAACAAGGTCAAGGATCTTGAGTAACTGGGTCATGGTTTATGGAAAGAGACATTTCAAATGTATTTTGGCATTTTGAGAACCACAAGCTGGGTTTCATTGTATTCGTGAGATGGCAGACATCTGTATGGCTAATATCTTTAACACTCACGCAAAACAATCTAGATGTATAAATTGTCCCTTTAGCATTTGAGACAATAGAGTCACCAAGTATTTGACATTTGTGCTTGATAAAAGAACAAGATTCCTAAAAACTGATCAAAGTTGTCGTCTTTTTTTCTGTCAATCTGTTTAATTTCTGGTTGTTTGACTAGATGTCTGTTTTAGCACTGTTCTTTTTTTCACATTATAGTAAGAATTGTGGTGTTTCTCATGTGTGCAGACCCCATGCAGAATGTGGTCCAGGTGCTGGAGAAACAGTACCTGGAGGAGAAGAGGGCGGCTCTGGAGGAGCAGAGGGTGATGTACGAACGAGAGCTGGAGTCGCTACGGCAACAGCTGTCTCCGGAGAAAACACTGCAACACCACCGCAGCAGCAGCGAGCGCCTCACGTTCCCGACGCACACACCACACGGCAAGCTGCGGCTGTGGACAGAGGAGCGGTCAGTGGAATGTACTCACACACCCTCTGATACACAAACGGTGCACTGCAGGGAGGTCTTCCTCAAGACTGAGAGATGAAGTCATATTCCTTGTTCACAGTATCCCCCTATTAGATGTTATATGAACATGTGGAAGCCAAACACAGTTTTTAAACCCTGGTGTCAGCGAAGTCTTAAAAATGTCTCACTGGAATTTTGTAGCTGTTGACTCAGTGTGAGTCATTGAGTTACTGTAGCTTTATCTGTGAGGCATGAACCTGTGAAGTTCCTCCTCACATTAAAGGATGAAGATTTAGCTTTAAAAAATATAGACTCATACAGAAGTATCCCTCTCAGTCATCACTTATGACCCACTAGAAGTGTGTGGCAGTTTATTTATCTGCAGAGACTTGGTTCCTTGGCACAGCATGCAGGTGAGATCGGACTTTTTAAACAGTAGCGACCAGGTGCCAGACTGTAGCAGCAGGTGTCCCAGGGGAAGTTATGAAAATCACCGATACAGTGCCGAAAAAAGCAAACAAATTGGTGAAACACCGAGCAGACAAAGCTTATCTTAAAACCACAGTGAGTCTGGGGTTGGCTTTCACTTTCACGTTTGCTGATACAGTTTATAAATAGTAGCCGACAGCTCCTGCATAGTATACTGTACCTGTTAAGATGCTACCTGAAATTAAAGTTACTTGACATCTTCCTGTATTTGTCCTGAGATATAACACCCATTCCTACTGAAAGTATCATTTGAAAAATGCTGTAGTAAAGGGATGAACACTTCTACAACACCAAAACTCAGTGTATCAGCGTGTACCATGCTGGAATCAGCATCGTTATTGTGTAGTTTACTGAGAAAATCAAAGCCCCTCTGCACATCATTATACACATTCTTTTTTTTTTAAATCTGAGATGTAGGAATTAGTGACCCTTTTACTAAAACATAAACATCACATTCAGTCAATCAGTAACTTCCCTCTTACCTCTGTGTATGTTTTGCACTAGCAGTTCCTATAAATGAGGATTGTGTGTAGTTAAATCCACACAGAGGGTACGTAACAGGTGTCAGGTCTTCATCTTTGTGAATGAATGATCTCTGTGTTCTGTTGTCTGCGTGTGTGTCAGGGATGAGCTTTTTCGTCAGAGCCTGTCTCGTCTCAGAGAGCAGGTTGTGAAAGCCAACACCTTGGTGCGAGAAGCCAACTTTTTGGCGGAGGAGATGAACAAACTGACAGACTATCAGGTCACCCTTCAGATTCCTGCAGCCAACCTCAGCGCCAACCGCAAGGTCAGGCCTCTGAACCCCCTGCAATCACACACCACCACATCGCCTCACTAAGTGTAAAAATATGCTGAAACATGAGAAGTGTCTAAATCTGTCTAAATCTAAATCTGTGTTTTTATACAGCGTGGAATGATAGTGAGCGAGCCGGCCATTCAGGTTCGGAGAAAAGGGAGGGGGACCCAGGTGTGGACCATTGAGAAGCTTGAAAACAAACTGGTGGATATGAGAGACCACTACAGGGACTGGAAGGAAGGCACAGAGGAGATGGTAAGAAAGAAGAGAATCAGAGACAGGAAGAGATAAGCAAAAATAATAATTTCATTTTTCAAGTGTTCCTCTGTTTTATTTCAGTATAACAAGGCAAACAGTAAGCACTGTGACCCGTTCTATGAGGCGCAAGAAAACCACAACCTGATAGGAGTGGCCAACATTTTTCTAGAGTGCCTTTTTCATGATGTCAGACTGCAATATGCGGTCCCCATCATCAGCCAGCAGGGAGAGGTAAAGGTTCTTATTACATCAGGTCCATATGAGAGGATAATGTGCACATGTATTTAAAATGTGGACATTTTGGGACATAATTATTATATCCCTGCTCTGTGTGTACAGGTAGCAGGCAGGTTGCACATTGAGCTGATGAGAGTGAGTGGAGCCGTACCAGAGCGCCTGTCTGGGGGAGACGACTCGTCGGAGAACTCCAGCGAGAGTAGCTGCTATGAGGTGATGGACACCAACGGGGAGATCGTCCACATGGCCAAGAGGCTCACCTGCAGGGTAAAGCCATTTCAAAGTCATTCGATATCTATCTCTAAGACAAACTGATGGCTGTCCCAGTACGCCAATGCTCAGTAACTCACCTTCATCCCTTCTACTTGTCTCTTTGCTGCAGGTGCGGATAAGGGAGGCCACAGGTTTGCCGCTCAACCTGTCCAACTTTGTCTTCTGTCAGTACACCTTCTGGGAGCACGGAGAGCCCACTGTGGCTCCACCCATGGTCAGCCCAGACAGACCTTCCCCTCGAAGCCCAGATGCCCAGTTTACTGTCCAGTTTGATCACTGCAAGGTACTTGAAATGGAGCTGCCGGTTGTTTCTGCTTGACAGTATTAATGTCTTCCAGAATTTTAAATTCCTGGAATGTGTGTAAACTACAGCTCCACTACAAACCTCTTGTCTTTGTGCAGGACTACGTTGTGCATGTGACAGATGAGTTTTTGGAGTTTATATCAGACGGAGCGTTGGCCATAGAAGTGTGGGGCCACCGCTGTGCTGGGAACGGACGTTCACTCTGGGAGTTAGACGCACTGGAAGCCAAGACTCAGACGCTCCGAGATAGGTATCATTACATATGTTGCAATCAGACTTGTGCATACACACACACATATTCACACAGTGACATTTCACAACTTCTCTTCATCTTGGCTGTTGTGTGTTTAAGGTGGAGTGAGGTGTCTCGCAGGATCGAGCTGGTGATCTCCATCCAGGAGCTGAACGAGCAGGGAGAGTACTCACCCGTGGAGCTGCATCCCGGAAAAGACGTCAGCACAGGAGGAGTTTTCCAACTCCGTCAGGTCAGAGAAGAATTATGAGCATGTTTCCCTTTAGGTCAGACTGGCTGGCCTGCATCAAACACCTGCTGATCATAACTAATGATGTTATTATAAACAGCCGTGTGCATGTAGTACTTTGAGCTTTGAGAATGCAGTTCTGGCAGCAGCACTCTGATGTTTTATTATGGGGATTTGTCCAAGCAGGGTCACTCCAGGAGGCTGCAGGTGTGTGTGAAGCCGGTCCAAAACTCAGGCACTCTGCCTCTGCTGGTGGAGGCTGTGCTGTCTGTCTCTATTGGCTGTGTGTCTGCTCGCTCCACCAAACTACAGAGACCACTCGACAGCTACCAGGTCTGTGAAACACTATCACACATTCTTGCACAACATACTCACATGCAGCTTAGACTATGGATCTATTGTGTTGACAAAAATAGGATTGATTCCGCATTTATGGGAACAGTATGCTTGTTTCCCGCCAGTGATAAACAATATTATGCTGATTTAGCCAGAGTATGTTTAGTCCGTCTGGTTGCGTGCTTTGACTGGTTCATCTGGGTAGCTGGCAGAGAGTCTAAAGAAGGCTAAGGAATGTACAAACTCATTAGTGCCCTGTTTGTTCTGTTAACATGCACTGATGTGCCCTGATGTAGAAAGGAAGGGATAATTTGATGAGCTCCTTTTTTATTTTCCACATTCAGAATCATAGTTATGAGCTGATTATTGTTTTTAGAGACATTCATTACTCAAAAGCATACAATATGGACGTAATACCCCTTTTCCACCAACATAGAGCAGGTTCTGTTCTGGTTCGTGCTACCTAATTCAACCACAAATTAATTGGTTCCCAGTTAGAACCAAAAATAGCAGGTTGATTACAATGATTTCTCGCAAAATTTGTGGAAAGCAAACTGATTTGCTAGATAGCACCAAGATTCCAAGAGTCTCAGATGGCACTTGTTCCAGAACCAGAGCTAATTTGGTGGAAAAGGGGTGTGAGATTCCTCTGAAGTTACATGAGCAGTGGATGGTAAGCTATGAGTTGTCAGGGCCTTTTTATGGTTCCCCACGTTTGACTGAGTGTGTTCTCTCCTGCCAGAGAGAGGAGGAAGACGATATGGATAGTTATCAGGTACCCTTTCAGTCTCCTCCTGCTGCTGCTCCCCCTGTAGCTCACTCTGCAGCATGAAGGAAAACCAACCTCACCGTGTGTTTGCGACTAGGCCTGTTGCTGAGGGCATGTGAGGCAGGAGGCAGAGGGCTGCGCCAACTAAATGAGTGCTTTATTAAAAAGCAGCTGCACATGTGGATGATTTCTGACGCTGTAATTATCAATCACACCAACCATTCTCTGGCAGCCCTCTATGCAAAGTACAGTTCCGCCCTGGGCCGAGCTCCCGGCCAGCAGTCCGTCTGCCAGGGATCCTGTCCCGCTCTCTCTTGCATTCCCCCCTCAGGTTGCTGCACACTAATGCTGCTGTTTGCTTGTTGCTACTGAAGAGCTGCAGGAATAATAATCCTCACTGAATCACTTTGGCATTGCATGGCTGCATGGTTTACAGTAATTTGCATGGTGGAAGTGTGCTGACGTCAGAAGCGTAATAAAGTGGGCTTTGAGGTCTTGTTGGTTACTGTGGACATTGTGATTCTCTCACAGAGCGATCGCCTGTACATCCAGGTAGGACTTTGGGTGGCTGTGGCTGCATGTGAGGACAATTTGGTGTGTGCATGTGTGGCGTGTGTGTGAATGCATGTGTGTGAGTTGCAGAGGTGTTACCAGGAGGTTCAGTGTGTGTGTGTGTGTGTGTGTGTGTGTGTGTGCGTGTTATGAGAATTTGACCATAATCGTTTTTCAGCCCAAAATGCACCTTGGGACCTTGGAACTTAAATTAGCTCTCACTTGGCTTGGCTAGCAGGTGTATTAAGGAGCAGTTATGGGACACCCTCAGACAGATCAGCCCTGTGCACCCTCACCTGGTCCTGTTAACACGGCACTATGTCCTGCAGCAGCTCTCTGCCTTTCTGAGCCAGCTGGCACTGATTCTGGCCTCTGCTTGTTTCCAGGAGGAAGATCTCAACTGTGTCCGAGAGCGCTGGTCAGAGGCCCTGATCAAACGACGAGAGTACCTTGATGAACAAATCAAGAAAATCATCAACAAACACGGTGAGTCCGAGGCCCTGTGTTACAGCTGCCTCTCGCTGAGGGACCTGAAGCATGGCTTCTGTGTGTTGCCTGTGTTTTTTCATTTTCGTCCATGGGTTGTGATTAAACTTCTCATTTATGTATCCAGAGAAGTCAGAGGAAGATGTTGAGCGTGAAGCTCGGCTGGTGGAGCAGTGGGTTGGCCTGACTGAAGAGAGAAACGCAGTGCTGGTACCTGCACCTGGCTGTGGCATCCCTGGAGCTCCTGCAGACTGGTAAAAACACACTTCAATGCACATGTCTGACTTATTTAATTTGAAGCCCTTCACTTTTTGTCCATTGTTAACCTCATAATCAAATCCTCATAGGACACCGCCTGCAGGAATGGAAGCTCACATCCCCGTGCTCTTCCTGGATTTAAATGGTAAGGCCGGACACAGTCTTTATATCAACTGATATTTTGTAGCTTCCTCTCAGTCCTATACAAACACTGTCTTATATGCCACCAGCGGATAATCTGACAGTGAACGAGCAGCTGACTGGCCCTCATGCTGCAGGCGTTAACTCCATCCTGCCCAAGGAGCATGGGAGCCAGTTCTTCTATCTGCCAATCATCAGGCACAGTGATGAGGAGGTAAGCAAAAGGTTTGACTTTGCTGCCCCCCTGTGGCCAATAAGGGAAACTCAGGGAAGCATGCACAAGTTCAGAAGCAGCTGTAGATTCAGAAATTGTGGTTTAAAGCTGAGTGACACTGTTTTAGGTAGCGGCATTTCCATTGCTTCATCATCTACAAGTTGTATGTTGTGTATTTTTGTAAACATACTGGTGATGCTTTGGTATAAGCAGTAGAAGTTTGCCGATTCTACCAGTTTAATCTTGCTAGTGGTTGTTTTTTCCTCTGTTAATCACACACAGACACGCGCAGTTCAAGGCAACATATTTTGTCCTACAATTATGTGCATAATTGAGCAATTACACAGTCATGTAATTGCACGGCATCATTCACGGAAGCAGGGATTTAAAAGAAAGGTCATTTAAATTTCTTCATGTTTTCTTTTGATGTTGATCAGCAACTGTTACCATGCAGCAATCGCCACACTCTTTAATATGCTTAAGTGTCATGAGATGGTGATTTTTCTGCTCATTAGCCAACAGCTGCAAACCCAAAGCCACAGCCCACCGACATGGCTTTCTGTGTGTGTAGCCTGGCATAGATTCTCTCTCTGTAGTCGATCACAAAGCCATGTTATTAAAACACAACTCTTCCATTTCACCAGGTGTGCGCAGTGTGCTCCTGGGACTCATCCATCCACGATTCTGTGCACCTCAACCGCATAACGTCTCCTAATGAACGGATTTACCTGATCATCAAAGCCACAGTGCAGCTCAGCCACCCTGCCTCCATGGAGCTGGTGCTCCGCAAGAGGATCGCTGTCAACATCTACAACAAGCAGGTTAATACAAGAGGGATCAGACTTTAATCAGAGAGGGGCAGCCCACAGCAGAGGTGGTGTTTGCAGAAATGGATTGTGTTTTAATGATTTAATGATTTTGTTTCCTACAGAGTTTCACTCAGAGTCTCAAGAGAAGAATGTCCTTAAAGAACACGCTTTATTCCTGTGGTGTGACTTATGAGATCGTGTCCAACATACCAAAGGTACAACTTGTTCATTCTACTACTGTATCTAACAATGGCTGCTTTACAGATGTGTGACAAATGTTTACTGTTGTCGGTCCTTTATACGTTTCCTCTCTTCTCTGTTCAGGCCTCAGAGGAGCCAGAGGAAAGGGAGACCTTGGCTCTCATGGCTGCTCGCGGGGACAGCGAGGAGACTCAGGATGGAGAAACCTACATAGAGAAGTACACACGAGGAGTTCTGGAAGTGGAAAACATCCTCAGTCTGGAGAGGCTACGACAGGTATTTTACGCAGCAGCATAATTAAATAACAAAACACAAAACAATCTGATTAAGGGTCATGTCAAGGTGCATTTGTCTTGTCTTGTTTCTCTAAAGGCTGTGACAGTGAAGGAAGCGCTCACTGCCAAGGGGAGACACCTGAGAAGGAGTATCAGCACACCAAATGTACAGCATGTAATGACTACATCACTCACTGCACTGCCCACTGAACCATATGGAAGTTACTGTTACTCGATGACATAACACTGATAACCTGTTTCTTGCTTTCTAGTCTTCATGTAGTAAAACAGACCTGACTGGCTGTGAGGATGAAGACTGTAGGGTAAGTCAGGTCACATTTGTAAATATTCTGTGATCACAAAATAAGAATGCCTCTCATTATGATGATGTCATCATGATACACTCTTCAACAATGTAGTTCACAGGACCACATGTTGAGAAGGGACCCCGGGGACAGACATTTCCCTGAGCTATTACTCTACTTACATATTTACACTACATACACAACACACCACCAAAATGTTTATTCCACTACATTGCAATTTACATTTGCTGTTTACATTTTTACAACCTCTACTTACAACTTTTCTTAATCTCTGCTCTGTGTAAACAGCTTGCAGCTCAGTCAAAGTTTCACAGCGCTTTTGTCATGTGACTGTTGGTCACAGTTTACGAATCTATGGCTTCTCAGTTGTACTAAGGAGAGAGATTTTTTTGCAGGATTTGGTTATTGTTAGCTAAAACAAGTAAATAAGACATGTAGAATTAAGTGATTTTGATTAAACGTGCTGTCACGTTGTGTGGCAATTAGGCAGAGAGCACAGGAGTGTTTGACTAGTTTTAGGAATTTATTGTGGCAAAATGTCTGTCATTTGCATGATTTGTTTTTTCTCCAGGTGTTAATTTTCATGTTTAAACAGAACTGATTTGCGGGCTATCATAGCTCGTCTCCGCCCATCACTCTCCCCCGTTGCTGCTGAAACTCTCGCCCATGCATTCATCACATCCAGAGTTGACTACTGTAACAGCAGTATTTATAATACACCATCCAAAGTCCTAAATGAACTCCACTACAGCCAGACCTCGGCTTCCCGTCTGCTCACCCATTCCCACTCCTGTGATCACATCACCCCTGTCCCTCAGACCCTCCACTGGCTCCCTGTCCCACAATGCATCCAATTCAAAGTCCTTCTCCTCGCTTACAAAGCCCTCCATAACCAGGCCCCCTCCTGTCTCACTGACCTGCTCCACTGCCACACTCCTTCCCGCAGTCTCCACTCCTCTGATCCCAACCTCCTGACTCCACCACTCAGGCCCAAGCACTGGACCTGGGGCGACAGAGTCTTCTCCATAGCTGCCCCCTCCCTCTGGAACTCTCTCCCCAAACACATTTGAGACTGCACCGACCTCTCCCCATTCAAATCACTCATCAAAACTCATCTTTTCAAAATGGCCTTAAATGTGTGAATTATGTTGTGTGTATTTTATTGTAGTTTATTTTATTAGAGTTGGCCCATTGGCCGCCAGTTGGAGAGACCTGTTGTAGATGGTTAGAAGTAAAGTCTACTATAGAGCAGAAGGAGTCTTTTGGCTGCAGTGCTACTTTTACCTCACACTATTTAACAATTTTCCTGTATATTATTGTCCAGGACCACTGTGATCACTTGGACAGCACGATCTGCAATCCCTCAGAGACCTCGCTTTGTACCACACCCATCAAATGCAAGGACAATTCAGGTAAACTACAGAAACATTAAATATGCAGCAGCTGCGTTGTGTCCTGGCTTTTTTTTGTGTGTCAAACAGAGTTGTGTTGTCATATTATAACGTGGTTACCCCTGAATGCTCCCACACAGGTTTGGTTCCAGAAAGCCCCACATTTTTTAACTCCAGCCCCTTCAAAGTGCTCTCCCCTCAGCCACCCAAGTTCCTCAAGTCCCTGCTGCCTGTCAAGGAGGAGAACAAGGCCAAGAAAGTCCTGGAGGCCCGGCCGCTGCTGGGACAGGAGGTAAGGAGGAGAAGTTCACGCTTTCTCATGACGGTGTTCATGTCTTTGTTTTGCCACGTTGTTCCCACATATCGTTGTTTCATCAGTCCTCTGTCCAACCCCATTTTTACCATGACATTTTTCCACAACATGATGAATATACAGACATTGACAAAAATTAGTGATCGTCCAAAGCTGTGCGATGATTTTTGTGAAAATGGCTTTGCTGTTGTGACTGGCCGCAGAAAAAAACCACGATGGCACCCTTCACTGTGTTTATGTCACTGTATTGAAATAAAAGAGCATGACTCACAGGAGCATGACTTCAACTGAGGAGAACCACAACGCTGAATTAGACAGAGCTACGCTATAAAGTCTCTTGTCTGATTTGTTTGTAATAATTGGATTTTTCAGATTCAGCTTGTGGCTGTTCCAACCATTTAAACTAACCTTGCATATTTGTTTTCATTGGTGCTTGAAGTGGACTAAAAGAGGTGGCAGTTGTTTGGGGGTAGAGGTCTCTAGCTAGCAGTAAAATGGTTCAGTAAGCAGTGGGATTAGCGTGTGTGACTGCAGTTGTACACAAATAGCAGCAGTCTGGATAAAAAAGGTTTTCTCAATGATATTAAAAGATAGAAAGAGCTTGGATGTTTGCTACGGGCCATGATAGTGTGTAGATATGAGATAGCAGGGTTCAAAAGCTTACAAACATATCCTGAGGGGTGGTGTTACCGTAAACAGTAGAGTTACTCACACTGAGGACACTTCAAGCACTGTTTTTTGTGAAATATCAAACTGCATGGCACTAACTGTGTAACTGGCCTGCCCAGCTCCATGCATGCTGTGTGTGCGTGTGTGTGTGAAGTGTTGTTCTGACCCATCCGCAGAGCATGCGCTCATGTGTGGACAGCCCTGCACTGCTCCCCCCTCCCTGCCCCTGGCGCCGGCCCAGGGCAGGCAGCGAGGGCCACTGCAAGCCTTCCACCTCCACCTCCACCTCCACCCCCATCACTCCCACCAGCAGACAGCTCAGCCACACACTGCCACACACTGCTGTAAGTGCTTCACACACCAGAAGACATCGCTCTGAGGGTTACTGTAAGAGTGTTACACATGCACATATACACCCTGTGACACACTGACTTGACACATGCTCACACTGTTGTAAGTATCACACTCAGATGTGTTCACGCTGCCACACTTTGCGTCAAGAGTTACACATTAACACCTTTTCAACTTGTCTCTGAGCTGGTGATGATACACATGAACTGGCAGGAGTTGTATTGAGTTCCCTCGCAACAAACATACTTTGTTTACAACTTCTTATAGTAAGTAGGTAAAACATACAAAATAATTCCTAGGTCAGCTTATTTTCGTCTTCTTTTTTTTTTATCATATAATCATAACAAGTCAAAAGTCACTTATATCGTGTCATATAGTGCGACTTCTTGATTGGATTCTTGAAGTCAGTGTTAGGCATCAAAATTTAATGTAACTATTCTCCTGGCCAAAAGAATGACCATTTATGATTTTTCTTAAAATGATACTAAAACATACTGCAATCACTTTAGCTTACATTTATTTAAGAAACAAATATTTCTATGCAACAAAGACACACATCTTTTTTTGTGAAAAACAATCCAACAATCTTAAACAGTCAGGCTTTTTAACTATTTGAAATAGCATCATGTCTTTCGATATGAAATATGCCGATGATTGCTGAAGCTCTTTTGCATTTTTTTTTTAAGTTGGTGGGTATGCAGCCTGTTTTTGCAGAGTCTCTGCCATCATTGGTTGCCCAGCAAGTCTCCTTGGGCCACACACAAAATTCACTATCATCCTGATATTGGAAATTTACCAAAATCAACTCATTGTTAGTGATATATACATTTTGTTAGAGATCTATACATTTTTTATTGTTTGTTTTTATTTTTGCACAATTTAAAATACAAAAAAAGACAACAGTTACAAATAGTATACAGTGCAGGGAGAGGTAGAAAACCAATTAGGCTCATTTGAAACAAAAAGTTTTCAAAACGAAAATAATATTAAAACATAAAAGTGATATATATAACTGTATACACATCATGAGAGAAGGGAAAATGTTTTTTGCAAAATAGAAAAGGAGGCAGCTGAATTTTTTTCCTTCACCAGTGAGGACATCGTCCAAAGTAAGTTAATATTTAGTTTTCAAAAATGTGTCATCAAGATAATATATTGTACCAATGAGTACAATACGATTATTATACGAGCATTATAGCTTTAATTAAAAAAAAAAAGAGTAACAACTCTGGAACTCTGTAGAATTTGTGGCAGTGGCTATTGCAGTGTTTAAATAGGTTGTAACTTAGTGCTGTACAGCGTCACACTGCCATGTTTCACTGTTAACAATGGCTCAATGACCCACACAAGTACAACAGTACAGTAGCAAACACCTATAAGTAACATCAAGAAACAATAAAATGTGCCACATTTTTCATACTCTATGTTCATATTCCATTATCACATTATATGTCATTTTTCATTGTCCTCGTTTACTTTAAAAAGAGTGTTTATATAGACTAATGCTCCATACAGGCTATAGCTGACATCATGTCTGGTGGGATGTGTCCTTTGTCCTGCTGCTTTTGTTTTGATCAGCAGGACTCTGAGGACGAGGAGACGGATGTGGACATGACTCTGAATCTCAATCGGGGCCTTCAGGACCACAGCAGCTTTCAGCCTTACATCCCGGAGGACTTTGCAAACTTTGAGATCTACAACGCCACTCTTGAGAGCCAAGAGGGGTTTCTATCCTCCCGGTCCGACTTGAAGGGAAGCCGGTGTGGAGGTGGGAGCGGGGAGAGAGAGGTGGCTCGAAGCCCCACGGCCAGCAGTTGCACTAGTGGCTACTTTTCACACAGTGCCTCCAACGCTACGCTGTCTGACATGCCTTTCAGTGCCAGTGAGAGCTCTGACCACCTCAGCTGCACCTCCAGAGACCCTCAAGACCCTCTCGGCTGTCCTGCTGGAAGAGGCTGCACCCAAACCAAAGGTGTTTCTGCAGGGAGTGACACCCAGCAGCCTCCTCTCTCTCAGGAGCTGCTCATCCACCCTGCCTCCTCGCCCATCAGTATCCCAAACTGCAGGGACAAGCAGCAAACATTCCCTCTGCCTCACAACTGTGTGCTCAGTGCCAGCCAGGAGTTCACTGACTTTAAAGGGGCTGATGACAATTTTGGAGACAGTGATTTAGCACAATTTACAGAGGGGTGGGAGCAGGCAGGTTTGGAGAAAGAAACACGTGACACTGGCAATCAACACTCCTCTGATGTCTCTGGTATTATCAACACATCTGCTCCTGGAGACACTTCCACTGCTACAAGCAAATGTCCAAATAATACAGACTCTGTTAGTGTAGCTGTGTCCTGCCCTAACATAACTCCAGTTTGCACTTCAGTTAGAGCTACAGTATCTGTGCCTGACAGAGTCTCAGCTCCATCTCCAGCATCACCATCCCCAGTCACACCTCTGTCTACAACCCTATCCTCTGCCCCGACTCCTCGAGCAGGAGGAGAACCTCCGACCGAGGAGCCGGCGCAGGGAGATCTGCCCCACGGAAGTCCCTGTCCCAGCCCGAACCCCAGCAGCGCAGAGCCGTCGGGAGATTCCAGCGGAGATGAGAGCACGCCTGCAGCTCAGCTTCCTGACTGGATGGCCCCAGGGGAGCAGGTGTGGGTGGGGAAGAGGAGAGGAACAGTCCATTATGTTGGAGGGGTGGAGTTTGCTAAGGGGATCTGGATTGGTGTGAAGCTTGACATGGCTGTGGGTGAGTCCCTTTAAGTCATTTGCAAAAAAAAGACAACAACTTTCTGTTCGTAGAGCCCAACAAATACATATATATTATGTGACAAGTTTAGTTTGACAAATGTTGAGATCATTTAGAAATTGTCATCACATAGTTTGCCCACCAGAGAGCGCTTTTACATGTTCCACTTTACAGATCTTGGTCACAATTCTCTGTAAACTAAAATTTAAGGATCCTCATTTTAAAAAATTGTCAATGTTATGTGTCTAAAAATAGAAATATTAACCACAATATTATCAGACTTGTTTAAACATCAAATTCAGATGTCAGTACCAGCATGAACGGATTAATCCACAATGGGGAAAAAAATCTCTGTCGGCTCCTACTCACAGTTCTCAGCCTCAAAAGTCGTAAAGTGGTGTGCTTTTCTTTCACGTGTTTGTCAGTTCAAATGTGACAGGCATTTTCGGACTGGAGAAAGTTTTGCTTAGTTCTAGGAACCATCTTTTATTGTGTTCACACATATTGTGTTACACAGCTTTACCTTGCCGTCAGAAAGCCCTTTCCTATGGGGACCTGAAGTTATCTTAAAGCCACTAGACTCCATTGACAAAAACAGTCACTTTAACTGATAACTGGTTTTTTTTAGGTGGCTAAAATAACTCTTGCTGTGGCCCTCACCCACAGCACTACATTGCCTAGCTTCCATGCTTGTAGACTTGGTTTGTCGAAGATGCTAGCAAAGCAACACAGTACATAAAACAATCACAACAGAAATGTCAGATAGGTCAGACCACCATGTTTAACTATATAGCTTTACACATTACAGTTACAGCTGAAAATGACAACGGCAATAAATATGTTTGTTAATTTCACATAGCTCTGCAATTCAAAACAATTGACAGTTGTTGACCCGGAAGTGTTGGCGTGACATCATGGTGATTTCATCTGTGGAATGAAGGTGTTAAACTACAAG
This sequence comes from Epinephelus fuscoguttatus, assembly GCF_011397635.1. Lineage (NCBI taxonomy): Eukaryota > Metazoa > Chordata > Actinopteri > Perciformes > Serranidae > Epinephelus > Epinephelus fuscoguttatus. The sequence continues at coordinate 22,861,703 of NC_064759.1, forward strand.
TCATCCACATATCATTCTACATATCTGTAATGATTGATCTTCCTGTAGGTAAGCACAACGGGACCGTCCAGGGCAGGGTGTACTTCCGCTGCCCTCCAGGTCACGGTGTGTTTGTGAAGCCGTCTCGTCTCACCAGAGGACCGCCCTCCATGGACACAGAGCCCCAGACTCTCATCAGATAGGACCCAAAGAAGGACCAGCTTTCAACAACAGCAGTGACCCGAGGGTGGTCGTCAGATCCAGTGCCTATGGGTGAACCGCGGGCCGACTTCAGCGTAGCTCTTCTCCTTGTGAGGGAGATGCTGATGTATTCTGTGGGCGTGTCTGCTTTCCTAAAGCATATCTGACCTGTGCATTTAATGAAGGTATATCCTAATTACTGTTCACTGAAAATTCACTATGCACATATCTGAGTTTTCTATTCAGTGGTATTTTTTGATAGAGAACTCCTCTTTTAAACTGGGAGTCCATATGGAAACATAACCCACATACATTTTCTTACATTGGTTTCTGAACATTATATATGATATTTTTGTAAGACAATGCATCCTCCCTGAGGCTCATAGCAGAGTAATCTGGGATATGAAGATTAAGAATGTACTACTGTTATTAAACATTGATATTTACATCAATATGATATGTCAGGGGTAACCAAAGAACTACGGTTCCTTATCTGCTGTTATGAGTAATATGTTATTTTTCTAATGTGCGTATGTGGAGGTAAACACTATATATCTGTGTCCAAGTAAAGCTTAGTGCCATATCTCTAGGAGTAATGCCACATACCCTGAACAAATCTGCAAAACCTGAGTTGCTTTCAGTGTTTGACTGCAGTTATCGTGTTAAATTATCCTGTTGAAGTACTGTAACACTGTGGAGGAAATAATCCCCATCCAGCACGAGACTGTTGCTGTTTGAACGCTTGCACTGGAAAGGATTCTTGGAGAGTTCGCCGACCGTCTTCCATATTGGACTGATGAGATATTTTCTAACTGAAGTGACTGAGAAACAGTGAGTCATCACTTTAATCCGGGGGGAACAAAGCAGCTGGGCTTTGTCCAAGGCCTGGATGTACTGATGCCTTAATGCCCTGTTTTCATAAAGGCAGGCACATAAACCCCAGACTGCTCAGTGAACTCCATCACAAGTTCACTGAGTTTTAAACTAACTAACTGTACGGACCTGAAACCTGTGTATGTGTCTATGATGCCCAGAAGCATTCAAAATGCCACCCAGCCTCGCTGACCGACCGAATACCTTTTTAACTGATTGTCCATCTGCATTTTATATGTAAGCTGACTGATATATAACACGACACGTTAAAAGGTACTCAATAATGCATTTTTGTTCACACGGAGGATTGGATGGATGGGTGACGGACAGGCTACAGAAGATGGCACAAAAGTAGTTTAGACATGAAGAAGAGCTGTCCTATGAACTTGTATTTTTTATGGAAGTGGTGAACTGTGGAACTGACTAGAGATAGTTATATATCCAAGCTGTAATTTCAAGTAAATGAAACAAACCCAAGACCTTACTTTAAAGAAGAGAACAAAGCTGCTCTCCCTCATACGGAGTTGTAAATAGAAATGTATTTGAACATAGTATTTACACTATTATAATGTACAGAATTGTATTTATAATGTATCGCAAACTGTTTTAATTGGTACAAAATGTTCTAGAATAGAACATTTACAATCAGCCAACTGTGTTGACTCTTTATTTGACTCATCGTGTTTACATATTTTAGTGTGGTTTTATAGTTTGTCTCACTTTTCACTACATGTCTAACTACTAGTCTAAATGCAGTGGTAAGTCATGATAAATGCAGTTTCTTTTCAAATGAACTTTAATCTTACATTCTTGCCCAGAGGTCATATTTCTAGGTCAGGGGTAGGCAACCGGAGGCTCTGGAGCTACACGCAGCTCTTCTTTGCCTCTCCAGTGGCTCTCTGTGGCTCTGACAGAAATAATGATATGGGGGGCATCAGTAGCGTAGTGGATAGTGCCGGCGCCCCATATAGAGAGGCATCGCCTCGCTGATTCACGGCCCTTTGCTGCATGTCAGTCCCCACTCTCTCTCTGTCTCCCCATTTCACTCTCTGTCCTGTCAATAAAGGCAAAAAGCCCATAAAAATAATCTTTTAAAAAAATAATGATATGGACATACACCGATCAGCCAAAACATTAAAACCAGATAAGATAATTAAGTATTTCATATATAAAAGCAAGCAGGACATGATAAAAACAAACAAAATAAGAAGGTGATATTATTATTATTCTTAAAAAATGGGGAGATAATAATAAAAATATTAATTCCGAAAACAAATAAAAATACACAAAAAGTTTGTGAAAAAAACAAACAATTTTAGTTGGCTTTTAAAAGTGAACACTGCTGTAGCAGACCTCAGTTCATGTGGAAGAAGATTCCAGAGAGTAGGACCATACTGACTAAAAGCACTACGAGCTGACTGAGAGTGGATTTTAGGTACAATGAGTCGACCTTTAGTTGATGATCTAAGGGGTCTCTCTGGTGTGTACTCTGTGAGCATGTCAGCAACATAGGAAGAAGCTAAACCATTAAAACATTTAAAAACAATAAGAAGTATTTTAAAATCAATTCTTTGTTTCATTAGGAGATAGTGAACAGAAGATAAAATAGGAGTTGTGTGGTCAGACATTTTAGTTTTTGTTAAAACTCTGAATAAGCTGGAGCCTATAGACAACAGGCTGTTTAGCCAATACAACATGTGTCATATATCATACGGCCCGGTGCCTTTTCCTCTAAATTTGCTGAACCGTAATAGCTGTGGTTAGTCTTGACTCTCCCTCGCTTGGCTATCTATGGATTCCAAATCCAAAAAAAGGATTGTGAAGTTAAAGCACCAAATTATCAGAAATAAACCACTGCAGAGTAGCTGCCTTGTGGTAAAACATATTAATGAGTGCTCAGTAGGACCTATAAGTAATGTTGATAGGCTTATTAGGACTTCATAGGCTGTGTTATCTTCATTATTTTTCATTATTCATTACTTTTATGTCATGGCTCTTTTGGTAGTAAAGGTTGCTGACCCCTGACCTAGGTCCTTTCACAGTTTGGTGTGATGCATCACTATCCTTTGTTTTTTGCTTTAGAGCCCATCTTTACCCATGGGGCAGTACATCTAAGATGTCATTTTAATATATACATGACGTGACGCAGCATTCCACACCATGCTATGATTCTCTAAAACAAAAAAAAAACAAACAAAAATACCCTAATACAACCTTGATAATTAATTAATATCTAAAGTGAACAGAGAGTAGAAATAGACCTCCAGTAGATCTTTTGTGTGCTTAAAAAAAACAGCAATATTGCATATTAAGCAAATAATATCCTACCTTAAATTAAGTTCAAAGAGTGCTTTATAAGTAAATGTACAGAGGTCACCATGGGGTGTGTTGCTTTAGCCAAGCGCTGTACACAACGTAAACATCACAGAGGAGTGTGGTTGTTTACTACGTTTCTTGGTTTAGATGTGATGAGTACTCCACTTTCTCTATGTGGGGCAAAAAGGTCTCCTGTCAGTGGCAGATTTACGGCTCCCTGGAACTGAACCCGTATGTGACTGGTGTAAAGGTGAACAACACAAACATGTAAACATGTTACTCCCCACATATGATGTAAGCAACTGCAGGCAGATCACAGACTGTCCTAATACATGAGATGTGCAGCTAAATTGAAAGGCAGTTAGTGTTTCAGATCTTGACCCACTATTACTAGTGCTGATTAGACGCTGCCAAAATACACAGCCCTTCCAAGTCATCTCATAATGAGGCCAGTGGTGCCTAAGATGTCACATTAGAGTTACTTTAATTTAATTATAGTGCCCCCATGGGGTCAGCTCGTGTATTTTTTCAAAGCGCGTGCTACATTGCTAAACTGACTATTCCTGAGTCAAGTCTCAAGTCCTAACCTTTTAGTTTAAAGTCCTAAACAAGTCATAATGCACTCTTCACTAAATGTAATGCCATTTTAACAACAGGGTAAAAGCATATAAAAATTTACAAAAATCATTAATGTTTTTTAAAATGTGTAATTATATGCAAAAGCAAGTAGAAGTTAATCAGAAAAAAAGTCTTTCATAGCAAATATCACTATTAACCACTGCCACAAGGGAATACATTTGCACGTATTTAGTTTTGTATAATGTAAACATCCATCCATCCATCTTCTAACCGATTCATCCTCTTGAGCTGACATCCCAGCTGACATCGGGCGAGAGGCAGGGTACACCCTGGACAGGTCGCCAGACTATCGCAGGGCTGACACATAGAGACAAACAACCATTCACGCTCACATTCAAACCTACGGACAATTTAGAGTTATCAGTTAACCTAATCCCCAATCTGCATGTCTTTGGACTGTGGGAGGAAGCCGGAGTGCCCGGAGAAAACCCATGCTGACACGGGGAGAACATGCAAACTCCGCACAGAAGGGGTCCCACACCCAGGATTGAACCGGGAACCCTCTTGCTGTGACACAACAATGCTAACCACCACACCACCGTGCCGTAAATGTAAATAGTTGTTGTTAAATAGTAAACAGAGTACTCTAATGCTGAATATGACATTACCAACCTCAACCAACTTTTACACCCTTGGGCTCGGGGAAGGTATCAAGTATTTTCAAGTCAAAAGGCTCAACTCAAAGTGAAGTCATGAGTCAAAGTGGAGCTGCAAGTCTTTTTTGATTATGTCACGTCAAGTCTTAAATCATCAAATTTGTTAACCAAGTCTGACTCAAGTCCAAGTGATGTGACTCAAGTCCACACCTCTGTAAAAAACAAGTATTTGAAATGGCGATTCTAGTATTTTAGAATCCTAACTTTAAAAGCGATCACCTTTAGATTATTAATAATAATTCAGTCAGGAATACTCTTGTAATACATTTAACCATTTATTGCAACACAAAAAATACCTAAAGCAAGACATAAAATACCTTTTTAACCTTTAAGCCAGGTTTCAGAATTAGGAAGGTGGAGGCTGGGCTGGAGGAGGCAAAGTTTTGCCGGCAGCGGCAGCAGCCGCAGTGGTGTGTGGCAGCATTAGTCTAGCAGGGATCGGTGAGTAGGACGTCATATTTAAACGGGCCGCCTTGTTGTGAGAATAGGCTGTGATTGATGTGTGACTGCTTAGAAGCAATGATCCAATCAGCTGGTCACAACTGGGGTGTATGAATAATGCAAAGCTTCATTAATAAGCATTCAGTATTTCCCAACAGAATCTTGTTATATTTGAAACAGTTTTTTATATTTTTGTGTTCAGAAATAAAAAGGATCAAAATATTTTTTCTTCAAAAACTGTATTTTTTGGCACCTGAGGCCTGTACTACAAAGCAGGATTTGAAGTTAGCGAGGTAACTTTGGGGTAAATTTAGGGTTTTCGGTACTACAAAGCTGGTTCACTTTTTACCGGGATAAATCCCCGTGACAACTTAGGCTGAACAGCTTACCTGCTCTGGAACAGGTTAACTTCAGGGTATCACATCACAGGCTGTCAACATCCTGACCTCTGACCAATCAGATCACTGAAGAAAAAAGCATCCATGGACATAAGTCTGGAGTCTCATTAAGTGTTTTATGTGACATCTTCAGAGTAGTTTCATCATCATCCAACTAAATAGCAAAAAATACTCTATATTAATGTCACACTAATGGCCCATAGCTCAGTGATACCCACATATAATTAAGTCTCGGATGACGGTGAATTTTTGGATAGTGTTTTCAATGTTTTTAGATTTTCCATTTCAAGATTACAGATTGTTGTTTCATCCCACGCCACTGACATTTTTCCTGTTGCGTAGTAGCTACCATTTCATCTCATATCATATGAAGCAGCCTACTTCATTCTTGGTTCTGATGATGTTGCTCATAATTAACACCCCCGCCTCTTTCACATGAACATGCTCGTGGCTGGATAGGAAAACACAGAGCTGACTGAACTAGGTGATAGCCAGCTTTGTTGTACTGGTTATCCAGAAGGCCAGTGTTAGGGTTAGTCAAACCAGATAACGAGAGGATATCCTGGGTAGGTTGAACTGGCTTTGTAGTACAGGCCTCTGGTCATAATTAGGGGTGGGGGGCCCCGTAGCTGTAAAATCCAGATTCAGCCCTGGTAAGTGATGTGAAACTTTAATGTAGACTGCCCTCACTCTGGGGAAGGCTTGATTTTACACTGTATGTTCAAAAACCAATCCATCTAGTCAGAGACTAAACACCATTTTCAAACTTACCTGGACCAACATTTGTCATCTGTAACCAAACTTGGGATTTCTCTCTGCACGTTTTACGCACAGTGCACGCTCGGCCCTGTTTGAGCAGCTGTGCGCCAATAGGCAGCCTGAGCAGGGTGCTGGTGGTCTGAATCTGGGTGGAGTTAAGTATCTGTGTCACACACTGACAACTGGGAAACCTCCCCGCAACAAACTAACAGGTGTCCTCCTCCTCCTCCTCCTCCTCCTTCAGACCCACAGTCACATCACAGGGGGGATGCCAGTCCGCGCCGCAGACTCTCTCCCTCAACTCATCTGAACGCTGTTTCTTTACTTTACCTGACCTCACCACTTTCAGGAAATCGCTTTCACATATCCACAAATGATGCACTCGGCACAGAAAGACACCACGTTCACCAAGATCTTTGTAGGAGGTCTTCCTTATCACACAACGGACTCAAGTCTCAGGAAATATTTCGAGGTGTTTGGAGACATCGAGGAGGCTGTTGTCATCACCGATCGGCAGACGGGGAAATCCAGAGGATATGGATTTGTAAGTAGCAACCTGTTACTAAGTTTGAGTTGCCATTTTTAAAGTTGCCTGCGCACGTGCACAGTCTAAGGGTCAATCGATCCAGTATCGGCACCTGTAGGCCAAAAGATTGTACTTTTTCCTGCTCTGTGCCACAGAAACAGGTCATTTGTAGCAGATATTGGACAATCCAGACTTTGAACCACTTCAAAATCATGTGCTAGTGAATCACCCTCTGTCACATATGACCTCACTACTCCTGGCCCTTCCTAAATATCTTACAAACAAATGAACCATAATTTGTGTGGGTCTCTCTTACTCAATGTAAAATGTGTTGTCTCCTTCAGGTGACCATGGCAGACCGGGCTTCTGCTGACAGAGCCTGCAAGGACCCCAACCCCATAATAGACGGCAGGAAAGCCAATGTGAACCTGGCCTACCTGGGGGCCAAGCCCAGGGTCATACAGCCAGGTGAGGGACTGGACCACAGCTTCATGTCACAACTTCAAGATAACCAAGGTGGCATACAAAGACAGCAGCCTGAATGCATTTACACACATGAACTTGGATGTAGTCTTAATATTTGGATGATGCAAGCTCACTGTAGAGTGTACTTGTATGATTTTCCCTTGGAAGCAAGGGCGTAGGTTTCTTTTTAACAGTAGGGGTGACACTTAAGAAACACAGGGTGCAAATTTCAAGGATGAAATGCTTAATTTCTTGCATTCTGGTGAGTTTTATGCACCAGTTTGTGCCTTTTCTGTGTCAATGTATGGTGTAAATGTCTTTAAAAGTCCTCATGTTTTAAATTTTGAGGAGGACACGTCCCCTGTGTCCCCCTGAAATCTACCCCTATGCCTAGAAGGATCAGAACTCTATCTTCAAAATCATCTCCATTGCATCGTGCAAGTGACTTTAAACTTGTTGAACTCTAACTTTAACAGCTGTCTATTTTCATTCTAGGATTTGCTTTTGGCGTGCCTCAAATCCATCCAGCGTTCATCCAAAGACCTTACGGGTATGTCCAGCTGCATACGTGACACTCCTTTCACAAAATCTGTCTGTATAAAGTGGAAGAAATCTGCTGTTTCCTTTGTATGATCTCATTGAATGTGTGTTTATTGTTGTAAAAAAGTGTCATTTATCATTCCCTCCACCTACTATATCCTGAATGGGGACATGTGAGTGTGGATGTGTGCTCCTCTGCTTGGCGTTGACTGTGAAGGAAGTGAACATTTTGTCCCCAGCCACTGCAGGACTTGACTTCATGTTGTCTGTCTCTCTCTGATCTGACAGGGTCGGTAACGGTTAAAATAGCTGATGAGGGGACATGATGATTTGAGGAATAGCTGAGTCTGCATTGGGCAGAGCGCTAAAGTGTTACCTGTATACTCTGACATACACAAACGAACTGAAATGGTGACTAGATGCATGGAAGTCTTTTTGTTTTTTTATTTTCACAGTTTTCCATAGTACATAGATTGGTGTGTGCCTTGTTTTCAGTATGATGTGGTGTTCAGCTTAACTGTGTGCTTATTTCTACTTGCAGTGGGGGAGGTGGGGGGTGCAGGAGGTTTTTGTGCACACTTTGTGAGTTTTGTTAGGGAGTTGTAACTCTGCAACGGGGTGTTGATTCTTTTTCCCTTTTTAATAATTGATTTGTGCTTTAGCCTGTGGTTTATTTTTTTCCTCCCAGTTTCTTGTTAACATCGAGTTGATCGTGTTTTGTTGTCAAAAGGGGGCTGATGATCACTCACAGTGTGTTAATTTCAAAAAATCGATCCCCCGCAACAAAACAAACACTGGGTTGCATGTGGGAGTTCTTTTTCTGTTTCCTTACCCATGATGCTGTGTTTTTTTATTATTAACCCATTGCTTTCACTTGTAGCTTACATCTACAGGTACACGATACTGAACGTATTTTTTTCTTTTGTACTTTTCTCATCACTCCAGCAGCTGTCATTTTAACAACACAGTTAAAATGTGCAGGGGTAGTGAAAACAAATAGTGTTATCACTACAGAAAAGCTCAAGAGATTATGTTTAATTGTTCCCATGTTGGCACTTTATCAGCAAAGCTACAGTTTAATGGACCAATTTATCTGAAAATGTCGAGGCTACAAATAAAACCTGGATCACTGTCTGTATTTTTAGATGTTAAATAACTATAGATTCATCATTTAGCTATGCAATTAACCACAAAAAACAGTCTCTTTATATATGTATAGACAGACTCAAATGTTCACTGCACGGTAGGTTGGAGACAGAGATCTTAGCCGGTCTCTTAGGCAGCAGCTGTTGGTTACAGTGATCTCCACAGCCTCTCAAATTCAGATGGAAAATGGGAGTCACTCAGCAGCGCTGTTAATAATGTATGGCACAGACAGGGCCGCTCGACTGCGGACAACAGGTGGGCCGAGCCATGTGCCCATGAAGCCTTTTGGTTATGTGCTGGGGATTACCCATGTGTCCTGGTGATTTACAAAGCACCTTTATTTAGCTCTCGACGTGCAGGACCACAAAATGTTCCTCCCATTTCTTTCAGTGGCGGCAGCTTAAGTCAGCTGTGCCCTTTTAGTGCTTGAACTGTTCATATTAAAACAAGGTCACATCACAAAGAAAGGATACCCGAGTGTCGGTTCCTATCTTTTCAAGTTTTAAATTACACATGCAATTAGATTTGTCACATTCAATACAAGAATTGTAACATTTTCTCTGATCATTATGAAACTGTAGTACAAAACAGTTAGCTCTTGTTTGCAGCAGCAGATCTCACATCCCACTTTGTAACCAGGGTGCTGCTTTTTGATCAACCAGGACGCCTCCTGGCTGATGATAAAGCAGTAAATCCAGAGAAGTCACTGAGACAGTAGAGCGGCGTAGGCGGCCATTACAGTTGACGAGTGCTCTGCCATGTGTTACTGAAGGAGAAGATCAGCTTGTCCTTTGGAGATGACAAGGGGAGCAAAAATAGCATGCTTCCAGCCTCCCTTGTCAGTCAAGCTGGCGTGTGTATGTTTGTGTGGGGGTGTGTGTCTGGAAGAGGGGGAGGGGGCACGTGTCTATGGACAGATATAACAGTTTCACACCTGCTCCTCAATATATTTACTGAGGGTGACTTTACACAAGTTTAAAGTGGGGCCAAATTTACCTAGAAACCCAGGCTTGTATTTATCCATTTATATCCTGGTGTATATACAGACTTGCTTTTCCACTGTGCAGATCGTATCTGATCTCCTCTGACACCATGTTTCTCTTTTAAAATAGCTAAATAAATATTTTTTTCAAGCAAATAAACACGACAGGGACTCTGCAGAACCTAATACAACCAAGCACCCACTTGATAAGATACCTTATGGTTAATACAGCAGCTTCATTGTCTGCCTTGCAATGTACTGCATTTATTAGCTGCTCCATGTCAAAGAAACAAAAGCCTTTTTTGCCCTATTTGTTTGTGTGTTAGGACCTATTAACATGTGTGAGCATGCCTGTATGTGTGGCGTTAATGTGACCGTATGTGGACAGAATAACGTCCACTTCTTCTCCTGATATGTTGTGGTGTTGTGCGATAAGCTCGCATTTTGTCAAATACCGTTTTCAGTGAAACACTGGGTGCAGAGCTGGGCTGTGTCTTCTCTTAATGCCTTACTGTGTTTCAGATTCAGGTGCTTTTTTTGAAATTAAAAGCTGTGCTCGTGTTTCTTTGTGGTTTTGCTGCTTTTTTAACTTTTCATTTCTAGGTAGGGTATTTTTTCAGTTGTTAATGAATGGATTTGCTGTGTTCTGAGGACTGGATTGCCGTTTTTGAGGCGCCTGCTTTTCGGTTTCAGCGTTGGAAAGATGACTGACTGCAGCTCTGCTTTGACCCGGCTTGTCTTTGTGTCCTACAGAGTCCCTGCCCACTATGTCTACCCTCAGGCCTTTGTCCAACCTAGCGTGGTGATCCCTCATGTACAACCGTCTGCTGCTACAGCAACAGCTGCTGCTGCCACTTCCCCATACCTTGACTATACTGGAGCAGCGTATGCCCAGTACTCTGCGGCTGCTGCCACTGCTGCTGCCGCCGCTGCTGCATATGAGCAGTATCCATATGCAGCCTCACCAGCACCAACGAGCTACATGACTACAGCAGGGTATGGATACGCTGTCCAGCAGCCGCTCGCCACTGCTGCCACCCCAGGAGCTGCCGCTGCTGCTGCCGCCTTCAGCCAGTACCAACCTCAGCAGTTACAGACAGATCGCATGCAGTAAAACCATGACAACTACCTTAAAGGAGGAAAACAGGGGAGGTCACCTGCTCCATGAAGAGGGTGAAGTTACAGTATGAGGGGGAAGACCATAGGGGCTGGAGGATGGATGTCACTCCTAGGTTTTAACTTAGCAGTCCTACAACCAAAGAGCCTGAGAAAATCACCAAAAATGTGGAGAAAATTAGGAATTACTGTATATTTTATTCAAGTAAGATCAGTATTTTGTCACTATTGGATATATATGAATATTTAATATTTATTCAGCAGGAAAATATTTAATGTAAATTGAAGTAGACTCACTGGACTTCATGTCAACCATTGCTGAATTTTGTGTGTATCGCAGTGGAATATGTATAAAATTCCCAAGTGCATTCATGTCTTATGATCAGGTTTCTTCCCCTCTTCTTTCAAAACAAACCAAAACACTTGCATACATACAAGAACAGTATGTTACCATCATGCAGTTTTCAGTATTTCATAGTTTTGGACCAGTATTTTGTTTGGTAAAGCTATGCAGACATCAATATAGAAGATAGTGTTTTGTTAGGATTGTTCTCTTTTTTTTATAGTTGTTTGGAGTGAGATAGATTAGACGCCCTCATTTAGTTCCTCTTTAAATTAATTTTCTTGATTCTACATAAGACAAAATGCTGAAGTGACGGCTGAAGGTGGAAAAAGCACTCACGTTTCTTCCCTTTAAAGTGCACCTCAAGTAAGCTCAGCATGAGGGAAGAAACATTGTTGAATGTGAATTGTTCATTTTGACAAAATGTCTCATAATGTGCCTTTTAAATTATGCTATTTATGTATTTATTATGGAGCCTTACAGTAATAAACCCTTTATTTTGTGTTCATGTGTTAGTTTGAACCCACGTGTGCTGCTGCGTCATGATCAAGAGCATATGATGGATGTTTAAAGTTGGCTTAACAAAGCAATACACTGTATAAAGAACAAACGATGAGTGGAGAGGTAGCAATAAGTCTAACGCATTTCCTGTTCTCTGTAGATTTGAAGTTGTTGTCTCTAATAGATTCTTAATTCTGTAATGTCGCTTTTTATACTTGACGAGTTTGATAAAGGACAGCCTGAGAACTGTTGACTTTTTAAATTTTTTTACATTTGATGTCACTAGACGTTGAATGTTTTCTAATGCAGAGGCATCACCTGTTTTGCCTTGCATTGCGTGCATGACTCAATAATGCAAAAATTTAATATGTGAAATAAAAGGAAATTTACCTTCAACTTTTTTTGTTCGTCTGTGTCCTGATGAAGCATAGCTCTCATTTGTTAGTCATATAATCTGTTTTGGCTTTTGTTAACATCTCTCAGCAGGAAATGTTCTTATTCTGTGACCAATATCATGATAGAAACCCAATATAAATCCTGCATCTCGAGATCCATGTCACTGACTAGTATCTTTTGGCCATTGATCTACACCGCTGCAGAGTTTGATGCAGGCCCCTGTTGACATTATAAATCAACTCAGATGTTGTGTGTAACATGAATCCAGACTGCTGTGACTCCAAAATAGAAAGTAGGTGAAGTCCCTCTTCCCACATTACACACCCATTAGTTTAAAGAAACTGTTTGCCAGATTTCCTCATGCTGACCAATTGAAATAAATCAAAACCTTAAAATGAACTTAAATGTTATGTATTTTGGCCATGTTTCTGAATAAATTAAGCTAAAATTAAATCTGATACAGCCTGTCCTGTGGCAACGCAGACCCAAACAGCTGACATGCACACTCACTCCCTGTTTGAGCCCTTACAGTCCATTCCCTGCTTTGTTCACCTGTTTACATCCTTCACTACAGTCCCAATCGCTTATGTTTCTATACAGCTGTGAGGAAACTTGTGACCTGGGCAGATGGAGGAGCAGGCAGGCAGCTGCAGGGTCTGGAATATCCAGACGGTTTGCTCCAATGGAATAAATTCTATTTTCTGAGTCCCTCAGTTGCCCCCTCAGGTCTTCTCACAGAAGCTGTAGTCTCCTGACCTCTGCTGGTTCATGTGTGGCACTCCGTATAATCAAGCATCATGCAGCTACACAATGGTGGAAGAAGTTTTCACAACTTTTACTCAAGTGGGTGTCACTCTACAACTGAATTCTACTGTACTATTATTATGACATTTCATCAGCATTATTTTTGCTTTGTTTTCATTTTTTTCATTCATAAGATAAGACTTTATTGTCCCAGAAGGAAATTTGTCTTGGATACGTAAGGTGCCTGCCGTTAAAAGATACAAAAAAAAGTTATACATGCAGTTCCCACATATATACAGTCCATACACAGAGTTGCCACTATTCACAATCCCACACACTCAGTACCAACAGTACATGTACAGACTGCCATCAGCCAACAAATTCCACGCTGCCCATAACACATCTGTTTTACATAGTGATCATTAAAAAAATACACTTACGTTGAAAAAACAAATTAATATATATATATATATATACATATACACACATTCACATACATACATATTCACATGCACATACATACCTACACATACACATTTTATGGTTAAGCTACAGTTAGCTTCCTATTTAAGGCTTTAATGGACACTGTGGGACTCTAAAGCGTCCGCCTGAGGGGGGAAGTTGGTACTCATGATGAAGGACATGGGTGGGGTCTGAGATAATCTTCCGGGCCTGTCTGGTAATGATTTGCTCACAGATAGACTGGAGTGTGGCATGCTGCCTGACTCCCATGATTGTCATGGCTCTCTGCATAAGCTTGGTAATCTGGACCTTCAGTTCTACACTGAGGTTGTCAAACCAGGTTGAGATGCTCTCAACGGTGGTATGGTAGAAGAGGAGCAACACTTTCTGGTTGACTCCAAAGACCCTCAGCCTGCAGAGGACGTGTAGGTGCTGTTGGACACTAGTGCAGACCTTATACCTGAACACTCCATGTTAGTTTATGGTCGCTGTGTATGCCCAGGTATTTATACGATTCAGCCTGGGCTATGTTTTGGTCATGGATAACCACTGGTGAATGGTCTCCAATAGATCTGGGGTCGAATTTCATCTCCTCTGTTATCTTTATATAGATTATGAAATGTTTCATTTCATGTCTGTACACAGCTGTGTCACATGTGTCAGACATGAGACCCAGGATGACTGTATTATTGGAAAATTTTATAATGTAATTATCAGCAGTGCTGCATGTGCATGTATTAGTGTACAGGGTGAACTAACACATCCCTGGGGTGCGCCAGTGGTGATGGACAGGGGTTCGGACAAAGTCCTGTTCACCCTGACCTGCTGGGTACAGTTAGTGAGGAATGAATGGAATGAGTGATGAAGTGGCTGACATTCATCAGCTGCAGTGTTTCCGGGAGGACATAAGGCTGTGCGCAAATCTACAAACAACAGTCTAGCATAAGCCTTAGGATTCTCAAGATGTTTAGTCACAGGGTGTACTATACCGCCAATTGCATCATCAGTTCCTCTCTGGTGCGTGCAGTCAAACTGGTAGGGATCTAGCTGTGGGCCCACATCCTGCCGTACTATGCTAGACTATGTCGTTATTCTCCTGGGGACATGGATTCTGAGGCACAGGCGTGATGATTGCCCTTCTCTATTGTCCTGTCCAGCTTGATGGAGTCTAAGGAGGTGTCAATTCATCCGCACGTGTATTCAATTAAAAAAAAAGGCAAAGATACTATATGGACGTGTGGCCTTGTTGACATTGAGTTGTTCAAAGGCCTTACTGACACATATATTGGCACTTTAGGGTCGACATATAGCCTCTCATGATGGTTAAGCGACATCTATGACTCTCTATAAATAAGTCATAATTACTCCAGGGCCCATAACACTGCAGAGTACATTATTAAACAGGCATTACAAAAAAATTTAACTATTTTTGTTTGTATGTTTTGTTCTTTTAATATTAGTCAATGGTTGGGGATGTAATGATGCCTTGTTAAGAAAAAATATAAGTAAAGATCTAAACTTGAACACATAAGGGGGGTTAAGTGCCAAAAATAAAACTACTCTGCAGAATGACCTATTTCAGAATAATACAGTCACTATTATAAGATTACAGTTACTGATGCATTCAAGTGTAAGTGTCATTTTAATGTTGCAGCTAAAGGGGGACTAATTTGAACTATTTAATATACAGGTAGGCTAATCTATGGTCATACATTAGGATCAAAATGAATGATTTGAATCTGTAAAGTAACCAGTGAGCTGTCTTATAATTCTAGTGGAGTTAAAAGTGCATTGTTTTCCTCTTAAGTGTAGCCGAGTGGAAGTATAAAGTTGCATAAACACGAATTGCTTGAGTAAAGTTGCTACAGACACCTCAAAATTGCACGTTGGTACAAGTTGTACAATTTCCCGAGAGAGTCATTAGGTGCTTTCCGCCAATGTATACAAGATCCTCCCAGAACTCTTCACTCGTGTTTGCAGATCGCGGTAATTTGCCACAGGAAGTTTTGAGTACCTTACTTTGACGCACTTCCAACAGACTTTTGATCGAAGCAACGATGCTGCGTTCAAGTCATTAGCGGAGTTATTGAAATATAAGTATCCGACTTATGAAACGCGTTCACGTCAACGTCCAAGTCGTAAATATGACTGGAAAATTCGGACTCTAAGCTGGCTTGTAATTGAAATGTATTTGCCACAGTTACATGATTATATATCAGTATTTGACAAGGGTAGCTTCCTCACGTCTCCCAAAAATCCCATGTGTCCTGAATGCAACATTGCGCATCCTGGGGGTGGTGAGGTTTACTGGCAGTCGGAGTGAACAAAAAAACCGAAGTGGAACAGAGCGTGCGAAAAAATACCAGTAATAACCTCGGAGGGGCCCCGACAGGGACTGAAACTGTGACTGCAGGCAATGTGAGTACTTTAGTAATACTTGATTCATCCTAACTTTGTTGGTCGTTGTTGCTTCCTGTCGTCCAACCGTCAGCAAACGTTATTGTTTTGTGGGGAAAAAAACATGGCCATCTTGTGCCATACGATTCGACAAAAAAACCCCACATAAACTCGGTCCTTACCAAATTAACCGTTATCTCTATAACTTAAATTAAGATAGCCAATTGAATGTAGGTTACGTCGGTTAAATGGCCGTTTCTTGTCTGAAAGTGAAATTTGTGGCCTAACGTTAAATTCAGCAGCGTTAACCGTCCGGAGTCTCCCTGGAAACTCGAGGAAATTAAACCGCTGTTCATTGGTATCAAACACGGAGCCCACATTTTCATTTAACCCTCGAATTAAAGTCGGGTTAGCGATAGAAAACCACACAGTATGTACACAGCATCTCAATAAGTGTCTTAATTAAATTTTCGATCGATGGTTATTATCAATTATGATATATACCGGAAGGGAGCATTGTCATGTGACCTCGGTGACGTTACATCGTATCACACTGTGGACTCCACTCAAGTCGTCTGTCATAATTTAACAGCTGCCGTCTATTTTAATTTGATAACATTTAATGTGATGTGTTTTCATTTTTTTTTTAATCTTTCCCAATAATCCATCACTCCAGCGGGTCTGTGCTCCCGATCTAAGCCAGAGATGACCACCGAGAAGACTGCATACTCTCCCGTGGAGGGGCTATCCTCTCCACCAACGCTCCCCGGACAGCCAGCGTTTCCTGTCGCATTTGACACGAATATGGCAGGCCCAAATATGTACGGAGGACCTGCCCCAGGTGGTGCACCTGCTCCTACTGGTTTCCTTGCTTCAAGTGATGCACCTGCTCCTACTGGTTTCCTTGCTCCAGGTGGTATCTCTGCTCCAGGTGGGTTCCCTGCCCCTGGTGGGTTCCCTACTCCTGGTGGGTTCCCTGCTCCTGGTGGGTTCCCTGCTCCTGGTGAGTTCCCTGCTCCTGGTGAGTTCCCTGCTCCTGGTGGCCTCCCTTTACCCCCACCAACTGCTTTTGGACGGGCTGTCCCTGGAGCTTTCGGAAAAACCGACCCTCAAGGCGGCTCACCCTACTCGTCACCAGGCCAGGGCTTCAGTGGTAATGGTGATTAGTATTTCTAACATTGTTACATTCTTTGATATGAAATTACAGTGCTTGTGTAATTTAATTAATTTGATGTTTCTGGTTGGTGCCACTGCAGATGAGGTTTTCCACAATGAGGACGACCCACCACCCTTTCATGAGAATCAAGACTTTGATTTTGGATTAGACAACAAGAGCATAAGAAGAGCCTTTATTCGAAAGGTAAGGACACAGTGTGGGTGAAGAAAAAGTCAAGTTAATATGGCTGAATGTGTGAGGCCATTATAGGCAGTGTTGCAAAGCAATGAGCAGCACTGCTTTTTGTCACATTACATTTTGCAATTACAATTTATAATTTAAATCTCCAGAAACATGTACTACACCGCAGTGTTTATCGATATTGTGATATAAAATAACATACACAGTGACAGAGGATTTTATTCATATTGCTCACTTCAGCACAGAGACCACAAGGCTGCAAAAATCTTCTTGCACCTAGTAATGTCATTATTTCCCAAAAATGTAATAAATGTGCACTTAACCTGAGAGAGATAAGATTAGGGCAAAGAGATCATGATTAGGGCTAGTGCTAGCCAATCTCTAAGATTAAAGTGGTACATTAAGAAGGAAAAACTCACAAATGTACAGTCAGAAAGTTACGTAATGAAGTAAAACAGAACAGCTGAATGGACCTGTTTGTGTTAACATCATATTTCAACATTGCTAGCATGCCCAGGAATATACACTCAGGTGTTAAGAGCCACAATGACTATTTACACACCGGGCGCAAATTGCATTGTTGGCTTCGGACAGCTGGGTGCTATCATCTGCAATAAACAAATACATTCATACAGTACAACCAAGCTCCTGTAATAGTTTGGTAGGGTAACAACAAGTGGGAAATGGGCAGAGGAGAGTTAAGTTGTACTGTTTGAATGTAGTTATTTACTATTATGTAGAGATCTAGTAATGGCTATCCTTCATTACACCAATACAGCTTTAATATGTGCTTTGGGTTTAGGTCAGATATGTGATTTCATTTTAGTTTACAGTACATTTCTTTTGTAATGTTTTGTACTGTTATTACAATATCAGTTTTTATTTGAGAACCTCAAAAAATTCTGAAATGTGCACCCAAATAATCCTTGCCGTCTTACTATACTTTCCACCATATTTTACTGAAATCAAGTTTTTGACCCAACACAAGCTAAAACATATAACCTCTGTTCTGGAGCTAACTGTGTACTCTGATACAACTTTAGATCTATCCAAAAAAAGACATTCTTTGTTAGGCATACTGTCTGTGTCTACTGTCTAATAATCCACTCTTCCCTGCAGGTGTTCTTGGTATTGACTGCTCAGCTGTTGGTGACATTCGCCTTTGTGGCTGTTTTCACCTTCGTGCATGAAGTCAAGGCGTTTGTCATGGTGAACATCTGGACCTACTTGGTGTCCTACGCTGTTTTCTTTGTGTCCGTCTGTGTGATCAGCTGCTGTGGAAGCGTTCGCCGAAGACATCCTTGGAACCTGGTTGCATTGGTAGGCGTGCTTTCACTTTTTGTTTTTTCAAAATAGAAGGAAGCGAGAGGAGGAATTACAGCTCAGGAAGTCCTGTGTTATCTGATCTGGAATACTGAATCTCTATTGTGTTGGACTTCAGGTTTTTGAACCATACAGCTTTTCTGTTATACTTTGTTTTAAAAATGGAATTGAATAAACAACAAAGAATAATGTGTTGTGGTACAATAAGACATGACACTGCTTCCTGCTGAGAAGCTGACATTTTGTATTTTTGAAGTTTTCAGCCTACAGCTGTGATATAAGGCATCCTTATTCTCTAGTTTACACAGATTCTATTCAAGCTGAGCCTCACAAATGTTATTATCATCATATAACTACACAATGATTTGCCATTTCTTACTTATGCCACGAAAGCTGTGCTCCTTTCAGACATGTTGCAGCAGTGCTGATTAACTGTGTATGTGCTTCTTGTTTTCAGTCTGTCTTGACTCTCAGTATGTCCTACATGGTGGGAATGATCGCCAGCTTCCACGACACAGAGTCAGTGGTAATGGCAGTGGGCATCACAGCAGTGGTGTGCTTCACAGTGGTCCTCTTCTCTCTGCAGGTTTGTATCTGTCAGTCCCTTCCTCTGGTATGCATCGATCACGCTCTGACCTTTTATGTCTCTCTTGGCTTCCTCCCACAGACCAAGTACGACTTCACTTCCTGTTATGGAGTGCTTTTCGTCTGCTTAATTGTCCTGATCATCTTCGGCCTCCTCTGCATCTTCATCCGCGACAGGATTCTGCACATTGTGTACGCTGGACTGGGAGCTTTGCTCTTCACCTGTGTAAGTACTTTGACAAACCATTGTTTTCCAGCTTCACTGTATATGATGAATGTGACTGCAGACATTGGTAGTAGCAATATTAAAAGTAATTCTGAGATGTCAGTCGCCTCTGGTCTGATTGAACAAAACTGGGATGATGCATTTTTGCACCATTTCTCATTTTAAAATGTGCACTAAATAGCCTAATAGTTGCTATAGATGAAAAGCACGGTATCTGATTGGTCATAATTGATTTTTGACAAAAACTTTTGAAAGTACGATACCTCTTGGCACTAATTTGTCGCATTTGGTAACCTAATGTAAGTTATGGTCAACGTTTCAAACTAAAATGCCTAAAATATGTCAATCCTGCCACAAAGGACACTGATCACCTGTAAATTCCTCTTTTTGTGCGTTTTCATAGTTCTAACCATAAAAGAGTGGTGCAGAGATCATGTTTTTAATAGGCCAACCTGGAAGTTAATATTGCCCTGGTTCCCTCAACAAAAAGCCAATGAGATTTTTTTGGATTTTGGATTATTACATGAAATGAGCTCTGTGGCAAGCAGAACTTTATGATACTTGAACATTTTGTTCAGCAAGTTAATCTTCACAAATGAACACCACGTCTCTGATTTTTGAGACTTAAATGCAATTGCCAGAAGTCAAAAGCTAATGTTGGGCTATAAACAAACTACACCACAGTCTTGTGACTTCAGCGCCACCACCACAACGAGGCTGTAAAGCCATGTTTGGCACAATGGCATCAGCCACTTGTTATCAACCACCTTTTAAAGACATGTAAAAGCTTCAAAATTCACAAGGGGGGTATTTACAGATGTATTTTATGTTGTAGAACAAAACGTGAAAATCTCTGAAGCTTGTGTTAACCACAGACCTTATGTCAGGCATCTAACCAAAAATCCATTCAAAAAACACACTGACCTTGTTACGAGAGAACAGGAAGTGCCAGAATGCTAACTCATTTCTGCATTTTACGACTCATTCATGTACCACTCTATTTTGATGTACAATGGAATGATTATGATCCTCTGGTGGATTGTGTTTCATTACATTAAAATGCCTGAGAGGTAGCTTGTGTAGTGTTTTAAACAGTTTCCAGTGTGACCTCAGCATATCTTAAAACATCACATTTAAATAAGTTAAGCAGCAACATGTCTTCCCAGAACGTAATCTAGCTGGTAATCTAATGGTTAACCACAACGTCAGCTGTTTGATTCCTGCTTGGGTACCTTAGTTGCATGTCGCACCCTTCTCTCACCATTCCTCCTTCCCTCCGAGGGCTCAACCAGTTAAACCAGTTTTGATTTTGTGTTAAAGGGTAACCCTCATTGACTGTATCGGCATTGCGTCCTATGTAGAGAGGTGAGATGGACAAGGGCCGATTTCAGTGTGAGTGGCACACGGAACAAATTATGTCATTGGTTGCAGATGGGGGAGCACAATTG
Source organism: Epinephelus fuscoguttatus (assembly GCF_011397635.1). Classification (NCBI taxonomy): domain Eukaryota; kingdom Metazoa; phylum Chordata; class Actinopteri; order Perciformes; family Serranidae; genus Epinephelus; species Epinephelus fuscoguttatus. The sequence goes on from NC_064759.1 coordinate 22,882,522, forward strand.
TGACATGTCGCCACAGCCAGGAAACAAACATGGTTGTTTCAACAACGTAGAGATGTGACAAGACTTTGAACTGCACTGGCTGTCCGTGGTTCACGTAGTGTATGGGAACATAATGAGAGAGGCATCCAGTGACACAGAAACAGGTCACAAACAAATTGAAGGCACTGAAGAAGCAGTACACCTGAAGTAATCATAATATTACAGGCCAAACCAGTTAACTGTGTACATTGTTTTGTTGAACTAATACACTGTACAATGAGGAATTAAGTGCAAAACACTAGTTCTGAATATGACGTGTAAACCCTACACTCATTTCCAGCTTGTGAGGTAATTGGTATGCATTGCTTCTGAGTTGTGAGGCAGGTCACATCTTAATTGATTAGGAATGATCCCATGTTTGCTGGTTTGGTTTGAGTTGACACAAGAAGGGTTGGACACAGGTGATAATTACGTTATTGGCTTATTGAGGTTAGTGAAAACTATTATGTTCGTGTCCACGTATCATACGATGTTGCCCTTGTGTTCACATGCATGTTTGTTTACATAAGAAAATCACCGACATTTTTGCCAACACGATGACAGAATAAACAGCAGGATTTGGCAACGTATTGCCTGTTAAGGAATGACTCTCTATACCACTGTGCCAAATGTTTAATATATATTTGTGTGTAGTTTTATTTACAGTTTCAGTTGAGTGGTTTTATTTTATTTATCTTGTGTTTATTTAGGATATTTAATTTTTTTCCCCCCACATTTTAATTCAAGTGTCTAAATATTCCCAAGAATTTAAAGTTCATTGCTCCTTGAAAGGCTCACTTAGACTTAGAGTTTATTGTCCCCAAGGGGAAATTATTTTTCCCAGCACTGTTCCTTATCAGACAACAGCAAATACACAGCACACAGTAACATCATGGACATACATACTCTACAACAGCACAGCACACATTAACATATTAGACAACATCACAGTAACAACACAGACTCAGGCCTGTTATCAAGCTCTGGTATTATCATTACATCAGTGGCATAAAATTCACTTCAAATGATAATAATATTGTTAATTGAAATTATTTCTGGGGCAAAATATCATCCACCAAAAGTAGTTATTGTTACAGATCGAGATGGGAAAGATTCACGTTTCCTTTCTCTCTGTTCTGGCTGTCAAAATGCAACCAAAAAAAGGAATTAGAAAAACCCCTTTGACTGTGTGGTCTGGATTACGCAGATAAACAGGTAGTGTTTCTTGAAAGATGAGTTTTTCAAATGTTTTTTCCACTTGCTGCAAGAATCACATTGATCTTCATTATATCAGGGCAAAAGTAGAAATGTCTCGCAAATATCTCCAGACAAAACCAAATGATTTGCATAGATGGAACTAGCAGAAAGTGACAAAATATGTTTCTTTTGTTGTTGGAAAAAGACAAAAATGTGACCAATTGTGACTTGCCTTTGTGTTGCAGTTCTTGGCGGTGGACACGCAGCTGCTGCTGGGCAACAAGGAACTGGCCCTGAGTCCAGAAGAATACATCTTTGGTGCTCTCAACCTGTACATGGACATCATCAACATCTTCCTCTATATTCTTGCCATTATTGGAAGAGCGAGGGGGAGCTGAGCAGGAGGAACAACAGAAATAAATTCTGAAGGAAAATTGCTTTGAGTTCACGTCTAGAAGTCACTTTTATTTCGTCTTGTAGTGCACATTAATCATAGCTCGAGGATAATTTGCTTCACCCTGTGTAAATGTAATTTTTTTGATAATATATATAGATAGTCTATGTTGTAGTTTGGGGGTTTATGAAAGTTTTATGAGGTATATGACGTGTTGTACAGAACTTAATTTTGATTTAGAAAGTGAAACAAAATCAAAACTGTATAAACATTTGACACTAGCTTTTTTTCCTGGGCTTTCATCTGTATCACAGTCTTCATCAGCAAAGAGTTTGATCGGTTGTCATGGAGATAAGTGTTGACATCTTGTTGTGTGGTTAAACTATTATTTCCAAGGTCAAGATTGAATTTAACCGACAAGCTAGTGAGGATGAGAAGGTGCAGGGAAGAAATCATTCTTTCTGCACATCCATCACCATGACAACTACATCAGTTGGTGAATACTCTGATGTGATTGAAAGCCCTAATTCAAGCTAGTAAGCAGACCTTGTTTTTGTTTTGTTTTTTGTCAAACCACTATTTCCAAGATGAAAAATAACCTTTACTGCTGTATAAAGTTTTTTTAAAACCTGATCTCTGTCATTTGTATGAAGTGAACACCATAGCAACCGTGTTCCGTTATGATCTGATCTGCTGTTGCGTCAGCCTCCACAAAGTTTTGGGTGTCTTTGTGGCTCAGCTGTGTAACTGGGAGCCCCATAATGGATCGGGAGCACACCGTTGTCGCCTTGCTGTCACGAAATGATCAACTCGTGCAGGAAAATGATGTGTTGAAGTCGGTGCTAGATGTAGTCAGGGAAAACAGAGACCTGAGAGTGAGGATGCAACGGCCCGACAACAGCGTTCGTGAGGAATTAGCAGGTATTGTGGTTGTTTTATCTGCCACTAGATGGCAGCAGAGTCGTCAGGGCGGTAGCAAAAGAATTAAGATATAATTAAAACGGCTTAAAATTGGGAGTTAAACCAGTGAAATGTTTGCATTGTAACATGTTACGGTATAATGTGTTACTTCAGGTTTCAGACAGGCATATTTCAAAGATGAAACTGTGAAAATGTGTTTCCTGGCTATACAATTAAGCAATCTCACACTCGAGCTCGTGATGTTATATTCGTATATCGTCACGGCTGTGATTTGGTCATAGGAAGACAATCACAGCCGTGATGATATACGAGTATAACATCACGAGCTCGAATGTGATATTGCTTTTATACAACAGTTCAACAGTTAAATAAGCAAGGCTGATAGTTCCTGAATAGTTCCTTCAGGACTCCGCTGTCACCGTTGCTATGTAACGCAGACATGGTGCGCCAGGCACTTACTCTTTATACACATTTATCTGCACATTTCCATTAATTGTGCAGCCGGTGAAATAAGTCTCTGGTGACTGCATGGTGGACTGTCGCTTCACAGGCACAGCCGACTCTGCCTTCTGATCTGATAGTATGTTGCTCCATCGTTTCCTGCTCTACATGGATGGCTTCCAGTAGCTTTTTATCAAGCTCTAAGACCGGCAAGACAAAAGGTATATTTTAGGGCCCGACTCCTAATTAGAAGACTAACTTTACACATAGGCTACGTTAAAACAACATCATACCTGTGCCCACTCACTGTCATGATCTCCCTAGCTTCAAGACCCGCATCTGACAGCTTCTGTATGGCAGTCGCCCTGAGGCTGTGATTGGTGTAGATAGCTGTTGTCCTGGCCTCTTTACACATCTTTGGCAGCACCTGTGCGAGTGAGTTTATTCCAAGCGGAGCTTTAGTGTGCCAGATATTGTCTGTGTGAGCTGCTGTCATCCTGGGCTTCAGATAAAGGGCATTTGCATCTGGTGGAAGTTTGTTTAAATACTTTTCCAGGGATGCAACTCAACTGCTGACCTAACTGACACTAACCGTCAGTTTTGATTTGATTGTTGATTGCAATCAGCTGTGAGGCGGAGTGATACATACACAGTGAAATAACCGTGATGTTGTACTCCAATATCGTCACGGTTTTACTGTCTCTCGACCAATCACATTGCAGGGCCGGAACTAACTGTTGTATAATTAGAAATGTTTTTGACAATATATTCTGATTTTACAAGATGAAATCACTTTTTGAATTTTTATTATATTTTCTTATTGGTAGTGGATTTTAAAGTATCTTCATAATGACAAAATTCAAACCACAAAGTAGCCTGTACATGCATATAATCAAATCAGTCACTCAATTTGAATTGAAACATATAATTATACAGGTTGTAATTTAAGTGAAATGTCTTCAATTTGTGCATCAAAGCTTAAATAGATCAGGAATACAAATAATTTCCATTTTTGTAAAACTTAAGGGTAATTCACAATTATGTAATGAATGTACTGGTGATTCTGCTGTCAGTGTCAGTAAATCTTCCAGTCATCTTGGTCTGTGAAGGATTTCAAAATTAAATTCTTTACTTTGGTTGGTTATACAGAATTTAAGTTGTGTAAAAACTTGCTATTTTTGATATCGATGCCATGCTGAGCATTGCAACAACAGCTACCTCTCTGGCTGTACCATCATCAAGAGGGCCTCTTATTTTCTTAACACACTGGCATTGCCTTCTTGTATGTTCTGATTGTCACTCACTTTGTCATGTATCTTTATCAGTAAAACAGACCAAAAATAATTTCATCATGAGTATGAGTTTCAAATTGCTACATACAGTTTATTTAAATTATTAAAAGTAACAAAAGGACAAACAAAAAGAGATCAGAATAGAAGACATTAATCACAGAAATATACAATGAAATAAATAAAGGGACATTTCAGTTTTCACCAGGTGTTCTCAAGTAAAATTAGGTTAAGCCTTCTGATAAATGTATTTGTTAAGAACCGATTTAAATGATAGAATAATTCACTTATAATGACTTTAATAATTTGCTCTCAGGAAAACGTCTATTCAGTCTGTGGCACGACACCCTCACCGAGAGACAATTCAGAAAAGACTTGCAACAAACCACGGTCAGAGACGAACAGCGGACCTCATCACCTGTCGACTTCAAGTCTTTCATCCAAAACTCAGTGCACATAGATGAGGGCGCAGAGTCTCAATGTTGCCGGGTGGACCCAGCTCATGAGGTCAAAGGTCAGTGATGCCTGACATGCAGAAACTTTAGAGCAGTAACAGCACTGTTGCCAAAAAGAAACTTTAATTCAATTGTTTCATGGCAGGTCCAGACAGGCTGCTGGGAGAGATTGCCTTCCAGCTGGACAGAAGGATCCTGTTCTATATTTTCCAGGGCCAGAGGAGACTGTACGGCTTCACACTGCTCAACATCCCGTCTAAGATCATAGAGGTTAGAAAGAAAGATTTTTCTCTCAACAAACTGGTTGTGTGACTTCGCAGTGCACAAGAAATCTACCATGACTTCTACCATTATCAGTTAATGTACAAATATAGTACGGACCATAACATCCTGCTTCCTCAGAAGGAAGTCACAAGCTTTTCCTCCTTTCTTGCAGGTGAGTACCCATCCACTGACAGGGAAGGTAGATGAAGGCTATCGGCTTCATCTCACTCAGAGGCATGTTGACCTCACGGAGAGGTTGAACCAGCTTGGGTACAAACCGACACTTCATCCTCCTTTCATTGAGCTGATTGTCAACACCTACGGGATCCTGAATGAGAGGCCTATCCAGTACAGCACCCAGGCAACCAACTACAATAATCCAGACTTTTTGAGGACGCTGATAGAGACCACAGCGCCGACAAAACTTCAGAAGGACCTGCTGCTTGTGCTCGACTGCCTCTGCAAAATGGCCGAGATGGATGGAAAGCCTCTCCTTCTCTGGTAGACACAAGCGTATCCAAGGACCAGCGATGCTTAAGCTGCCCACAAACTGGAAATAAAGAGCGATGAATAATACAGCATAATAAATGTTGTGTTTCTATGATTTGCTGCACTCATTTTATAGATGGTAATGCCAAAATACATTTGCTTATTTATATACACTTTGCAAATATGCACAGTGAGACTTAACAGCCAGTTTTATTGAAGCCACAAAGACATTAAGTATTCAGTCACTCTTAAACTGATTTAATGTTCAAACAAAAAGGACATCATGTTAAAGGACATCTTAGAGTGGTTTGTTATTTCAACCAATATTCAATAATACACTGTGGCAGTATTGGTACTGTCTAGTATTCATATCAGCCTGTGAAAGATTGATGCCTGCTAAGCATAAAGGGCGTAGTGGACTGTATTCACCAAGCCATGGATCATGAGATAAGTGAGTTTGTCACGCCTAATAATCAAACTGCATTGCCATATTGTTTCAGTTCATGTGGGCGGCAATTCAGACATCTGGAACCAGGCTGTTATGGACATCCATTTAGTCAAATTGCTTTTTAATTGAGATGAGTCGAGGGTTGGAGTAATATCACTTGGGGGACTAAAAGCTACCATCAGGAGTTGGTCAAGGGCCTTCCCACTCTCTCACTCTAATATCTAATTGTTCTGGCAGGTGATGTAGTGCTTATTACTCATTTATTTATCAGCAGTAACATTACTGTAGGCTACACATGCTGGAACATACTGTGGGGTAAAAAATCCTTCCTCAGGCCAGCTGCATTAGATTTTTTACTCACACTGGTTGTGTTTCTAATAAAGATGATACAGTTAGTCAGAGTTTAGTATGAAAAAGGGTTTACTGTGAGTCTTCAAAAATTACATACAAAACTGAGCTGATCCCAGGAGCAGACTGTCTAAGTATTGCATTCATCTTTTATGCTGCTCTCATTCCCCTCCCATCGTGGGCCCAGCTGAAAAAGCTCTTCTACCCTTATGCTCTCTGATTTATTTTCCCTCCTCTTGCCACCATTATTTCTTCATATTCTGTGTACCAGCCTGTTCCTGATACCGTTGTTACTCATCTTTGTAACATCATGACATCACCCGAGTACAGATGGGAAATGCATACACCATCATCTTTTAGCTCACATCGAGGGTAACAATCAGCTACATGATTACTCAAAATTAGTAAATATATCCACAATAGCTTGCTACACAGTGTACTTTATGCACATGTTGCCTGTTGGTTAATACTTAACTTACAGGTTATTGGCAAGGAATCAGTGGTGAAGGTTGTATTCAGTTCCTTTGTTTAAGTAAAAGTACTGATATCACACTGTGAAAATACTCTGTTACAAGTAAAAGTCCTGCATTGAAAGTGTTACTTCAGTAAAAGTCAGTAGGTTTAATCAGGAAAAATGCACTTACAGTATTAAAAGTAAAAGTACACAATGCAGCAAAAAATAAATAAATAAATAAAAAAATCTAAAAAACACCCCAAAGAAACTCAAAATTCCTAAAAAAACAAAAACAAAAACAAAAAAAAACATATATTTGTCAAGGAAATAGCTGCCAATTAATTTTCTGTCAGTTGCCTTATTTATTAATTGTCTAATTGTTTCAGTTTACAGGCTATTGGCAGGTTATTGGCAAGAAATCGGTGATGGAGGAGGTATTCAGTTCCTTTGCAACGTAAGTACTGATACCACACTCAGAAATACTCTGTTACAAGTAAAAGTCCTGTACTGAAAATGTTACTTATGTAAATGTAAGTAACTTAAATCAGGAAAATGTGATTAAGCATTAATAGTAAAAGTACCCAATTCATAAAATAAAATAAAATAAGATGAAATAAAATAAAATTAAATTAAATTAAAACACCCACAAAACTCTAAATTATTAAAAAAAAAAGGGATTTAGTTGTCAAGGACACAGTTGCCAGCAATTTTCTGTCAGCTGTTGGGTACTTAAACTCATGACAAAACATATTTTAGAAACTTGTGTGTTTTATGCAAAATCCTAATTTATAAAGTAACTTGCAACTAAATATTTCAGCTACATGTAGCCTAGTGAATTAAAAAGTACATTATTCCCTACTGACATCTAATGGAGTAAAAGTAAAAAGTGGCATGAAAAAAAGAGACTCAAGTAAAGTACAAGTTAAATACAGATCTTGTATAAAAATACTTAGTTGCATTTCTCCACTGCAGAAAATTAAGAATATTTTTGCTAAAACAAGCAAAAAAAAAGAAGGTGAAAATGTATTTTGCTTGCAGCTGTGTTGATGTTGAAGGTCACAGGCTGACTGTAGTCATATTTAGCAGGGTACATTATGAATGAAAAGGACTAAAATTGTTCTGTTTTCTCATCTTAAAACAGATCATTGTTTTTCATTGTGTGTTCTATATCATATGGCACTGTGTCTTGTACTGTTCTGTTTTCCATTTGTTTTGTGACTGTTTGGGACCCCCTTGAAAACGAGATGATTCATTTCAATGGGTTTATCTTAATATAATAAATGTCTATATACCTCCTTAGTTTTAATAACCATCCTTCTCAACAGTGGGTCAAATTTTAATGCCCTGCAACAAGTCTCCTCAGGTAAGGTCACGTGCCAGCTGGGCCGGGCACCATGACAACGCCATTAGGGTGTGGCTTAATAAAGCCAGTGTGATGAGCGCACAGATGAGCCGCTGAGAGCAGAGTGGCAGAGTGGGGTGATGTTCAAGGGAACTACTTGATTGAATTGATTATGCGTGTTGACGATAGAAACTGATAAGTTCCCTTGAACATGTGACAACCTCATGAATAAATCAATGTAATACAACAGACAAACCAGTCGGCTGCTCGTCGCATGGGTTCGCCAGACGGACTGTCCCAGTTTTCGGGCTAAGGTAAGACCATCTGTGCTGCTGCCACGTTAGCCGAGGAGCTAGCTACGCAACAGGACAGGTGACAGCTTGTATTTGCGATATCTAAAATGCACTTAGACTGTATAAAGCGTGTATTAGGTGTGAGACTTGAATAGCCAAGCGCTACAAAGATACAGCAACGTTGTGTGGTTGTGAACACCGGCGTTTATGTAGTTTTGAAAGTGTTTCTGAGCGGTTTAATAAGTGAAACTGTTAGCTTAGCATGTTACCTGCACACTATGAACCATGACGGAGACCCACCTAACCAACCTGTATGAGTGTCCACTGACCAGGTGCATAGGCACAGAAAGCTCGCATCCCTTCACAGTACAACACTAAAAGTTATGGTAGCCTTCTTTGAATGGGGTGTTTGTGTGTTTAATCGGGGTATAGGGGGGGTTGCAACTTCCTGGTTGTGTCTGTTGTATTTTTTTTCCAGTTATACCTCAGGAGCCAGAGACCAAAGTTTGCAATGGGAGTGAACGCTTGATTGCAACATACCAGTGTTTTAAAGGGCAAACCCACCTTTTAATAGTGTTTACATTAAGATCTGATCTCTCAGTGTAACATGTAGAGCAGGCTTGTCAAACTCATTTTAGTTCATGGGCCACAAATTGTTCAATTTGAACTAAAGATGGCTGTACTAATGAAACCATAGATAATCACCTATTAATAACAACACCTAAACTTTCTCTTTCTGTCAGTTTAAAGAACTACCAGTAGATTCTGAAAACGTGCATCCATTTACAAAATACATGATGCACAGCCTGATATTTGTTAGGCAAAATGAGTTCAGTTTCAGCAACATGTCTTAGTCATTCTGGCTGGATTGGACCCTTTGGTGGGCCGGTTCTGGCCTGTGGGCTGTATGTTGGACACCCCGGAAGAGTATCCATACTCTTTGAACTGATGTCATTGTATCAAACGTTTTAAAATTAGTACAAAATTAGAGAAAATATCTGTGTAAGGTTTTTACATTGACACACCCAATGACTTTTGATTGTATAACCAATCTGTAAATACACACAAGGTGTGGTGTTGGGCTCATATCGCCAGTGGCTAGTGGCAGCAGATGGTGACAGCTGGATTATAGGCGGTTTACACCATGATTTTCTCTCTGCCTCCTCAAATGTGATCATGATGCATTACATAAGCATGCAGTAAGCCAGCCTGGTCTTTCCTCTGAATCTGACTGTATTGCATTCATGGCAGTGCTGCTGTTGGTTGCTACATGTTTCCCACATCGGCATGTTCAAACATGAAGTCAGTGTGAGAATGGCAGCCAATTATTCCTGAGAATCCACAATCTAAATGTTTATACAGGATATAAGAATAGAACCATGTCATAACATTTGATTTCTGTCTCCTGTCTTAGTGTGCAGTGGGGCCAGTGAGAGACTGCACTGGAATGAGGCCAGAAAGGGAATCTGGCTAGAACGGGAAGTCTCGATGTTACTCATCCTGAGTGTTGCTTAGAAAAGGGGCAGAGGCATGGCCCTGGAGGCGTCTCCATTTCCTAATGGGTGTGTTGCAGGCATCCATGCTGTGGGATGGGCATTCATCGTGCCTTGCTTCTGGTTTCTTGATCGCCTCATTGCTGTGTGCAAGTCCACCACACTGGAGCAAACCCAGCGACTGGAGCAGGAATGCTACCTCCACCCCCTCAAGGTCTTCTTCGGCGCCATTATCTTCTTCATTCTTTTTCTCGCCACAGCCCCCTTGGCCTTCCTGGGATTTATACTCTGGGCACCTCTTCAGGCCTGCCGCAGGCCCTTTCACTACCACAGAGAGACACCGTCCTCATCAGAGGAGGAGACACACAGGGGCTTTGAACTGTCAGGAAAGGCGTCATTTGGCTTTGCAACAGCCAACCTGTGTCTGTTGCCTGACAGCCTGGCTCGTTTCAACAACCTGGGGCACACCCAGCGCAGGGCAACCACCATTGGTCAGCACATTGTGCAGGGTGTGTGTCGACCCCATATCCGCATCTTTGTTGACTCCCCCAGCAGCTGTGGGACTCTCAGCCCCTCCAACAGCATACTCCCCGCAGTTAACTCATCTACATATGGGGCTACAGACAGACAAGCACAGCCCCCAGTGAGTCATCATTCCGATTCAGCTGACGTACATGTGTCAGTCCAAAAGTCCAATAGTCACGTGGTCTCTGTGCCCTGTGATGATACAGAAGAGCCCTCAACTGACTTACATTCTCCCCTTTTCAATTCCAATCAGAACTCCAACCAGCAGGGCCGAGCAGGTCACCGGAGTGCTCCCCGAGCTTTGCTTTCCCAGGGTCTCCGCCAGCAGGATGACGTGCCCTGGGAAGTGTCGTCACTGTTTCCAGCCAATGTGGACATACTATGCCTTGAAGAGGTGTTTGATAAGAGGGCGGCACAGAAACTCACCCAAGCACTTAGACCTGTATTTGGACACATATTGTATGATATTGGTGTGTATGCCTGCCAGCCACCATGCGGATGCTCCTCTTTCAAGTTCTTCAACAGTGGAATGTTCCTAGCCAGCCGATTTCCTCTGCTCGAGGCTCAGTACCACTGCTTTCCCAACAGCCGCGGGGAAGATGCACTGGCTGCTAAAGGCCTCCTTTCTGCTAAGGTACCTTGCTTAACATCTTTTATTAAGCCACTATCATTGGTGCGGTTGTCCTTTTTGTGTTGTGCAATTCATTACTAATACTTTTGTTACAGTATGAACACAGTGATAGATATAATGTCTGTTTTTTTTAATGTTCAGGTGCTCATCGGGCAGAATCAGAAACAGAAGAACGTGGTTGGCTATTTTAACTGCACACATCTTCATGCACCAGAAGGCAAGTCAAATTTTCTGGTTGGGTCTGCTCAGGCTGGGGTTGTCAAAAGTATCGATACTCTGAAAAGTATTGATACTCAAACGCTGTATCCGGATACAATACTAATTTACAAAAGTATCGATACTAACAGTGCACGCCACCTCAGCGCCTGTCGGGTGTGCGTGACGGGTCCGACACAGCACGCTGCAGACGGCAGCTGAGCAGCTGGTGTCGCCAGCATCAAACTAAAATATAACTTCTAACGTTAATGTGGGAGCTAAGCAGAAAACTTTATCAGTCATGCCCATCTGTAACATTAATAGACAATGTTAGTTTAACAGGACAACACAATTATGTGTGTCTGAAAAGTTATGTTAACTGTAAAGTCACAGATTGAAGCTGAAAAAACGTTTGGTTTCTCCCGTAACCCCTGGTTCTCTGATCACATAGTGAGGTAGAAACAGGAGCATCCTGAGCCTAAACTACCAACTCTATTTGATCAGCAATGAAAATATGGTGCCAGTTCACCAGAAGCACAGAAAATAAACAGGGCTGTAGATAAATACATTTGTATGGCCAGATCTTGTTTCTAGTTGTTATTTATTTTGGGGGGATTTTTTGTTGTTATCATTGATGTTACTGTTCTGATCTTTATTTCAAAAATGACATGCCTCTTCATTTTTTGCTGCTGTATCAAAAATGGTATCGAGTATTGAATATTTTCCTGGGTATCGATATCGGGTTTGAAATTTTAGTATCGTGACAACCCTAGCTCAGGATAACTCAAACTTTGGCCTTTTTATTTTGGATAAAGATAGGCTAGGTCTGTGATAACTGGTCTGTGTTATCTTTAATCAGGTGAAGGGGAAATTCGTTGTGAGCAGCTGAACATGATTACCAAGTGGATCGGCGATTTTCAAGCTGCCAACAAACTGCCTGACGAGGATGTTGCTTTTGATGTGCTCTGTGGAGACTTCAACTTTGACAACTGCTCGCCTGGTGTGTTTCTGACAATTTTCCATTATTTTGTTACATTAATTTTAATTTTTGCTAAAAAAGTCTTTACTTAAAAGTTTTTATGTATTAATATGTTTCTTTTTTTTTTTGGCTAGATGATAACCTGGAACAGAATCACTGTCTGTTTGAGGAATACAGAGATCCTTGCAGGGCAGGGCCTGGAAAAGATAAGCCCTGGGTCATTGGTGCGTGCCATTGTAAAACCAGTAGACCACAGTAAATATTGCATACACACAAGACAAATAATGACAATTAATTGGATATTTTATTGGTTTACATCTAAAGGTACTCTTCTGGAGCAGCCCACGTTGTATGAAGATGACATAAACACCCCAGAAAATCTACAAAGGTACACCAAGTCTCACCTTCCTAAACCTGTGTAGCACAGCACTGCTAATGTGACCTGACCAGGCTCCTCACTCACTGTTTTTTCAATGAAGCTGACAATCCCCTCTGTCTTCTTTGCGTATCTGTGTAGGACTTTGGAGAGAGAGGAGCTAAGAAAGCGGTACATCTCCCCTCCTGTTCCCGCAGAGGGCTCCCCATTGGTTTACCCTGAGGCCGGTCAGCCGTGGATTGGACGTCGGATCGACTACATCCTGTACCGTGAAAACTCCATTTCAAAGCACTTCCGGACAGTATGTGACCCTGTGTGTTTTTACTCTTTCCTCTTCTCCAGTGCTTCTGTCTCCTTGAAGTACCAATTCACTTTTAGATGCCACAAATAAAGCATGAAACAATACAGACAGTGCTTACAGAAAATGCCTTCAAACAACAAGTTAGCCTTCATTAAGAAGCATAAAGCAACATAAACACTTTGTCTCCACTCTTGTGCTCTTTTTGTCTCCATCCAGGAAATCGAAGAGGTTACCTTTATAACCCAGCTGGCTGGCCTTACGGACCATATTCCTGTGGGCTTGAGACTGAATATAACTATGGACTGTGAGAGTGGGGATCAATGACGAACACAGTGAACACAGCATTGTGTACAAAGGGAACAAAATGGACATTGCTCTGATGTATCTATCTTGGGGCACAACAATGTTTTATTGACATACATGAATTTGTGATTTCTATGACAATGTACTGACCAATTAGATTATACCTCAGGTGGAATTAATATGGATTTATTGAAATATTATGATGTTTTCACTTTTATACATTGGGCCACTCCATGGCCAAAGGTGTTGATTTTATAAAACAATATATTTTTAGGATTCTCAATTTTTTTCCTACAGAAATGTATGTAAAGAATAAATTTTATACCGTGTCTCTTGCTTTTAATTTGCCATAATTTATGAGCTGCATTTTTTTGACTGCATGTTTAATGCTGTGAGGTCAGTACTCTTTGTAATCGATGGGGGTGCTATTCATTCATGTCAGGCAAAGCACAGATACCAACGAAGAAGCCGTGCGAGCCAATCACAAGCCAAGGACGAGAGAGCATTTCCTGTTTTTAGCTTTTTAGCATTTGGTGAACTCGTGGACTTACAGCTGTAGTACTGTGATGTTGTACAAGGTAAAATGAATATTCTCGGTCGCTGTAAGAAACTGGTTTCACCAGTTTATAAAAGCAGAGTTTTACTGGAACAAGCTGGTGTTTTTAGAAGCGTCTGCTCGGTGTCCGAAGCTCGGTGTGACGGTTTATGTTTACCTCGACGGTTTACAGCAAATGTGTCGTCCTGTCAGCACTGGCATCATGTTTCCACCTGTCACTTAAACACAAAAAGATTTTATTCAGAGGTGTGTAGTGAAAACAGTAATTCAAAGATGAGCGCTGGCGTGTTTGAAGAGGAATCGCAGGTGATAGACGGTGACCTCAGGGATAGCAGTGCCCCGAGACAAAGTAAGTAACGTTTGTGTAACGGTAAGAGAATGTTACAACGATAAGGCCTTAATAGTCCTAAAAATCTTAAATTTTAATCTACGAGGTCCTCAACATTTTATCTAATTCAATTTATCCATTTTTTTTAAATTTCTTTTTGTGAAAATGAGTGACGCCTTTTTAAGGAAAAGTTCACATTCCCTATGTTACAAATCTTTAAAAAACTATAATACTGTCATTTTACTTCATAGTTGCACTCACCTGTTGGCATAACGTAGATTGACTTAACTCACTCTAATAACCATATTCCTACATAACACCTACCTCTGCACAAAACCACATACATAATGTTTGCCTGCAATGCTTACATCAGTTTGAAATTCTTTATTAGGAACAAGTACAAATATCTGTCCTAAATTTGGTTACAAGGTGTCTTGAAAAGCATGAAATTTAACTGTGTCATATTTGTAGACATCCTGATCGATACACCAAATACAGTTGTTTTTATCATTGAGTTATCTGAAGTAATTTTAAAGGGAAAAATGCAGAGATTTGATTTCTCAGTTTGTTATAAGGGGAGACAAGTTCATTTCCTCATCTTAGATTATAGTAAATTGAAAAAGAGCTTAAAAATTAATAAATGGTTTGGTAAGTCACTTGACCTTATTGAATTAATCAACAAACGTTCTTTTAATTAATTAATAATTTAAGTAAGTAATTTCCATGAACCATATGTGATGGTAAACTGAATAATAATTTATTTTACACAAACAAATGGACAAAACAAGATATTGTAACATGTCACTTTGGGGTTTCGAAACTGTGTTGGGCATTTTCATTGGTTTCTTGCATTTTAATAGATAAAATGATTAATTAAGTAATTGAAAAATATTGGCAGATCAATCTGTGATGAGAATAATAGTTTGTAGCAACCCTAAATTGAATAGCTTTAGATTTTAATTTCGTTGAACAATGCAAAAAATGTCAGACATCAGCCTGGGCTCTGGGAAATTGTTATGATTGCAACTTTGATCATTTATATTATTGATTAATTGGTGATTTTTTTCCCCCAAAATAAATTGATTAATCATTTTGCCTGTAAAATGTCCAAAAATAGTGTATCAAATTTTCCCAGAGCCCAAGGTTCTGTCTTCAAAAAGCTTGTTTTGTTATACTAACAGTCTAAAATGAATGATATTTAGTTTAGTAACATATAAGTAAACAAGCAAATCCTCACATTTGAGAAGCTGGGACTTTTCTGTTTGAAAAATTAAGTGATTAATCATTTCATTTTGGAACTGTGACAGGCTTCTTCAAAACAATTAACCCGGTGGATAATGGAAAATTGTTAGTTGCAGCCCTAGTTACTGTAATGGATGAGGTCCCTTGGTTATCCTGCATTGCTTTACTTATTGTATGTGATAGTATTTCTCTGTTTTACCACCTACCATGCAATGAGTAAAAATATATAGACTGTAGCATTTACATGTTGTAATGTAAATGTTTCACCCTTTTTTTTGTCCAGGATCTCCTGAGACGTTCAATCTGGATGTGCTGGTGTCTCTCCTTCGTCAGGAAAATGCGGTAGATATCTGTGTGATTAAAGTACCGGAACAGATCAAATACACAGAGTACTTCATTGTTGTCAGCGGCGTATCACCAAGACACCTCCGTGCAATGGCACTTTATGCCATCAAAACGGTAACTTGAATTCTTTTTCCCGTTGTCCTATGTTGATATGTGCAACCTGTGTTTGTTTTTATAAACTTATATGATTTGTTCTTCCTCCAGTACAAGTTCCTGAAGAAAGATAGAGCTCCAAATGTCAGGATTGAAGGAAAGGATTCAGAGGACTGGATGTGTATTGACTTTGGTATGTTAGAAATCCCATCTTCCAATGCCCAAACATAGACAGTTACATAGATATATAAACTGATGTTTGTTTATAGAGTTACCGGTGATGTTCACTTGCTGCTCCTCTCTGTCTCAGGGAATATGGTGGTCCACTTCATGCTACCAGAGCAGAGAGAACTGTATGAATTGGAGAAACTTTGGACTCTCCGCATGTATGATGAGCAGCTGAAGAGCATTCCCCCTGAGAAGCTACCAGAAGACTTCATATATGATGCTGAAGTCACAAAGTGACAAATCATCTAAGCTGTGCATGGACTTTACAACTTCTTTGTGACTTTGGACGCATCCTTTTCTATCCCTGTGAGTAGAAGCAAGAGATGTTTTTGGACAGAAACCACATTTTTTTGTTTGGAATTGACAGAATTTAAGTGGGCTGCCCTCTCACACAATAGCTATACTGTAGGAATCACTAGTTTCATTATGATGCAGTAATATATCAATTCTTTGGACAACGACCCAATATTTCCTGATATTACAAAAGACCTGTTTCCACCAAACACTTCTGGTATGGTACCTTTGGAACCAAAAGTAACTCTTCAGACATGGTACCTAGACCCTAGTGTTTCCACCACAAACCGTACTCTTAAATGTGGGCGAGGTTGTTGTCACTCACTGTTCCGTCCAGCACTCACTGTATTTCCTCCTTTATCAGTCTGCACCTCAATATTTGTCCACAGAACGAGGTTGCACACCACCATTTGTCTAACAAAATAGAACAGGCTGCAGTGAGAGTCTCCATGGTATATTAAAAATAGCGGGTTTGTGCAGCTCAGGGGTTTAGTGTTGCCTTAGGAACAACGGCTCTGCCATGCCTTTTTTTTTCCGAGTGAGGATTAGAATATATGCAGTTCACATAATATATATTACATAATAAGTAATATATATTGTTAAACACTTGAGGATCCACTTATTACTAAAAGTTTATGTCATCAAAGAGAGGATCAAAACTAAAGTAATGGTCAGCGTTGTCACAAATTTAAGGTGTACTGATGGGATCACGTCATCACCTCATACACTGAGTAACATTACAACTAAACGTTCCACCTTAAAAGTTGCCAGCAGTTGGTCCAATGAATAAAGTTTTTTTTTTTGTCTTCAACTGCTGTGAGAGGCAGCAAAACATCCTTTCATTTTATAGTTACAGTTTACTAATATATGTGAGGCTCTCCATGGTTTGACTAGTGGTTACATGAGCTTCAAAACCAGCCACAACTCTGAGCAGAGGGACCTTGTGCTATTGACCAATCAGCGGACTGCATTGTTCACAGCTCCACCTTTTAGCACCGGATCTGTGTGCTAGGTACCCCAACAGAGGATTGACCAAAAATGGGGACTGTATGGAACGGTTCCATTGGTACCATCCACAAATTTCCACAGTGGAAATGGGAAAAAAAAGTGTACTGAACTGAACTGAACCGTACTGCTTGGTGGAAACGGGGCTAAAGTCTGCCACAATGAGATTTCGATTCAGTTCAGGGCCCTGCAATCCATACAAGACAATATCAGCAAATATCCTTGTTGAAGTACAAGTATTAATCCATCCTTGGGTGCTTGCCATTGTCTGCTTGGCCCCAGGCCGCTAGCACCGCTTGAATTTTTAGGTAGGAGGTTTGCTTGGACGGAGATGGTTACACAGACGTTCCTTGGGAATTTCTAAATAAAGGTGTTTCTTAAAGATGACAATATGTATTGATGTTTTCACTTTGCAATGATAATAATGTAATCGTTTAACATCGATATCGATACATTGATTCAATGTATTGTTATATCCCCAGGAATCACTGCCCCCATTATATTGATTAATTGTACACATCTTTCTTTTTCATATTATTTGACCATCAGAGGGTATCAGGAGGTATTTGTAAAGTAACATTGCTTATTTGTGAATGATTTTTGAGCCTGCTGCTGAAAATGTGCACATCTTTAACATATTTTCAAGGTTATAAATAAATTATTTTAATACCAGTCTTGATATTTTTTAATTAATCTCTAAATATTTCCCTGAATTGTTAGAGTACTCACGAATTTTACATAATTATTCAAGCTGTAATAATCATGGCAAAGAATGGTTCCTGCTCTTTTTTTGTTAGACCGACTGACCTAAAAATGTGGAGAAAAGGAATAACATCTCATGAAAAGGAAATAGTACCAGAGCTTCAAAGTTGTTATGAAACACATTACTACGTAAGTGCACTCTCACCTTCCCTCTATGTTTCCCATTCACTGAGCTGTTGTCTGCAAAGAGCTTGTATTATAAACATTTTTGTCAAAGAATTGATTTTGTGGGGTCACCAAAACATCATTCTAGTTGGTGCTTTCAACCAAATCAAACAGGCTGATTGCTTCTCTGGGGAAAAGAGAAGTTGTTGGCCCAAATATTAGTCGTGACTTGCATTCCCTCAGCACTTCAGTGTGCGCAAAGATTGCTCAGTGAATTGTTAACATGCAGGAAGGTTGGTCAGAACTTGTGCAACTCAAAGAGCTTCTACAGTCTGTAACTGTGTAGTCTTTGTCTAATAACCAGCATTAAGGATACCATGCTATGCTATTCATAAGAATGGAAAGTATGTATTGATGATTGCATCAGTGTCTGTCATTACATCACATTGGAATACACTTACAAATTATCATTTGAAGGTAACGCAGTTTTTATTAAGCAGACAAGAGCAGAACCAGGGCCTGAAGGTAGATCCAAACGCAGTCACAGAAGCACACACACACACACACACACACACACACAAACACACAAAACCCTCATAACTTCCTCACAAGTGACCATTATGTTTCATTGACTTGTTTTAAGTCATGCTGGATCAGAACATTAGCTAAATGTAAAAATGTAATGAAGCGGGAGATGCCTACACAGAGCCGGACGGGACTTGTTATTTGAATGTTTTTGTGCCTTGCGGTTGTGTTGCTCGTACTTGCGTGGTCTGAAAGTGAAGAATGACTCATTAGATGATAGTGAAACTCAACAGTTTCACATGACAGAGTATCCAGCTTTACACCCATGAAAGCCCACTGAAATTTAGCTGTTGTTGTTGATCAATATTAAATATTTATAGTTTGACTAAAGACAGGCAGTCAAATTTAAATTTGGTAATGGTGGCACTCATGAGATTATACAAAACCAATTAATGCAATCCTTTAATGCAATTCAGTGTGTGACCTTATGTGTCACAAACTATTAAACCGACTGCGTTCTAGTGGATTAGCAAAATGACTCCGGAGGGAAAACTGAAACGAGTGAAAGAGAAAGATTGGTTTTGTGTTTGACTCAAAAGTTGCAACTGTGGCTAATGTTCTCATTAGCTGCACAGCCATTTTACCCGCTGTCGTGTAGCTGTTAATGGCCACGATGTTAATATATTCTATGATAGAGGAGATTAAAGGAGATTAGTTATCTTTTGGAAACAGCAGTAGCAGAGCATCTATCTTGCATAGTAGATTTATTGTAAGGTACATCAGGTAGCACAGAATTGTTCACTTAATTCCATGTGTTAACATACAGTGTAAAGCTTATCATCTTGGATAATTCCCTCAGTGTGTATGCACGACAGCCATATGTTACACAGAGAAACGAGCAAATTAAACAGAAGCTGCATTACTCCCTGGTATGCAATTGGCTGAGGATAAATCACTTATCTCAGCTTCAGTCTTCTGCTAAAAACCCATCTGCTCTCTGAGCTGTTAGGATTGTATTTGTGATATAAAAAAAGTAAAAGAAGTGAATATTTAGGTTCTTTGATACGAGTCTGCAGGTGGGTTGGCACTTGGCTGCAGTGTTTGGCGCTCTCTCAGTGGAGGGTCTACATGAGAAGTGTTACCAGAGAGCACATCAACTGTATCAGATATGGCACTTAAATGGCTCCCTATGCTTTACCCACCTGGCCCTCATTTGTCAGCAAGGAGCTGTGCCAGCTGATGTGACTTAAGTGTTTAAATCAGGCATTTATTATTGGCCTTTGTCTATACAGCACATCATTAGTACAGAAATGAAGGTGATAAATGCCAGCAACTATTGGGAAAATTACTAATAATACTGCATAGTGTTATATTAATTTTTCTGCTCCTTAAAGGGACAGTTCACCCTAAAATAAAAACTACATATTTTCCCTCTTACTCTTACTGCTATTTATCGATCTAAATTGTTTAGGTGTTAGTTGCCAAGTGTTGGAGATATCAGCCGTGGAGATGTCTGCCTTCTGTCTAAATAATTGAACTGGATGGCACTTGGCTTTTGATGGTAAAAGCGCAATCAAAAAACAGCAATGTCTCTTTCCAGAAATCATAACCCAGTTACTCAAGATAATCCACAGACCTTATTGAGAGCAGTTTCATGGAGGAATTATTTTCTTCCCACTGAACTACACCTGCCAACAGTATCACTGCACAAAAAGAGACGTGCATCTACTCATGGACTAAAGGCTTGTTCTTGTGACAGTGTGAGATGTAAACATTATGGGGTCTTCTTCAGCTGACCTGTGACACTACAAGATGTAGAGATTAATGGCATCCTCCTCAGCTGAGCTGTAACATTAGCTAGCTAAGTGAGCTAGTCGTAGATATATGCCTCCTTCTGCTCAATGATATGGTTGGTGGGTGTCGTTTGATAAAGTGAAAATAGTTCCCTACATGAAACTGCTCACAACAAGGTCCATGGATTATCTTGAGTAACACGGTCATGATTTTGAGAGAGAGATATTGTGTTTGAGTTTTTCAATTGTCTTTTTTTTTGGCGCAACACATGCCTAGCGTCATCTATTTCCATCATAGTCAAGACAAGGCAGACGTTTCTACAGCCGATATTGATACCTCTCGGCAACTCCCACCAAAACAGTCTAGATTGATACATAGCAGGTAACGGGGTAAACTATCCGTTTAAGCTCATCATGTTCAAAGGAGTCACTACTGTGGAGGAATAGGAAAAAATATATTATCTACTACCTATCCAATATATTTCATTCATTCATCTTCTAACCGCTTCATCCTCTTGAGGATCGCGGGGGGGCTGGAGCCTATCATAGAGACACATAGAGACAAACAACTATTCACGCTCACATTCACACCTATGGACAATTTAGAGTTATCAATTAACCTAGTCCCCAATCTGCATGTCTTTGGACTGTAGGAGGAAGCCGTGGTGCCCGGAGAGAACCCATACTGACACAGGGAGAACATGCAGACTCCGCAAGGAAGGGCTCCCACACCCGGGATCGAACTGGCAACCCTCTTGCTGTAAGGCGCGAGTGCTAACCACCACACCACCGTGCCGCCCCCAATATATTTCAGTTTTGACTAATTGCTCCAAAACGTCTGGAGAGTAAGATGATAAAAAACTAACTCTGGTTTTGGGGCATTTGAGTTGATAGATTTGTATTGTCAACCATCAACAGGATAGCTTGGGTGGGATACCTTGATTTCTTCCCTCTACTTCAATCATTGTATTCAAATACCTGAATGAAATAATGTCATTATATTTGGTGTATAATGTGAGGCTGTGAGTTTTTAGTTCTTCTGAACTTTTCCCGCGTTTGCCCTGCAATGGAGTTCTCATATGACTGTCATAGGAAACGACAGCACCAATCTACTGTCAAATTTCACCAGAGTGCTCTTCAAAGAAAATAGTAGCCATTAAAGTAATCTTACCATTTAGGGGCTGAAAGCTTTTTGTGCCCTCTATCAACGTGGAATTGAAAATGTATAGTTTTGGGTGATTTACTGCCCCTTCCTGTATGATTTGGTGTGATTTGGAGCTGTCCTTCCTGGTTTGGCCAAGATGGTTTTGTTATTGTCTTAATACAACTGTGTGTCAGTGGGTGGTATTTTAAGGGGAGTTAAGAGTGTCACTGTTTTGCATTCATGTAGAATACATGCATACATTTTTCCTTCTGCTAACAACTGCTAACTTTTAAGAACATTTGACTGAATTACTTGTATGAGTTTTATACCAAGACCCTGCAGGAAAAGCCACATTTATCTCCGTGTGATAACAAGGAATGCATCAGCCTTTTCTTTTATTCCAACAGTTTTCAAACAGGATTATATATTTCAGATTATTTATGCATGATTAAATTAATGTGTCTTGATGCAGACCACCCTCTGCATTTCTCTATAAACTGAAACATCATCTTTCCAAACATATTTCAACTTAATGTGAAAACAACAGACCATCATTAGCCATTTGAAGTCACACATCATTGGTTTTATCGAGACGTGTCATGCTGGCTGTGACTCTTAAGTGGACACTCGAAATTAATGGAGGCTTTTCTTCACTTTTTGCCACAACTTTTCCAACAAACTTCTTTTAGTGCAGAAGTGAAAATTGCTTTAATCAAGGCTACTCTTTTTCCCCTTAAATATTTAGGATATTCCTTGTGTACTTAATGTAGAAAAATGAATGGCCTCTTTGACTCTGATGAAGACACAGTGGTGTTGAAATGTTTGTTTGCACTGTTAAAGACTAAATTGATCAGTGTGCTCCAGTCCTTTAAACCCTCTTGGAAAGTCTTTGTTCTTGAGCTGAGAGGCACCTGATGTAGCCACATGCTGTTGGATGTTTCATGGAATGATTAAGGATAGAATAACTGCATTTCAAATTGATGGGAATTAATTAAGTGTCTAAATTCATTTCTTGCTGCATCATGTTGTAAAACACAAATTTATGGTAATCCAGAAATAGTAGACTTGACTGCTGCAGTAAATTTGCAATACATATAATTACAATGTATTGACAAAAAACAACACACGTTCACCATCAAGTCAAATAATTAACATTTAAATGAATTTAATGTCGTGACAGGTACATGTTCTGGACTTTTAACAATGATGTTAACTGAGAATCTCCATGTGTTTCACTGCTGTGACATTCAGGGATTACTAACCTAATGAGGCAGTAGATATTTCTCAGGAGCACCCTAAAAGTGAATGAAATGACCCTCCCTCCCATCTGACACACTGTATAAAACACAGGCAATGTTGAGAATCTGACAGAGGCACTTTGGACGGCGAGAAACCCGGCTACAGCTGAATTTTCAAGTGTTGCTTAGTGATGTAAGCAATATTTTTTATTCATTTTTCACCTTTTAATTGAAAGGCACACTTTTTAATTTAATGTTAGTACGTAATGTTGGATATGGCAGCTTTTATGGAGGAGTATCAGTATCCAATATGGAGCTTCTACTTCTGATTCTGACATTGTTGAATTTTTTTTATTTTTTTATGTTGACTATTGATTTTCCCTGTGATCCAGGATTCGATCCAGTGCTGTGATGTCGCTGAGTATCCTGGCTTTCTGCCTGCTGGCTTGTATTCACTCTGGCATAAATGCATATCCGGCCAAGCCTGCCAGTCCCCGGGAAGGCGCACCACCTGAGGAGCTCGCCAAATATTACTCTGCTCTAAGACACTACATCAATCTAATTACAAGACAAAGGTTAGTTCTTCAATTTCTGTGACATAGTGTAGATTCAGATGATTTTGAAAGTGCATGCAAAGTACTGATATGTTGCTTGGCTCTTTTTATGCATAGGTATGGGAAAAGAGACACCCCAGATACTTTGTTTTCAGATGTGCTGGTGAGCGAGAGCAGAGAGAGTTTTCCAGGATCAAACTATGTCAGGTAAATTATCTCAAATGTTTGCTTTTAAAATATTTAATGAAGTTTTTTATTTAATAATTTGTATCGTCTATGCCTGTTTTTTGCAATATAATTGCAATATAATGTATGATACAACATATAAACTGTGTGAGATGAGATACCAGGAAAGTACAAATTTCCATACAATGAATTGTCAATACAACATAGTTTCATGTATTATTATTATTATTATTATTATTATTATGTTAAGCTGCTAATGTTCATTTTATGTTCAAATTGTGTCAAAGAAGGGTTGATTTTTAAAATAGTAGTTAGTAGCTCTATTGGATTGTACTGACTATTATTAACTAACTCTTAACTTAACTAACTCTTGTTAACTAACTCTTGTATGTGAACAGGAACAGGAAGACTCTTGCATAGGTTTTAGTGTTTGTCAAAAACACATTTTCTTACTTAACTTCCTTGTGTTGTAGGTATGATGGGCTACCACTGTGGTGATGCGGCTGCCACTGTCGTATCCAGGCTGACTTCACCACAAAGCTGCTGCCAAGCCTGATAATGACATGAAATGAACTTGTACTGCATGGAATAAACATTGTGTAATGCAACTACTTTGGTCTATAATGTTGCCACTGCTACTCTGAAACATGCTATTGACATGTTGACCCATTGTTTCACTCGGGCTCATTTAGCTTGACAGATACCGAGTGGAGCCCTGCCTGTATACAGTGTGTGTCATTCTCTAATGGAGTAACAGTGCTCTCTACTGGTGAACGGGCATCTAAACATTTTGAGAAATGTTCAAGTGGGGCAAATTTAAAGTCATTTATACTGCTACTTTTCTATTTAGGGTGAGTGAAATAGAAGTAACGTTTAGTACACAAAAGCATTGCTTTAATTTGTCTAGTTATATCAAGAAAGCTGAGATGTACCTCCACCTTGCTTGAAAACAGATTAACAGTTTAATCCAATCAAGTGACCTGGATACATCAAAAACAAATCACGTAATACCGAGAATTTGGTTAACTCTGTTATGACACCTGGTCCAACTACTGGCTATAATTATAGCAAGCTCTGGCTCTCTAGAAAAGCTACACTGCAGCTGAAGTAACAAATTTGGTGAATGGGATATTACTTGGTGCTTCATACTGATGGGTGGTACAAAGGAGATGACTTGTAGCCAGATGTGGGATGGTATAATCACAGGTGCCATTAATGGTAGCATGATCAGATCATGGGGTAAGTGTTTCCTCAAGGTTTGATTGTTAGATAGCAGTAGGCACTGATATGGTGCATGATGCCAGAGTGTGAAATGTCATGACTAGTACTCTGCTCCACTGATAATGAAAGGATTCAGTTATAATTTTCCATTTATTATGGTACAATTTCCTTTTTTAAAATTCAAAATTATAAATTTAAAGACTGTTAAATGGACAAATTGGGCAAAGTAAAGGTCTGAACTGGATGTTTGAATTTATGATCACCAAATAGTTGCACTGAGCTGCCCCACTGCACAATATTGTAGTGAGTGTGTACAGTCTACAATAAAAAGCAGCCATTGGTTATTTCACATATATGTTTATGGGGCATTGTATTTAATGCAATTTAGTAATTGCAAATTTACCTCCACACACTTTCTCACCACTACCGGTATTTGCTGTCAGGTAATTTTGCAGTAAATTATATGAGTAGGCTGTGTAGGGTTCCAGTGAGCTAGATATACCTTGAACAGCATTGGATGTCATCAGCTCATCACAGTGTGTCTGGACGGGGTGCTGAGGGCAGGGGCGCAGGCAGGCACACTGGAAACGCACTAACAAGTTATATTGCGCAAGAGGTCTGCGAATTGGGAAACTGTAATGGAGGGGAGCGTTAAAGCGTGACTGGATGGTACTAAGTAAATCAGGTAACGTATCATTCATTCATTCATTTTACCAGACACTTAAGTAACGCTCTCATCATGGGACCCTTTAGTTTCTTGGCACTCGCGAGCAGCTAACGTTAGCTAGCCACGCTGAGCCGCATAATATAACGGTTAGCTAATGAGTGGACTTGCTGCTATCTCTACCGCGATGCTACTTCGTCGCAAGGGAACATTATTAATCAGAAATTTGCTGGTTCAGTTTTGCTGGCTTGTTCGTTCGTTTGTAGACACACAACGGTATTTGTCAGTCTCAAATAGACCCTAACGTTTAAGCGCACGCCAGTGTTTGCTAGCAGTAATTAGCATTGCTAACTTGTCCGCAGCTATAAACTAGCAACGGCTAGCATCAAGTTGGTCGCGCACTAAATTAGTGGAATTAATGCCAGCGAGCACCTGACAGCATGAAACGTAGCTTGGGTTTATTCGTCCATGTCTAATAGGCTAATGTCTTGCTTCAGCGCTAACATTAGTATTTAGTTAATAATCGTTTTTAGCTAAGTTGGAAGTGGATACACGTGCCCAGTACGCGTGTAGCTTGACAGCAAAATGAAACCACTGCAGCCAACACGTTTCTCGAAGGTTGATTTTGGTTTAGCTCCACTGTCAGAACCCCAGAACTGATAGTTATGAACGCATCTGCCACCATGAGTACCTTGTGTTGACTTAATGTGGCTGATAAATAAGGTTTATAGGCTGAAACTAATGTGTGCTTCCTGGCTTCAGATCAGCCCCATTCACAAACACTGGCTCCCATAAGACAATTGTGTTCAGAGTGGGTGGCTGTTCAGTAGTACAGCAAGCAAGCAAAATACTTTTCTGAGCTATGTGACCACTCAGTTTTCACAAATTCTAACACTCTGGTAGTATATGTCTCCTGTCTTCTCGCCCATATACCAGAGACCCAGTATGTATGTATGTATGTGTCATCTATCTATTTATCTATCTATTTAGACTGGGGTCTGAACTAACTTATACCTTGACTGGTAGTTTATTGGATTTTAGAGGCTGATATTGATACCGATATTTGGGATTTAAACAAATCTGACAACAATTTATTGACTGATAGTATTTTATACTCATAAGAAAACAATCTTGATAAAGGTCTTGTAGTTGAATAAACAAGACTTTTAACAGTCGGAAAAATCCACTTTTCATTTCTTGGCATGCCTGATTTATTGGTCTAGGTCTAATCTAAATATTCCTTCAAATACATG
This sequence comes from Epinephelus fuscoguttatus, assembly GCF_011397635.1. Lineage (NCBI taxonomy): Eukaryota > Metazoa > Chordata > Actinopteri > Perciformes > Serranidae > Epinephelus > Epinephelus fuscoguttatus. The sequence goes on from NC_064759.1 coordinate 22,909,214, forward strand.
ACCAAAAACACAAATCCAGTTACTCAACAGACATCAGTCTAATTTGTACCAAATATTTATTTATGTGGGGAGAGCAAGACCTGTCCATGGTGTTCAGTTTTTCAGTTTAGTCAAAATAATTGCTTATTGTGTTGTTAATGTATTTTGACATCAGTAGTACAGATGCATTGATAAAGTTAGTTTTGCATCTATAAACCTGTAGCTGTGGTCCTGTTTGCAGCTTGATGAGGATATTTGTAGCCTAAAATGTTGTATGTTTGTAGAGAGTACCTGACAAAACTTTTGCTTTATTTAATATTTGAGACACAAATCACTTAAAAACATGCTCCTGAGCAGCTCCAGCAACTAGTACAATCTTCACAGTAAGTAGGCCACAAAATCCCATAAACTGAAATATTCTCTTTGTTAAAACTTTTGATCTTTTTGACTCCACAGAAAACAACTAATCCTTCACAGTCTCATTCTTTTTGAGCTGAGCTTTATCTGACTTGGTGGTAGGAATGAGTCCTTTTAAACAGACTGTGGTCATGTGGTTAGCTTGGCCAATCACAACTGGCTGTATTACAATACTACTAAATGAACAGGAGGAGGCTGAGGCAACACTGGGGTAAAGAGGACCTTCCTTACCAGCATGAGATGTTTTTTAATCAGTATCTAGGAGGGTTTGTTGTCTTGGAGGGTTTATCAAATAACAGAAATAATGTGATTTCATCCTTTTTATCTCCTCAGACCAGAGAGTCCAGATGAGTGTTTTGTGAAAAACGTGGGGCTCCGTGTTGGGAGTACTGCACTAATGATTTGAACACAGTTTGTGAGGTGAGTTTCTTGTTTCTTACTGGCTCTGGATGATTATCTGCCTTTTCAGTGTCTTTGTTACCATTGTGTGGATGCAGTACGATGTTGCATTTATGATGCAGTTTAAAGTTTACAGTTAAAAAGGATCTGGGGGTCTTCTTTCACCAACATAGTAATTTTGAATTGCATGTAAAGAAATTTGGTTTCCCTCATCGAGGAAACATTGCTAAGATCAAAGCTGTACTATCCTTTTAAGATCTGTTTTTGTCTTCTCTTGTTTTAATTGATGTAATTCACTGTTCGCCCCCCTGTGTTGCTCTTCTTTGTCTCAACTCCAGTTGGTCCAAAATGCAGCCGCAAGACTTCTAACTAAAGCACGCATTTCAACATTGTTGGCCAATCAACATTGTTGGCCAATCCACAGAATGCAGGGTTCATTTAAAACATCTTTTAATCCCCTATAAAGCACTATATGGGCTCGCCCCACTTAAAATTTCTGAATTATTGTGTCTCCTTAGCCATAGGGAGATCACTGAGGTCTTCTGACCAAGGCCTTCTGGCTGTCACAAAACTGAGGCTTAAACCAAAGAGGACTATGCTTTTGCAGTCGTGCTCCCACCCTCTTGAATTGTCTTCCCTTAGTTAAAAAAAATGCAGTCAGTCAATAGTTTCAAGAGGCTGTTAAAAATGGATCTGTTTCATCAGCAATTTGTCTTGAAATGGGTGTTTGCCTTCTATGTACTTTTTATTGTTTGCACTGTACAGCCCCTTGTAACTCTGGTTTTGTGAGGCGCCTTATGAATAAAGTTTACTTACTTACATAAATGGGGCCTATGCTCAAAAAGCTCATCTTTCTGTTTGTCCACCGACCCACCAAGGCATTGGTAGGGCTGTTTTTGCCTCACTCTGTTTGGAGATGGTGTTTGTACAGAGTCCCTAGGGGCCTCCCAGTGTGTGGCTGGCACAACCTTTAGCCAGGAGGACGTGAGACTCATCCTTTGTCATTCAATGGCCCCCTTTGTTATTCCTTAATGCGGAAGAGCTCTCTGTGCTAACCTGCGCATAAAACACCAACATGAACAAATGTTTCTGTGTTATTTTGCATGTGATGCCTCCATACTGTGTCTGCATTTGTTCAGCAGCAACACATGTCAGCTGAAATAATATCATGACATAGCTTGTGCAGTATGGTGATCTTAGCGTACAGTATACTGACTTGAGCTGGTTTCCCACCCTCTCCAGCCCACCAGTTGCTCTGGTTCCCGTAAGCAGGCAGTTGGGCGGCTTTTGACCGTGTTAGGAAAGCTTCACAGTCCTGAGCTTAGGAATATCAAACATGACTGTGGCCAATGCAAAGTCTGGCAAAGGTAAGCTGTCCAAGACAAAGTCCTAACTAATCTTTTGCACAAAATCTGTGGTAAAACTCTGCGCAAAATTTTACAGTTCATTACCATTTGAATGGTACTGTGCCCACTGCCCAGAGATAGTTGTGTGGGTGCTGCTGCCTCTTGAACTTTTACATTTGTCCCTCTGTGACCTACAATAACTACACATAGCAGCATCAACATCAGCAAAAAATACACTTTTAAAACATAGTTTACTTGCAAAACAACCAAATGTTTTGCCTGCCATAGTGACTTCATTTATTTCTGTCTACTTCTATTTTCAGACTGCCTGAACAAAATGCAAATAGACTGCTTATTCTGCTAAAACAAAGCATGACAAATCCAATTTGTTGGAAAGATAATTATTGGGAACTACAGAAGGATTTTTGTTATTCATTTTATTGATGTTCTAATCATTGAAATCATTAATTATGAATCTACCAGCTGCATTTGTCTGGATTTCGGGCTCTAGTTGCTTGCTGTGTGCACTCAGCCTCAACAAGGCAGATCTGTTAATAGAACAATTCCTTTGTGACTTTGCGTGCTTGTTGCTGCTGCAGTGAAAATAAGGGATGTTCTTTGTGAATTGGCCCATTGATAGACTGTCCACTTATTGTTCTTGCCTTGTAAGCTCTTATTATAGTCACATTGTTTTGTTGTTTTTTTCCATCAGCATTTTCATTGGCTCAGAATTTTAATTATTTTCATTATTACTGGCTTTCAGCTTTGTTTGTCACTAACATATCTGCCATCGCTCACAAAGCAGTAACTCTCACAGCTCAACAGAAGTAGAAAGTGTGGTTCTTGGTATTCTGTTAGCCCAGCCTTTGGTGTGTGTGTGTGTGTTTTTTTCCTTCAGCAATGCAGCAGGTACTGGACAACCTGAAAGACCTGCCATCAGGCCCAGGAGCCAAAGATATTGACCTCATCTTTCTCAAAGGCATCATGGAGAGCCCCATCGTCCGCTCCCTTGCCAAGGTAAAAAAAACAAAAAAAAACACAAACGCACACACACAGTTGTAATCTCATTAGTCATCAAGCTCTTGGCTATAGTTTGGCAGAGGAGCAAATGTCACTGTGAGCCCAAGGAAATGAAGTGGGATGAGTGTCACATGTCACCACACGTCCAGGATGTGGACTGCCTCGTGGCAGTGTACCGTATGATTCTTAACAACATATTTCAACCAGCAAGACAAGGAGAATATGTTTATCTTTTTCTGGGCTGGAGGGAGAAATATTCAGGTTGACGTCTCTCTTTCTAAAACATACATCATTTTTGTGTGTGCATCCTGTGATGTGCTACCCCGTAACGTTTACTGATCTTGCAGCGTGCTCACTGTTTGGTATCGAGGTTTGATAGTCTCCTGTGTCAAACTGTGCCTGTCGTTAGAAGAGAGAAACAAGCGTTGGATTTATGTGCAGTGTCGTGAAGGGGCACACTTCCTGTTGTTTTTACATATTCAAAGGAATGTAAAGCAACTGCTTAAACTTGAGTGGACAGAAAGTGTTCCTATTTAACACCAGTTATATCAGTTTTTTCCACATAGCAGAAAGAGGTTGATGGCACGAAGAACAAATGGCTTACATAACAGCAAAAAGTCTAATGCAGATTGAGGTCAGGAGGTTCACCTACCAAATCTATGAATAGAATGATGTCTTTAGAAAACCTGTCACCAAGGCAAGCTCTTGTCCTCATTTCTAACAAACGGAGCACTGCTGTCCTTGGAAGTTAATTTTTTTTCCTGCTGTGTGTGCCTATTTGTAGTTTGGTGTGTCAAATAGAACCATTGAATCTGGTCATATACCCTGTATGTTAAACTACTAATTTCCTATTTGTCTTCTGTGTTTCAATTTTATTCAAACAAGTGTTTAACTTCACAATAAAACTGAGACGTCTCTATAGTAGAAAGACGCAAAAACTTTTAACATTAGTGCTGTATGACCAGAGAAAACAGAGGAAAGGGGCTGTCTCATTTGCTTTTGCTCATGAGGTAGTGGCCCACACCAGACCACTAATTGCCTCTGCTGGTGAGTGACGTAATATAGACTTGTCAGTTTTGACACAGGAAACAATATGGTGGTTGGTTGATAACAAACACTCTCAAAAAGAAGTTAAACAGTAAGCTAAAATATGTTACAATGCAAGAAAAGAATCTTGGTTTATATTTTTTCAGCACTGCTTGGTTTTAGTTTTAGGTGGCATGGTGGAGCAGTGGTTAGCATTGTCGCCTCACAGCTAGAGGGTTCCTGGTTTGAACTCAGGGTGGGGGGTTTGAACCCCGGGGTGGGGTAGCCCCTCTGTGCGGAGTGTGTCTATAGTAAAGTTCATCTACATATACTACCTACATTGTTATGATACAGAGCTGGTTAAAAAATGTTAAGTTTCCCTTTAAGAGCCATTATTGGTTTGGACAAATGTTAGGAGAACTTGACATTTTAATGGTGATTTGAGATACAGCGTGTGGACACAGCAACACTTAACTGTTACATCTGTTGAGGATTAAGCATATGATCTGATTTCCCAGTATGATAAACTAAGCCTATAGCAGACTGTATAACTCTTCTCAGTAGCACCAGCATAGCACAGTGTACTGTATCAGTATGAACATGAATACTGAAAAACAAAATTACCATGGAAGAATATCCTTTTTGTGCAACCTACTGCCGAGTGTTCATCCTCCCTCTTTCTCATTGGCCTGCCAAAACAGAACCAAAGTCCAGTGTGTGCTCAGTGTAGCTGGTGACGCAGTTCACAGTGAAATGCTTTTTTATTTTATCTTGCCAAATACTGTTCAGTTTCTCCAAAATGAATGAATTCTAGCCAGTGGGACAGCAGGCCCTTTGGGATAAGGACACAAGCTTTCCACGAAAGGAATAGGTGGGGAGGACAAACATGTCGTGTCATGACAAGGCAAGTAAAATTATGTTTTCAGAAAGTCAAAATATTATGACTTTGGAATGAAAACACATGAAAAAATGGTTGTGTTATGGCACACACCAGTTCGACAAAATTGGTGAATGTTCTTTCAGCCCTGCATTTTCAGTATGTAGTCTTAGTAAAGGCTCATATACTCAAAAATAAGAATCAAACATAAAGAATTTTGGGGTTCACAAATGATGGTTTCTAACCCTTGTAAATCTTTCCCACAAAAACGAAAAAAGAGTTTGTCTTTCTGCGATCCAGACTCTCAGCAAACAGCCTGATGTAATGGTCATTTTTTTGGTGTGTGTGTGTGTGTGTGTGTGTGTGTGTGTGTGTGTGTGTGTTTGTGTTTGTGTTTGTGCTTGTGCAGGCCCACGAGCGTCTTGAGGAAGTTAAGTTAAAAGCTGTGCGGGATGATAATGTTCAGCTGGTCACAGAGATCCTGGATTCTCTCAACAATCTGCCACAAAAAGACGATGCTGCTGCTGAGCTGGCCAAAATCCTCCAGGAGCCGCACTTTAAGGTATCTTAGACCTCATTCCTCCTCTGCACAATTCTTGCTGGGTGTAATGGGAGTAAATGGACCAGTGATTTGTAGTGTGGATGGTCGTGCTTGTGTTCTATTTGAGTGGGAATGGATGTCAGAGCTTGTTACATGAACCATCAGCTAATATTCTCTGAAGTGGTGGCAGTTTTGCTTCCGTGTCGCCCTTTATATTCTCAACCACTTACAAGCTGCAGCATGAGAGGGTGTGGGTGTATTTCCTTGGGCCAATAGCAGGCTTAGTTATGTGGGTAAAGTCAGGGGGAGAAGACTGTGTCACCCACTGTTTCAGTAAATCTTCACATTTGCTGATGCAGGCTGTAGCCTCTGACAAGTGCTTACTCTATGTTGTGGCTGCTAGGGTAAGAACAAGTCTGATTTATCTTTTTTTGTCTCTATATATCCATTAGTCATTTGTTGATGCAGTCATAAAAGCGTCTTATGAGAAAGTAATAAGCACATTTAAGTGATTTATGTCTTCACTCTTTAATGGCAAAATATTGAATGCATGTTGTACTGGCAGTCACTGTTAGTTTTTAGTATTTTGGTGGATGAACCACATAGTAGTGGCGATTGTTTTCTAAGTGAGAAAAAGATGCAGATTCTACGCTGATTTCAAACCACAGTTGATCTTATTTCTCTTTGTACTTCTCTTTTCTTCCTTTCTCTGCCTCAGTCTTTGATAGAGGCTCATGACAAAGTGGCTTCAAAGTGCTATGAAATGCCTCACGCTACGGTGAACAGCAATGCCTTGTTGACGAGTTCACTCATGCCAGCTGATGCGGTCAGGATGATCGGCATTCAGAAGAAAGCCGGGGAACCACTGGTAAGTTAGCCAGGGATTTATATCAACCACAGCTCTGCAGAGGAAACACGTGTTAAGTGTTTTACACGTTTCCTCTTTTACTGACCATCTGTTCGAACAGAGTGACTCAGTTTTACATAGTAACTTGACTCAAGTTGCTTCTTTTACAGCAACCCGACTGACCAACCCATGAAATAGGCCTCCTGTGTGATTTATGTCGTGCTGATGTGCGATACTAAATGACTCTTACACTCTTTCAGGGGGTGACGTTTCGTGTGGAGCGGGGAGAGATGGTGATCGCACGGATCTTGCACGGCAGCTCGATTGACAGGCAGGGCATGCTGCACACGGGGGATATAATCCGTGAGGTGAACGGTCATGAGGTCGGTAGGGACCCCCATGAACTCCAGGAGCTGTTGGGGCAATGCAGTGGGAGCATCACACTCAAGGTCCTGCCCAGCTACAGAGACACACCGGCACCTCCACAGGTGAGGAGAAAGGAGGCAGCATTGTATGTTTTCTTGTCTGGTGTTTCACATGCAGGAGACAGAATAATCTGTACTAATCTGGGGGTGATCTCAGAATGCCAGGCTTCTGAAAAGTGAGCCCAGAGAGGGTCTATTAATAACACTCCTCACACTATCTGGGACACACACCACTATTCACAGGAGCACCCCCTCTCCGTTTTACAGTAACAGGCACACACAGCAGCTGACACTGAGGAGCAGTATGTAGGGTTATGTCAGACACTGACCTTTGTGCCGGGGAGGATCGAATGCTCTATTTCTACGGTTTGGTTATGTGTTTGTTGGGTCTCACTCATGCTAAGAATTTCGACTTGTGAATTGCAACTTAACTTTTAAGAGAGCTTAAAATGCTGATTTAAGGTGATGACTGTATGGGGCAAAGGGAAATGGACATATACACTATTGTTGTATGACATTATTTTGATATTTCAAGAATACAACTCACATTTGTTCCACAACTATGGCATTAGTGATAAATTATGTACCAAGATAAACAGCTTGTTTTATTCACATTATCCAACTAAATGTGACCTTCAGTTTTAACAGGGATTTGAGGTGTTGCTCAGTGCTCTCTGTATGATTTAGTTGTCTAATATCTTGTTCACACCCCAAATTGCAGATCTATCTGAAGCCACACTTCAACTATAATCCAGCCACAGACAACTTGATCCCCTGTAAAGAGGCAGGCCTGGCCTTTTTCAAGGGAGAAATCCTTCATGTGGTCAACAAGGAGGACCCCAACTGGTGGCAGGTGAATAGACACATTGTTTGTAGCGGTGGTGATGAAAGACAGTGCTGCTTTGACCAGAGCTGTGCAGCTACAGTGGAAACCCCTCACAGGGATCTAAAAGCTGGGGACAGAAACATTTGTATACAGTTTCTGTTTAAATAATTGCTTATAGTAGTCAAGCAGTCTGCTTACAGTGTTCATCTTTGGTCTTTTCATACATAACATATAAGGAAAAAAAACCAAAACAAACTATGATTATTCTATATATGATAATTATACTTAACTGTTGTGATGCTTTGCTTTGCTGCAACGTATCTTTTAAAAAGTCTTTTTATATATTTTTATGACTTTAAATACCAATAAAAACAACTTTATCCAAAAAAAAGATGCTAGTAATGAGGACAGAAAATGAGTGTGCATGGGCACAGCACCTGTGGTTGAAATCGCCCTTGTTAAGTAGATTGTTATTGCCTGTTCATGCACTGACTGTAGTGTTTGAAACAGACAGTAAAGTTATGTAATTGCAAAGCTGTCCATTTAATCACTTAATATTTATGTAAAAAGATGTGCAAATGTCAAGTAAATGTAATCTGCTTGAGAATTAAACAAAACAACAAAAATTTGATGATAAGCATCATCCACTTACCATAAGTGATTCCCACTGTAATCAGCAGTAGGGTGGAACGGGCAAGCTGCGGGAGGCGGCTATAGATGAGAATGAACATGTTTGTAACAGATATCTAGGCATAGTATTCTTTTACTAGGTGAAATATTTAATGCAGTGATCTCTGAACTACTCTGATGTCCTCGTAGGCACGCAAAGTTGTTGGTGGAGCCACTGGACTGATCCCCAGTCAGTTCTTGGAGGAGAAGAGGAAAGCTTTTGTGAGAAGAGACTGGGATAATTCTGGTTCAGGTCAGTTCAAATCATGCTCACACAAGCCAACGAGTTATCATGATAGTCAGGAAGCTCTTTAGCACCACCATGTGGTGATCTGACACTTTCTTTTATTTGTATCAGGGATGCTCTGTGGAACTGGGAAGAAAAAGAAGAAAAAAATGATGTACCTTACTTCAAAGAACGCAGGTGTGTTATCGCCACTGGATCTAACTTTTATACAATTTTTCGTAAGTCTGCAGTGTTAAATTGGAAGTGCATAAATGATAGTACAGAACTCATCCAGCCTCTGCATTGCCTTGAACAGAGTTTGACCGTTACGAGCTGCAGATCTATGAAGAAGTAGCCAAGATGCCACCCTTTCAGAGGAAAACACTGGTCCTGATTGGAGCCCAGGGAGTTGGGAGGCGGAGCCTGAAGAACAGACTTATTGTCATGAACCCTCTCCGATATGGAACCACTGTACCCTGTGAGTGTTTGAGACAGACAGCTGAGGTAGATGCATTGTCTACAACTATATTTCCTGCCCGGATACATGTAACACCTTTACTGACCTTTTTATCTCCAGTCACGTCACGCCCTCCGAGGGAAGAGGAGAGAGATGGTCAGAACTATTGCTTTGTGACGCGGGAAGAGATGGAGAAGGACATCAGAGAGAGCCGTTACCTGGAGCACGGCGAGTACGACGCCAACCTTTATGGCACCAAAATTGACTCGATCCATGAAGTGGTGACTGCAGGCCGTACCTGCATCCTGGATGTCAATCCCCAGGTGAGTCAAAGGCACATGCTCTTAATGCTTAGATCTTTTCTTCCCATAAAGCTTTGGTTGTGACATTATATTTTCTGCTCAGGCCCTGAAAGTGTTGAAGACTGCTGAGTTCATGCCATTTGTGGTGTTTATTGCTGCTCCTGAATTGGACACACTAAGAGCTATGCACAAAGCTGTGGTAGATGCTGGACTTACTACCAAACTACTCACGGTAAGTGTTGAGAGGATGTAAAGGGATAGTTTGGATTTTTTGAAGTGGGGTTGTATAAGGTACTTATCCACAGTCAGTGTGTTAGCTACAGTAGATGGTGGTCAGCCTGCCCCCAATTTGGAGAAGCAGGAAGGAGTAGTGGCGCAATGTACTACTGTGGAGGGGGCCAGCAGCAAAACATATTATCCATCTACGCTCTTTTTAAAGCCATCAGACTCCAAACAAATCAGAACTCTCCCTCTAAGGGTCTTAAAGTCTTATAAATGATGGACCTTTCAGTGGTCATTACTCATAACTCATCATCCTAATGGGTCGAACCTCTTCCTCTAACAGGAGAACGATTTGAAGAAGACTGTGGATGAGAGTGCCAGGATCCGCCGGGCATACAGCCACTACTTTGACCTGACTATTGTCAATGACAATCTGGACAAGGCCTTTGACAAGCTGCAGGAGGTGGTAGAGCGACTATTCATAGAGCCACAGTGGGTTCCAGTCAGCTGGGTCTACTGATGTCTTTACCCCCTACTGGACAGACATGGCTGTCCAAGCTGCTAGGCTTGGGATGAAAGGGGACACCTGAAGGGACGAATGATTCGACACTGTACTGCACACACGGACAAAGTGTTGGACATTAGACCTGTGTGGATATGGGTCACGCACAAAGCTGCATCAGTCACCTTGATCTGAATTGCCAGATTCCTTTCTAGCACACTATGCAACTCACAACACACAGGAAGTGTACTTATTTATTGGCAAAATATTTTTTAAAGAGTCCTTTCTATTCACGTGGATTGGAAGAAGATACTGGCCCCCGTGTCAGGATGTTTTAAAAGCAAATGCGGTTTTTGTCATTTACCTGTCTTACATACAGCTATGAAACTGTATTTATTCTGCAATAATGAGGAGTGCTTGCTCATTGAAAAGAACGATACCTCAGTGTTAAGTTTACAGTGCATATGCCTGCAGAATTTCATCTCATGTTGTCACTACAAACTTGTCATACATGTAGAATAGTGTCATATTTTTAAGACCTTTCTCCTTGAGGCTTCACTTAAGCTCTGCTGTCTTTGCAGTCTGAACTCATACCTGCAAAACGTCATGCCAGTCACTGTTCGATGTTGTACAGAAGGAAAAGTATTTCTGTAGTGTTTACCCATTATTTCTCTTTCACTCAAGCACAACAGATTACATTAATTATGTTGATTGTTTGTCAGACACTTGGATCACGTGAGTATTTCAGACTGTTAGACCAGTCGATAAGGTGCTGTCTTTGTGTTTGTTTGAAAGAAAACTTTCCACAGGACTCTTGAACAGGGTACTGCATCTCAGAGAACCATCCCTTTTGATGTGATATTACTAAAACTTAACCGTTTTAAATAAAGTTCATATTTACTTATAAAAAGGTATATTTTACAAGAATTCAGAAAAGTTGTATTTTCAGAAATAAATAACTGGTGTTTTCTAATGATCCGCTTTGGTTTTATGTTGCGTTGAGTGTGTGTTCACAAACTGGTGGAGATTTGTTTTTGTTTTTTTTGTGATGTTTTTATAGAGAAACAGACAAAAAGGACACAAACGGTAAAGAATTTAAACAATTTACAATATTGTTAAAATCTGAAATAATACTTAACAATTAGTGGCACAGTGAAACTCAGAGAAAAGTTATAAAAGAGAAACGAACAACAGCCAAAAAGAATGTTGCAGCCGATGGGCCAAATCTGGCTCTTGTCAGGGTATCAAGTGGCCCTCGGACCATTTTCTAATTTAGAATAAAATGTAAATTGATCTAGACTGGGATTTTTTTGTACTTATAATGTAAATAAGGTGCCAGAGTGCATATAGAAAACATTAAAACGGAGGTTGTTTAGTGCCAGAGGACTAATTATTTCAATATTAATTATTAATGTTTCTTTATTAACTGGCCTCCTGGCAATTTGCAAAAGTGCAAGTTGAGTATACCTGCCTTACAGATTCAGAGTTCTGGTGATCCTTTAGGGCTGAGAAGTGAAATTAAAGCCTTCATAAAATAATATGTAGTGTCATTTTAAAAGGTGAGGTTATAATTGGTGGTTTAATGGTTTTCATGACATTGACAAATAATACACTTACATAAAAATCCTACTGTAGATAAAACTGTAATTACATGAGAACTTAATAAAGAGATGCTTCCTTAAAATACTATCACCCAAAATAACACAGTTAAGAACCATGGGCCTGCGATTTAAAACTCTTCATTCATTTTCATTCAGACTAAAATTTGAATATCATATTCAAATTGGTGTTGATATTGATGCTGCTACCACCAGTAAGTGCCATGATAAAAATGTAAATTCTAGTCAAAGTTTTATATCAAAGATTGTGCACATCAATCAGAATTTAGTTGTGGCCCATAGAATATCGTATTTCAGGGCTGCAGCTGATTGTTATTTTTTATTACACCATGGCCACTTGAAAATTTTGGGGTTTGATTAGCTTATCTTAGCTGAAATGCACAATGTGTAGGGGACTATCCCTTACTTGACAATAAACAATAATGACTAAGTGGATCATTTTAGGATAGTAATGAATTGTTTTTTGATCGTTCTTTTTCCTTGATAAAATCTGAAAAAGGTAAAAAAAAAAAAAAAAAAAAAAGGCCCCTCACACTTTGCAAGAACCTGAGGTGATGTCATACAGTCCAAAATCTATGACCAATTGATTGTCAGATTTTTTTAAGATTGACTTAAAGCATTGAGTGACTGTTTTATCACAGTTATATTTATACAACAGCACCCTGCAGTAAAATGTCTGTTTTAGAGGACATTCTACTGCACCATAAAGAGAAAATAACGATAAATAAAACGATCTATGTGATCCCCTTTACCCCATTCAAGTGGAGTTTATCAAGTTTCTGGTGGATATAAAGGTGTCTCCGGTTCAATCACTGTGGGCCAATGAGGCGAGGCCTCTGACAGCAATACACAGGACCAGAGCGAGGTTTCCTGGCACGTGGTTTATGTATGTCTTTACAGTGTCCCCATCTCTCGTCAGAGACACATTAGAGGAAGCAAACAGATGTTCAGTCTTTTCATAGACGTCTTCTGTCAGTGCAGCGAGGCCTGCGCTGCCCCGAGGTAACTCCCCCTTGCCCGTTACGCACTGCACCTGGATCAGGTAAAAGGAAGCTAAATCACTGCGATGCATCATTCATTAAAAAAACAACCCTCACATAATATGTTGTTAAGCTAATATTCTTTGTAAAATCTCTACTAACCAGTAGCTCAAGAGCTGGTAACACTGTGAGGCAGCAGCACATTCCCAAGACAGCAAGACAATCATTTTTCATCTCTGAAAGCAAAGACCCAGAAACAGGATGAAAAAAGAGCTGGAGGAAATGAGGTTTAGAGGACACTCTGCAGGACATTCTTCCTGAACTTGAGATGAAGACCTTGAGCAACATTTAATTAAAGTACAGCTCTCTCACCATCCATGGCACTGATGATGAGGTGAAGAGCTGTGAGGAGAGGTTTGGACTTCTCTTGACCAGACTCCTCCAAAAGGTCCAGAATTGCTTGGATGTTCTGTTTTTGGGAGTCTGTTGCTGTGACATCACTCAGGGAAGGTATCTTATCCAGGCGCATCTGGTCCAGCTGAGACAGAGGAAGATAATGTAACAGAGGTTCCTTAAGATAACCCCAAATTACTGGGGCATAATCACAATGCACTTTAGACAGTATCAAAATAATGTATTGACTCTAACTATTTTATGCTCTTATAATGTGCATAAAACTTGGCATTGATCGAAACCTCTAAATTATTTAATGAGAATACACTGATGTTGAACTCAGGGTGGAAGGGAGGGATAATCACTGCTTGTTCAGGTTGCGGCTAGACCAGATACTACTTCTGTCAAACTCTATCTACAAAGCCATGACATAGTATGTTACAAAAACAGTCATAAAAATGTTATAAAGAATGTCCTAACACAGAGGTAAAAAAAAATTCAGAAAAGTCATAGTATAGTGTGCAGTAAGATGTTACAAAAACCATCATTGTATAGTATGTCATAAAAAGACATTCATTAAAAAGTCATAGTATAGATTGTCATACAACATCATTGTATAGTATGTCAAAAAAAGGTCATAGTATAGTATGTCAAAAAAGTCATAGTATTGTATGTCATAAAAAGTCATAGTAAAGTATGTCAAAAAAAGTCATAGTATAGTATGTCGAAAAATCATTGTATATTGTCAAAAAAGTCATAGTATAGTATGTCAAAAAAAGTCATAGTATTGTATGTCATAAAAAAGTCATAGTAAAGTATGTCAAAAAAGTCATAGTATAGTATGTCATAAAAAGTCACAGTATAGTATGTCAAAAAGTCATTGTATAGTGTCAAAAAAGTCATAGTATAGTATGTCAAAAAAAGTCAGTATAGTATGTAAAAAAAAAAGTCATAGTATTGTATGTCATAAAGTCATAGTATAGTATGTCATAAAGTCACAGTATAGTATGTCAAAAAGTCATTGTATAGTGTCAAAAAAGTCATAGTATAGTATGTCAAAAAAGTCATAGTAAAGTATGTCATAAAAAAGTCATAGTATAGTATGTCAAAAAAATTATAGTATAGTATGTCAAAAAAGTCATAGTATTGTATGTCATAAAGTCATAGTATAGTGTGTCAAAAAAAAAGTCATAGTATAGTATGTCAAAAAAGTCATAGTATAGTATGTCAAAAAATCATAGCAAAGTATGTCATAAAAAAGTCATAGTATTGTATGTCAAAAAAAATCATAGTATATGTCATAAAAAGTCATAGTATAGTATGTCAAAAAAAGTCATAGTGTTGTATGTCAAAAAAGTCATAGTATTGTATGTCATAAAGTCATAGTATAGTGTGTCAAAAAAAAAGTCATAGTATAGTATGTCAAAAAAGTCATAGTATAGTATGTCAAAAAATCATAGCAAAGTATGTCATAAAAAAGTCATAGTATTGTATGTCAAAAAAAATCATAGTATAATATGTCATAAAAAGTCATAGTATAGTATGTCAAAAAAAAGTCATAGTGTTGTATGTCAAAAAAGTCATAGTATTGTATGTCATAAAGTCATAGTATAGTGTGTCAAAAAAAAAAGTCATAGTATAGTGTGTCAAAAAAAAGTCATAGTATGTCAAAAAAGTCATAGTATAGTATGTCAAAAAAATCATAGTATAATGTGTCAAAAAAAGACATAGTATAGTATGTCAAAAAAGTCATAGTATAGTATGTCATAAAAAAGTCATAGTATAGTATGTCAAAAAGGGCACAGTATAGTATGTCAAAAAAAAGTCATAGAATAGTATGTCAAAAAAAGTCATAGTATAGTATGTCAAAAAAGTCATGGTATAGTATGTCAAAAAAAGTCATAGTATAGTATGTAAAAAAAGTCATAGTATAGTATGTCATAAAAAAGTCATAGTATAGCATGTCAAAAAAAAGTCATAGTACAGTATGTCAAAAAAGTCATAGTATAGTATGTCAAAAAAGTCATGGTATAGTATGTCAAAAAAAGTCATAGTATAGTATGTAAAAAAAGTCATAGTATAGTATGTCATAAAAAAGTCATAGTATAGCATGTCAAAAAAAAGTCATAGTACAGTATGTCAAAAAAGTCATAGTATAGTATGTCATAAAAAAGTCATAGTATAGTATGTAAAAAAAAGTCATAGTATAGTATGTAAAAAAAGTCATAGTATAGTATGTAAAAGAAGTCATAGTATAGTATGTAAAAAAAGTCATAGTATAGTATGTGAAAGAAGTCATAGTATAGTATGTAAAAAAAGTCATAGTATAGTATGTAAAAAAAGTCATAGTATAGTATGTAAAAAAAGTCATAGTATAGTATGTCATAAAAAAGTCATAGTATAGTATGTCAAAAAAAGTTACAGTACAGTATGTCAAAAAATCATAGGGTAAAGGGAAGGGAAAAGTACAGTATGTTGTTCAAAAAAAGACAAAAAAAAAATCATAGTATAGTGTGTCAAAAATAAGTCATAGTATAGTATGCCATGAAAAAAGTCATAAAAAAGTCATAGTATGTTATGCTATTAAAAAGTTATTGCATATGCACTTCTCCTGTGCGGAATGCAAGCCTGGAATGCAAGCCTATGCCAGCTCCCCAAAATGGCACTCAATCATCAACAGTTTGAGACCCCTGATCTATGATTTTTGTTTCAAAATACTTCACAATGGTCAGTTTAGCTGTCGAGTTTCTAACAGTGTTAAACAGGTGTTTTCAATCCTTCCACATTATAACAGTGTCTCTGTGTTGACATGACCTCTCTTTCCCCACTCACCACATGCTGAAGTGAAGTGACGGCCCCTCTGTCCTTCATCACATTTGTGATTTGCTGGAGCAGAGAGGACCTTGTGGTGGCAGGGAGAGCTGAAAGCAGCTGGAAATGATCACTCAATTGCTCCAGCTCTGAATAAAATACAAAATGTACACACTTTATCATCAAACTGTGAGCATGCAGCATGTCACTGAAAAAAAAGACTCAATCAGGCACAGTACGGACTAACCACATGGATCCCTGGTTTAAACAGACTTTATAATGTAGGCCAAAGCACACAATAACAAACAGTTATCTCATCTTATGATAAGCACTGTGATTTCCAATCTCTAGAGGCACTTTATTACTTGAAAACAACATGCATTTCTGAACATGACATCAGCTGCAACCACCATCCACAGTCACATGTTTTATAGCTGCAGAGCAGATAACAGTAACTTACCTTGTCGAAGTTGGTCATTTTCAGAGGCGGGGGCTCCGACGACACCAAAGAGTCCTTCCTTTGGGCCATCTACCTCAAAACCTCCATCAGTGTCTGACAACAGACACAGCTCTGTGAAAAACACAACATGTTACATTTCAAATAACTCAATGTGAAATGTAACTGCAGTGAGAATTCAATCGGTGTACTGTGAATGATTTCTCACCGTAGCGTCCATCTTGTTTGATCTCTAGCTCTAAAAGGGCATAGGCAATGGTAGTATGGACAGGAATCTCCATGGTGATGTTACTGTCTTTACTCAAGCTCCCATTCTCCTTCAATGCAACCTGCACATTTCACACAACACCGCAGTCACATGAGACCAAACACACAAACTCCAACAAACTCAGTCTGTTTCAAAGGGAATATCCACATTAACATTATTTATTACTGCTGAATATCAGTTGTTGGTGATGGATCAGACATTTGCAGTCCATGTTGCCGGTGTGTCTGATTCAAACGGATGTAAAAATGAAGATGAAGCTACAATGGAATTTAATATCAGAAACCTTTTCATCTATCTAGGACATGGACAGTGAATGCTTTGATGTCTCCCTGAATCAGACTTCCTCTGTGTTTTATTCAATAACAAAGAGAGGAACCAAATTATCAAAGAGGAAGATAAATAATATTTTCCACCAAGAGCTGGCAAAATAGATGGCACAAATGTCTTTTTTCATTTCTTCTTAACAAGAAAAAATAGAGAACTGAGACTCATTCAGGGAAACTAGAAGGAAATACCAAAACATATTGAGAGAAGGCCGGCACAACAAGAAGTATTCATAGGGTTATATGTAGTTTATTTACAGGGTTGCCTAAAATTTTCATGGACAAAACTTCAAAACTTTTTTCTATGACTTTTTAATGACCCATAATAAAATTTCCATGACTATTTACAATGTAGAAAATGAACTTTGCAAATGATTTTGTGGCATTCCTGGTTGTCTAGTGGTGTAGGAAATACAGCAGATCTAATTTATGATAAAAATCTTATCAAGAACTCAGTGCACAGTTCAGTCTAAAAGATAAATCTGATTTCTGGAGATATTTTCAGATAAGGAGTAGTTTGGGGAACGCAGATCAGCAGTTGCCTGAGGAACATTATATGATACAGATGTATTTTAAAGTCTGCTAACACAATATATGGCAACTGCGAGAACCTCAAATTTACCTGGAAAAGGGATTTAAATGTAAACACTAATAAGGATTCTTGGGCAAAGAAAATCTCCGGTGCAGACTGGTTTACAAGAGAAGCTCAGGGAAAATTTACACATTATAAGATACTTAATCAATATTGTTTAATACTTGTCCATCTTCATAAAATGGGTTTACTAGAAAATAATCTATGCTGGAAATGTAAAAGGCAGGAAGGCACCTTTATCCATGCAATGTGGGCCTGTCCTCTAGTTCTACCTTTCTGGAGAGAGGTAATCAAACCAGTACAGGAGTGGCTGGGTGTGCCTGTTCCTGAATCAGTTCAACTTTGCCTCTTGGGGGACAGGACGTATTTACCCAAGATCTCCATATAGCCATAGCATAACAGGTATGGAAACTATGGGAGTTATGACCCTACATGTGAAATGACACTTTTAAATTCCATTCAAACATTATTCCAGCCAGCTGCCACACAGAAAGCGAGAGACGGAACGTGGGGAGGAAATGATGTAACGCTTACCGTTACAAAATGTAATGATATTTCCAAAACTCTTTTCTGGATTTTACTAATTCCATGACTTTCCTAAGCCTGGGAAATGAGACTGAAACACCATGTCTTTTCCAGGTTTTAAATGACTGTGGAAACTCTGTATATAACAGTGAAAGCGTGATGATTTTCAGTTGTAATGAACCTTTACACTACATTAAATTTCAAACAGTAATCTACCATAAGAATGAGATTCTCAGTGCTGATACTGTACCTTTGGGCTCTTGGGCCCGCAGAGGCTCAGTCCTCCTCCACACTCTCCTCCCTTCTGCACCTCCTCGATGACCGAACAGGGCTGAGCAGTCACAATACGCTCCTTCACGATACCAAACACCCGCCTGTGCTTCTGCTTCGTCTGCTGGACCAGACAATGGGACATATCCAGGACCCTGACACATTCAATTCACAAAAACATCACTATAATGTTTCACAGGGGAATATTCTTGGGAATATTATTTTGAAACAGACTTTGAATTCTGTGATTTATCTTTGACTAATTTCAATTTTAAAATTCACTGCAAAGTCTTAGGGCTACTGTGAAAATGTGCCTACTTAGGGCAACAGCCCAGTTGCACTGGTGTGTGGGTATCTCCTCTGCCATCTTTTCTAATCTTAAAATTCATCCAGAACATAAACAAGCAGTTTTCTTGTGAGTGTTAATATTCAACCCAGCACCTGTTTGGCGTGCAACTTTATGGTCGGACAAAGATCACCCCAGCTGTTTGCAGATCTTCAACACGCTGCACGTCATATGATATCTACAGTGTTTTCTTTTGTTTTAACATGTGGCGGTAACTGACCGGTTTTTGGAGTCTAGCAGCAGCTTCTGCACATCCACTTCCTCTTTCTTCAGACTGTCAAACGATAACTGGAGTTTGGAGGAATCTTTACCCTCCAGGCTCACACTGGAGTGGACAAACTGCGAGGCCACAGTCCCTTGGATCTTGTCACCATATGTCCCATTGTATTTGATAAAGTCTGTCTCTATGACACCTGTGGGCAGGGGAGCATTTAAGTGCTTTGTGATAATGAAATAAAACGATGCAACTCAGCATGGACTGTTTTAATGTTTACCTGGCTTTATAGGTGTGTCTCCTGTTAGTAGATCGTTGAGGTTAAAATCAGTGGGAACATACTTGGGCTTCTGCCAAACCCAGAGACGCTTGCGCTTCACCACCACTGTCAGAAGAGCTATAGTGTCATTCAGGCTGGACACTGGGATCAGCAAACCTCCACGGTCCACCTCTTCCACAAAGTTTCTGGTGGCTGTGGCAAACATCTCCCAGCTGGATGAATCCTGTTAGGCTGATCATGAAGTTAGACATAAAGCCAAAGAGTGAGGACTTGTTTATTTATCAGTCTGGAGAAAAAAGTACCACCACCCATGTGAGCTCCTCCTCAGGCTGCAAACTTGTGTAGCTGCTGATTCAACAATCCTTTCATCATCCCTATCTCTCAAAAAAGTTTTCATAACACTACTACAGATCATAACACTTATATACAGCATATCAAGAACACAAAAGATTCAAAGACTATCTACAAAAACAGCCACTTTCAAACACTTCTCCCCAGTGGAGAAGTAGCTACATGCTAACAGCATCAGCAAACACATCTGTCTCAAGTGTTACTGTAAGTTCGCCCCTGTTTGAAAAAAAAAAAGCACCGAAACAAATGCACATACTACATGTTTCATAGCTTACCCACAGTCCTTGTGTCAGTGATGAAACTGTGCTTGCGGCTTTCAGACTTTCAGAGAACACAGTGTTTCCACATCACAGTCTCACGACTGAAGTGAAGCTTGTTGTGTGGACAAAAGACGTGCGGACGCTCCGCCTCCTCTGCACAGGAGCTGTGGGTGTGTTACTTTGGTGGTGCGTTCGTTTCGTACTCGGAGGTCGGAAATTCCCAGTTCCCGGTCGGAAGTTTAAACTCGAACGCACCCTGAGATCGGATTTCCAACTCGGAAACTCGGAGCAACCGCATCAACCCCGACTTACGAATTCAGGATGGCTGCCAGTCACATACGCAGTGAGTAAACACTCTGCTTAAGTAATGTTTTACATTAGGCCAGCCTCATCTGCAGAGTTCATCAGTTGGAGTGCATGATGATTTTGAAGCTGTCTATACTCCCAAAGTGCAAGGGCAACAATCGCTTTCTTGCGGGTGTCCATGTTTTTTACGACTTGTCCAACTTTGTCAACTAGAATGCAAAAACTGTTGTCAACTAGGAGGTGACGATTACAAAACGAACGCACCACAAGGCCACTGTCAAAATACATGTATAATGATAATAATACTGCTACTACTACTACTACTAATAATAATCAATCGCAGATTAGTAGCAGAGATGGCTGTCATCTTGTTTTTACATGGATTAGTGTATTGTGCTCTTACTACCACTGGAGGGCACATAAAAGGACGAGGACAACAGGTCCAAGTTAAGCAGAATAAAGTGAAAGGTCTAGTAAACCCTAAATGTAATGTCCTCATATGACATATATAATATAATATACATATTTTTTTAAATTTATTTTTGTCCCAGCACAATATCTGCGACAAATGGGACTCAAACATACAGTGGTGGAAAAAAGTTTTCGGACCCCCCATGCATTTGTGAAATATTGCATTAAGAATCACTCTTAGGTCTTCAAGTGCAATTTCTTTTAGTACAGTCAGCCAAAATACTAAATGAATCCTAAATAAAGCCATTAAAAACTTAAAATTGATTGGTTCCATAAAAATACGTAAGAAAGTTTGAGTATTGGGTCATTTTGGTACCAGTGATGAAGGTCGTTCTTTTTATTAAAAGACACAATTTTTGTTGCCAAGCTTCGTGTGCCAGCACATTTCAAAGTTCTTCAGACACAAAAATGGCTAAAACAAGGAACCTAACGCAGGAAACACGCCTGAAGATAAAGATTCTCAGCCAGGAAGGGTACAGCTGCCGCCAGATAGCCAGGAAGTGCAGATGCAGTCCTTCAGCAGTTGGATACACTCTGCAGAAATACAGACGAACCAACAGCTTGGAAGACAAACCAAGATCTGGGGGTCCAAGGTTTTCTTCAGCAAGAAATGACCGCATCCTGATCCGCATGTGCAGGCAAAACCGCCGAATGACATCACAGGAGCTTCAGCAGCAGTGGTCAAACCAAACTGGTGCCCAGTGTTCCACCCGCACTGTACATGGCCGACTTTTAGATCATGGCTTAAGGTCCTACAAGGCTATCAAGAAGCCCTGATCAATGAGAGACAGAGGTTAGCCCGGCATCGTTGGGCCCAGGCACAAGAAGTGGACAGCCAGGTATTGGAAGAAGATTTTGTGGTCAGATGAGTCCAGTTTCCAGCTTTATCTTCCTCCTACTAATGTGAGGGTACGCAGAAGGCCAGGCGAAGCATTATCTCCAGCATGTACAGTACCTACTGTCAATCATGGTGGAGGCAGTATCATGGTTTGGGGATGCATGAGTGCTGGTGTTGGTCATCTCACTGTCTGTGATGGCACATTGAACTCTACCAAGTATTGTACCATTCTTGAAACCCATGCTCCCTTCTGCGTGCACTGTTCCGTCGAGGTAAAAACTGGATGTTTCAACAAGATAATGCCCCTTGCCACACACATCCAAGGCCAGTAGAACTTGGCTGCAGGAGCACAGTATCCAGGTCTTAGAGTGGCCAGCTCAATCCCGGACATGAGCCCCATTGAAAATCTGTGGTGGATTATCAAAGGTCTGTTTCAAAGCATAAACCAAAGAATTTAGAAGAATTAAAAGCAGTAATTCAAGAAGAATGGGACAAGATTACCCCTCAACAGTGTGAAAGGCTCGTGGGGAACATGCCAGCCAGGATTAGAGCTCTACTATGTGCCAATGGCAGGACTACTAAATATTAATTTGATGATGTGATGGTTTATTTATTTTTTGTTCAGTTTTGAACACATTCTCTGTTATTTGTTGACTTTGATACCGACAATGTTGAGAACTGACATATTGAAACTGTCAAGAATTTAGTTTTGTTAGTTTTTCTTGTAAACAATGAACAAAAAAATATAATTTGTATTTGTTTGTATCTGTCTAATGCAGCCACACCTTTTGAAACACAAAAAAGATTTTTCCACAAATATTTCATGATAATATTTGAGATTGTGTAAAATTTTAAGGGTGTCCGAAAACTTTTTTCCACCACTGTATAAGCATATAAAGCTTTTCAAATCATGCACTTTATCACATACCACCCTTCTTCTTCTTCTTTCGTCTGTTCCCTTTAGGAGTCGCCACAGCGGATCATCTTCCTCCATCAACCCTATCCTCTGCATCCTCTTCTCTCACACCGACTGACTTCATGTCCTCTTTCACTACATCCACAAACCTCCTCTTTGGTCTTCCTCTTGGCCTCTTGCCTGGCAGTTCCAACCTCAGCATCCTTCTACCAATATATTCACTATCCCTCCTCTGAACATGACTCTCTCTGACTTTATCTCCAAAACATCTAACATGAGCTGTCCATCTGATGTACTCATTCCGGATCCTATCCATCCTCCAAAGAGCACCTCAACATCTTCATCTCTGCTACCTCCAGCTCTGCCACTTTATCACATACCACTGGTTTAAATATTAAATGAAAGAAAAAAGGGTAACATTTTTGATCAACTATAATGTTTTGCCAAAACATCTTGTTGGACCTGTGAGTCCAGATAATTCACTACAGCACTGTCAAGTTCACTTTGGTCTTTGTAATGTCCCCGCAACACTGATGGCTATTTGTTGCCACCTAGTGGAGACAGAGTGTTCCTCAGCTTCACTTTACATGTATTGTGCACACATATACTCTGATTTAGGTCACATGAAATCAGCACTACTTCATTACAAGTTAGTTATAGGTGATTTTAATGCTTGGCATATTACATTTCAATACACCATTACTGGTAAACTCATCATCAACAAAATCATCAGCATTTTATTTTAGTTTTACATTTTTTTTCTGTGTAATAAACAAAGCACGCTCTAGGGGCCACTAGTGGTATCTCAGTCTTTCAGTATTGTTCATCAGTCTTACATAATTTATCATATTACTTAATCCAGTGTTATTTGTTGATGTGTTCAGTCATATTTTTCTCTTGTCTGATAACCTGTACTTGTTTCAGGGCTCCACAATTGGATTATCAACCTTAGATTATGGTTACAGTATGAGAAAATGTACAGTAGTTTGAATAGGTGTAGATTTTGAGGGGCACACAAGGTACACACCCCCCTTAATATTTAGAATATGTGTATCAGCCTTCTCAGTAAAAACCTAACTTTGACAAAATTAAACATTTCCTCCATAAACTGAAGCAAAAAGGCACAGATTGGTGTAGAAACATTCACCAGAATACAGGAAATGAAGTGTTTCCTGCTCAAAATTTCCCAGGGGAGAATACCAACTCCCCTCTTTCATATGTCTCACCCCCAAATGTTGAAATGAAACCTATGCCCTTGGTGGTGTGGACAAGAAGTCAACCACACCAGAGTAAAGTGGCTAAGTCACAACACTGTGAAATGAGTTAGCTGTGTGCCAATGTTAAATCAATTTTCAAAGTGGCCTGAGGCAGTAAACAGTTTACCCAGCATTTGTGTTACACAGCCACAATAAAAACTGCACGGTTCCTGTTTGGAGAACATTATTTGGGGCCAACCAATGTGTTACAATGATAGGAGGAGTGTAAAACCTGCAGCCCTGAGCAAAAATGGTGTAATTTATTGAGAAATCTTTCACCCTTGTGAATGGAAAGGTGCTTTCAAGATCATAATACACCCATACACACTGAAGTTTGCAAGTGTTTTAACCAAAAGCCTTTCATGGCCTGAACTCGTTTGATATAAGACAGAATGGTCAACTCATTAAACTGGTTTCCATCGTCACCTCTAACCTTTTTGGAGTGGGAGAATTCAAAGGTCTGGACCCAGCACCACCATAATCTAACTTTCATGGGATATTCAGTATAATGGCACTGAGAATAATAATGGAGTTACTCTGATTGCACACTAACTTCTTCCTCTTAGGACCTGTGAAGTTTAAAACTGATGATTCAGTTTTCTCTTTTCCTGTTGGCACATTTAACCAACATTTACAACAGAGTTCTCAGTGTGACAAGTCAGCATCTCAGTAAAGTGGAAGTTATGATCAGGGTCTGCTTCATAGCTTTCAGTGTTTCAAACAAACAGTAACAGATGAATTCACAACAGAAAAGCATCAGAGTGAAGTTATGAAAGGGGTCTGGACCATAGCTTTCAGTGCGTCGAACAACAAGGTGACAAATGACTCCACAACGGGAAAGCATCAGAGATTTTATTTGAGCTCATGGAGCGTAGTTTTGGACACTTTTGGTCCCAAAGCCCAGGGTCCAGGTAGACAATGGTGCAATGGATACAGTGAAAAATGGTTGCTACTGCTGCTCATGGTTGCACAGTCATTCACACAGTCATAGCAAAAAAGCAGTAATCACTGTTATGAGACATAAAAGAAAACTTAAGTAAGGATTTAAAGATAATTTGTTTGGTCCTTACAAAACATATATCTCTAAAAAAAAAAAAGACCTCAGAGATGCAACAAAAATAAATTAAACAATATGAGTACGAGTAAGGCATCAGGCAGGTGCAGAATAAATACCGGATGTGTACATTTCATCAATGGCATATCAAGGCTAGTTCATCTCAGAGGTAGAGAATGTCCATGATAAGACAACAGCTAAAGTGACCAGTTGTTGAATACATTTTAAGCTAGTGTAGACCCGTTATGAGAAGGATTTGTCATCCTCCACAGCGAGTAGTTCTCCTTTTCTCAGTTTATGTGGTACAGTGTAACATATCAGGTGAAAACATGGGCAAAATCTGCCTAAATGTATCAACATTCTCATAATATGTTTGCATAAACATTTTTTACACAACTTACATAAGCACTTGCTATTAAGGCAATATTTTTGATGAACGGCAATAAAGAAGATCAGTACTGAATGTGGATGGTGAGACTGGGGATACAAACATCACCAGAACCAGCCTGGGTCACAGTAGAGGCTGCGCAGATCGATATGTGTGTAATCTGCAGTTCAGGGGTCACCACAGAGTAGGAAAATCAATTTGGGTGAAGCCAGGGTCCTTTCTCAGCTCCCAGTATGTGTTGTTGCTCACCCAGGTGTCATCCTTTGACTTCCTGTGGAGGCAGAAGAAAAGCGAGGTGGTGATGAATACTGTGAAAGACTTGGAGATTGACACAGGCAGCTGTAACATGTGCTCACTTTCCCATGAATGAAAAGCTAATAAATCTGTATATTTAGTCTACCTGAAGAATTTAGGTTGGTGTGTTAGGTTGTTCTCCTCCATGACTCTTCGCCTTTCTCTCTGCAGCTGTTCAATCCTCTGCTTCTGCTCCTCTGCAGCCTCGAAGTTCCCCTCCTCCAGCAGTCTGCCAGCGAGACACACAGACACATCCATTATGCAAACATTCATCTGTAATATTCAAATGTAATCATCACTCACACAGTTAGATTGCCCCATTATGTAAACAGGAAAATAAATAACCCAGGATATTAGAGGACGAGAAGCAGTGTCAATTTGTACTGTAATGGCAAAGTGCCTCTTCTTCTTTCTGCGGTGCCTCGTGGCAGCAGTGCATACTTCATAGACTTTTAAACTTTCAAAAATGTGAGCTAAAATTAGTTTGATGAATCTGAAAGCCTCTGCAGTCACTCGCTGTTCTTAACATGAATACCGATGCGCCTATTTTTGTGCTGTTTTGATCATAGGGTTGGGTGAGCATTTTTCAAGACAGCGTGTCAGCAGACTGTGATTGACGTCCACCGTGTCAGTTGATAAAAGATGCTTTGTGTTTTTATACTGTTTGCTTATTATATGACTCCTTGTTTTTGTACAATTTACATATTTCACATACTTATTTATTGCTTTGAATTATCGTCTACTGATGCTTGCTGTTTGCACCATCCTTTTCTGCTGTTATGTTGCACATTTCCCCGCTGTGGGATGAATAAAGGATTATCTTTTCTCATCTCTTATCTTAAATATGCACCGCCATAGCACTGTTTTTGTTTTATATCAGTCGATGATTATTCTCTGGCAAAAAAATCTGTTTTAACCAAATTTCTTGAATTCTTTTTCCCCAAATAAAAATCCCGTTCCTTTCATGATGTTTCAGATATCAGGTTATTGAAACTCATCAATATTCACATTACTTTAAGAAGTATTTCACTGCAGGAAAAAAAGTTGTTTTCATAAAACTGTGTAGAAAAAAGACGCAAATACTTTTGACATCGGCGCTACATGACCAGAGAAAACAGAAGAAAAGGGTTGTGGCATTTGCTTTGGATCAAGAAGCAGAAAACTTACAACTACCAGATTGCACTGCACCTCACTGGACCAATAAACACTCCTGCTAGTGGGTGACATGATGTGAACTCGTCGATTTGACACAATGGCTGCTGGCTGGTAACAAACATTTTCAAATTACAGTTAACAGTAATCAAAAATATGTATCTGAAAATATTTTTAGTATAGTCAATTTAGTAACAGAATCTTGGTTTTAATTTCATCATCATTGCTTAGTTTTAACCAAGCGGCAACCTTAGCAAAATGGGAAACCAAAAACTGCAGTTCTTTGAACGGCCACTTGAAGCTGGCTTTACAGCAGAAAAAAACATGTTTACAGCCTGGTACAAAAACAGTTTTGATCTCTACAGCTAACTTTGCCCTTTATGACAACTGTACAGAGTGTACATTTTTACATAATTCTAATTTACATTTTATCAAGGCTTAAATTTGTGCATAATTAAAGGCAGGCTGCTTTGAGTGACAGGCTGATAGTGTCCCACTATCACTTCTGACTCTAAAAAACCCCCAAGATGGCTATTGCAGAAATGCCAAACTAGACGCTTCAAAACGGGGGTACACAAACCAGTGGGTGACATCTCGATAACTACATCCATTAATTTTACAGTCTATGGTTTTATCGTTTGATCTCAATATTTTCAGCCTTCGTTTTCCAATACAGGAAACAATATGGTGCCTACTTCCTGTTCACACATTTTCTTACTACAGCCTAAAAGTGGACTAAAATATCTTTCTAAAGCCAAGAAATAGTCGATACAGTAACATAATTTTGGTTTATATTTAATCAGCACTGCTTGGTTTTACCATTTGGTCTGAGTTTGAAAGAAAGACACAAAGAAGGGGCAAGTCTCTCTCAATCCACTTCTTAAGTCTTTGTGTCTGTGGTGGCCAGAAATTAAAAATGAGGAAGGTACAATCTGTACTTTGAGCAACAGTCCTATAGTAAGCATAAATCTGCTGGATGATGATTTGGGTTGAGAGATGAGCAGGGAGATCTGGGCGCTGGTTTACCATTGTTCATGTACATGTACTAGCCACATTGTTATGATACAAAGCTGGTTGAAAATTTGCAAAAGAATCCTTTCATTGCATGAAAATACAAATTTTTTGTTTACTCATACCTTTGGTCCACACGTAGCCTGGTGTCTGTGGGTGGTAGCAGCAGTTTCATGGATGGGTCCAGCTCATTCAGTTCGATAGCGAATTTGGTGAAACCAAAGTACTGCTCATGGTCCAGTGGCATTGCATCTACATTGCACACAAGTAACATCCACTGACTCAGATGCTGTCATAGGGAGATATGCATTATAAATGGGTGGTCATTGACTTGTCATACTTGCTCTCCAGATGCATGTGGCTGAGGGCGGGTCTCCACAGAAAACTGCTTCCTGCCACTTTCCAAAGAGTCTGTGGACGACCTTCCCTTTACTATCTGTGATAGCTCCCTCCACCTCATTCACACTTGAATTCCAGTATTTGGCCTGTGAAAAGAATTGACAGTAAGGGAGAAGAACATAATATCGCCCTAATAAAAGTCAGTGTAAACGGAAATTGCGGTGATTATAATTATGTTCTCTTACAGTCAGCAGATGTTGCTGTTGCATAAACCATCCCAAACCCCAGGGTGTGCTGCTGGGCTTGTGTCTTTAATAGGAGATGAGGGTGCATAACGAGTTCTGACATGTCTTGACTTGCTACCCTGCGCAGCTTCAGGAGGTCTTTCAAATGGGCACGCACTAAAGCAATTAACCTTTTCCTCTCAGTATAAATGCTTCAAACAATGAGGAGGTCTTGGTGGCATGCAGATGAGAAACACCATCTGTGTAGAGGGTTTATGGCCTAATGAAGGGACTACAGCATTTACTTTGCCTGTGGGTGACTTGTATATATCAAAAATGCCTTTTACTGTGACCCCTGGGGTTCACAGAGTGATGGCTACCAACACAAACATATGGCAAATGAGAGAGGGAGGAAAGAAAGAGAGCGCCACAGTATAAAGAACCGGGTATATACTTAAAAATTGTGGCTTATATATAATTATACTTCAGAGTGTTGGAAATATTTGACTGGAAGTGGTATGCAGGTGTGGCATTAATCCTTAAAGTCTTACATTATCATTGTCTTTGAGTGACGCTACATGAACACATCTTGCCTTGCAGCATCTTGCAGAGAAGCATAATTTGAGTGTCACTTCAAGAAAATAAAGAATTTATGTGTCATGAGAAATGTAAATGGAAGTCTTGAGTAGCTAAAGCGCATAGCACTCCCTGTTGGCAGAGTAGTCTGTGTGTGAAGGGCCCTTCATCTCTTTATAAGGCCTCAAAGAGTGAATATTACATCAGTAAAAATTGTTGTTGGTAATGGGTTGTTGGTAGAGTATGTGCAGCTCTACATACAGCGACTAAATACGTTTCCTTTCATATCTGCCTCACCTTAATAAAAGTGATCTTGCACTGACAAATATCACTGCTGGTATTTCTAATGGAGATCTCTCCATAGTGCTCAATCCAGCGCTGCCCACTCAGGATGTTGTGGATGCAGGATGTCACCTTGTTCCACTCATAGTGGTCTCCAAATCTAAATAAGGGGAATTAAAAGCAACATTTCTATTAACTTGACACCTGTGGAAATTGCTTCTTGTAGTCTGTGTGTGTCATTGAGTAAATGATGCAGAAGAGATTCACCCTGGCAGAGTTACATGAGTGGTACCAATTGGAACAATCTCCATTGACTTCCCCCAAAACTTGTTCTTACACCTCACATCTACAAAAACCAATCAGAAAAAAAAACAACAATCATGTTGGACGACCAGCCACTATTGTAATCTTTATTGATACTGACAATGGACTAATTTTTATTTTCTATTACCTTGCCAGTAGATGAAGTTTTTAGACTCGGCGTGGCAAGCTGAGATCGGTGGGTGATGGCTGACCTGACAATGTGAAACAACTGGGTTAGTAAATGGATTCAGTGAATGCTTTCGATGCATTATTAATAGAATACAGGGATCGTTAATTGTACAAGAAAATGGGATTCGTGCATACTTGCTCTGCAACAAATCGGAGGCCTTTATCAGGCCGGTCACATTCATATGTCTCTCCCAGCACAGGGTTGAAAGGCTTTCCCCCAGTTCTGTAGAAGCTGGATGCATAGCCTGATACAACAAACGTGGCTATGTATACCTGCACAAAGAGAAGCCAATAGAGTTAGTAGTGCTTTATTTTGTTTATATCACAGAATAATAAGTCACCTCAACTGAGGCGGAGCAAACAGCGATATCGCCAACACTCACGCAACTTACACCAAAACAATCTAGATTGATAAATAGCACTACAGGTAAGAGGAAAAATATATATTTCTGATTTTGGGGTGAACTGTGTCTTTACAGATTAAAAATGAGATCACCAGAACATCCAATTAACTGAGCCCTATCATTATTTTAGAGTACCACATATTAATTCTTCATTCATCTCTATTTTTACTGTAATGAGCAGAGTAACTGCCTGAATACTCCTCCACTGGTTTCACTCAGCCAAGAGAGCTCTGACAATTGCTACCACATCATAATGGGAGGCCAAAGATTGGAGCTAAAATCAACTTTGACTGCTAATCATTTCACATTTACATACTATATATGGCACTTGTTTATAACTAGCTGACTCCACAGGCTATATCTGTGCACCTCCCACGCAAAAGTGAACAAAATTCAACACAGAACTCTATCACTTACTCCAGAGTCAGTCAGTGCAAACATGAGCAAACTGAAACTTCCAAAAAGGTGGTATTGTGCCATCTTCCTGTTGGAAATCTACAGACAGTGAATAAGGTTTCTCCCACATGAAGTGTAATAAGCAGGGCTTGTACATGGACAATACCTCTGCCAGCAGGCAGCTGGAGTTAGAG
The DNA here is from genome assembly GCF_011397635.1 of Epinephelus fuscoguttatus. Taxonomy (NCBI): domain Eukaryota; kingdom Metazoa; phylum Chordata; class Actinopteri; order Perciformes; family Serranidae; genus Epinephelus; species Epinephelus fuscoguttatus. The sequence goes on from NC_064759.1 coordinate 22,939,577, forward strand.
GAATAACAGCCAGCAACAAGTGAAGTGTAATTCTTGGCTCCCACAATTACAAATGTTCTTACAAATGATCGATAGTCACTTAAACCTGCCTCGGACTGCTGTAATTGTTGGGTTAGGTCAGGTCTTAGAGTCCGCTTTATTTGTGTGTATTGATGGACTTTTCTAGCTTCTGACAATGCAGTTAAAGATTAGTTCAACAGATATGGGTGATACGCTGATTTGAGAATACTGATGAGAAGATCAATACCAGTCTCATGCCTTTGTGCTACACATGAGGCTAAAGTCAGCAGGTGATAAGCTTAGCTTAGCATAAAGACTAAAAAAGGGGGGAAGCTAACCTGGTTCTGTCCAATGTTTGAGAAATCAGAATTGTGTACAGATGAAACAAATGAGCTATAACGTGAATTACCGTAAAACTTTGAAACAATTAATAGCTCAGGCTATTATTTGCTTAAATCACTGAACTCAACAGGCCTGTATTTGGGACAAGCCTTTACTTCCTTTCACACAAAACTGTTGCTCAGCAAAGATCGGGAGATACAATAGATTTGTATATTTAAATCAGGTTTCAGGTAATATATCAAAAATGAATCATTCATTTGATCTAGCTCAGATGGACAGCTGCACATCAGAAAGAGAGAGAGAGAGAGAGAGAGAGAGAGAGAGAGAGAGAGAGAGAAAGTTATGGCACTTTATCCTGTTAAAACAACACTTAGGCTACAACTTGGATTAATTTTTATGAAAAACCCTTATGATTCATTTGATCTGACGACCCTTACGGACAAAAAGAATATTAATAATTTACAGGGTAATCCAGTAATAGACACATAATTTGAGGTAACCAACAACCTGGTTGTATACATCAAAACTTCTATAAAGAAAACATGAACTGCTTGGCAACCAGACCAGCCGTCTAAGTTAGACAGGTGTTTATTTGTCAAAACGTATAGCCACAGTGGGCTAGTAAAAAAGACCAGGTGTTAAATTGGGACTAGGCTTTTAATTAAAGTTTTACAGCAGTTTTGGAGATGCTGAAATTTTGATTTTTTTCCCCTTTGGAGAAAGACAAGCCAGCTGTTTCCCTGTTTTCAGTCTTTATGCTAAAATAATTGCCTCCTAGCTCCAGCTCCAATCTTCTAATCTAGCCTAACTCCCAGCAGGAAAGCAAATAAGCACATTTCAAACTATCCCTTTAATGAAGAACTGAAGAAGCCTCTTGGATGAGAGGCAAAATGGCTTTAAGAAACTCAAGCAAATCCAGTTGCCTACGCTATAGCACTTACGACTACCATGACCTAGATGACTGAGAATCTTCACCGACCATGTTTAATAAAGCAAGGGGGAAAAAAAAATAAAAATAAAATATATATATACAGTACAGGCCAAAAGTTTGGACACACCTTCTCATTCAATGCGTTTTCTTTATTTTCATGACTGTTTACATTGTAGATTCTCACTGAAGGCATCAAAACTATGAATGAACACATGTGGAGTTATGTACTTAACAAAAAAAGGTGAAATAACTGAAAACATGTTTTATATTCTAGTTTCTTCAAAATAGCCACCCTTTGCTCTGATTACTGCTTTGCACACTCTTGGCATTCTCTCCATGAGCTTCAAGAGGTAGTCACCTGAAATGGTTTCCACTTCACAGGTGTGCCTTATCAGGGTTAATTAGTGGAATTTCTTGCTTTATCAATGGGGTTGGGACCATCAGTTGTGTTGTGCAGAAGTCAGGTTAATACACAGCCGACAGCCCTATTGGACAACTGTTAAAATTCATATTATGGCAAGAACCAATCAGCTAACTAAAGAAAAAGAGTGGCCATCATTACTTTAAGAAATGAAGGTCAGTCAGTCCGAAAATTGCAAAAACTTTAAATGTGTCCCCAAGTGGAGTCGCAAAACCATCAAGCGCTACAATGAAACTGGCACACATGAGGACCGACCAGGAAAGGAAGACCAAGAGTCACCTCTGCTTCTGAGGATAAGTTCATCCGAGTCACCAGCCTCAGAAATCGCAAGTTAACAGCAGCTCAGATCAGAGACCAGATGAATGCCACACAGAGTTCTAGCAGCAGACCCATCTCTAGAACAACTGTTAAGAGGAGACTGCGTGAATCAGGCCTTCATGGTCAAATAGCTGCTAGGAAACCACTGCTAAGGAGAGGCAACAAGCAGAAGAGATTTGTTTGGGCCAAGAAACACAAGGAATGGACATTAGACCAGTGGAAATCTGTGCTTTGGTCTGATGAGTCCAAATTTGAGATCTTTGGTTCCAACCGCCGTGTCTTTGTGAGACGCAGAAAAGGTGACGGATGGATTCCACATGCCTGGTTCCCACTGTGAAGCATGGAGGAGGAGGTGTGATGGTGTGGGGTGTTTTGCTGGTGACTCTGTTGGGGATTTATTCAAAATTGAAGGCACACTGAACCAGCATGGCTACCACAGCATCCTGCAGCGACATGCCATCCCATCCGGTTTGCGTTTAGTTGGACGATCATTTATTTTTCAACAGGACAATGACCCCAAACACACCTCCAGGCTGTGTAAGGGCTATTTGACCAAGAAGGATGGAGTGCTGCGGCAGATGACCTGGCCTCCACAGTCACCGGACCTGAACCCAATCGAGATGGTTTGGGGTGAGCTGGACCGCAGAGTGAAGGCAAAGGGGCCAACAAGTGCTAAACACCTCTGGGAACTCCTTCAAGACTGTTGGAAAACCATTTCAGGTGACTACCTCTTGAAGCTCATGGAGAGAATGCCAAGAGTGTGCAAAGCAGTAATCAGAGCAAAGGGTGGCTATTTTGAAGAAACTAGAATATAAAACATGTTTTCAGTTATTTCACCTTATTTTGTTAAGTACATAACTCCACATGTGTTCATTCATAGTTTTGATGCCTTCAGTGAGAATCTACAATGTAAACAGTCATGAAAATAAAGAAAATGCATTGAATGAGAAGGTGTGTCCAAACTTTTGGCCTGTACTGTATATATATATATATATATATGTATTTATATATGTTAACCCCTAAAATACCCTTTTCAAACTTAACATGGACACATCACATGCAGAAACAGCATGAACTCTCCAGTTAAAACACAACTCTTTCTGGATATAATGAAGAGTTTTACCTCTGCAAAGAAAAATAACATTAGCCACACTAACTTCATCAAGGCCAACTGCGTCTGCCAGAGGAGGCCCATTAAGTGTTGAAAGTGAACATGCAATCTGACCAAAAAAGACTGCCCACACACTCAAACAGCAAGCAATGAATTTGCGGTCTCACCATGCGTTCAAAGGGGTCATGTGTGTTAGCAGCCCTGTCTAACAGCTCGCTGTACTCCAGCTCCTCACACAGTCTCTGCAGGGTGTTGAGTGGCTCATTAAGTTGTACAGGCATGGTCACTTTGGACAGGTCTTTGCCGATGTTGTTCCTGAGGATGTTCCACAGGCTGATGGTGCTATTGTTGGGGCTGGGCGAGGGCAGGCGGGACCTGCGCTGACAAAGGACAGTCCCTTCTTCCGCAGAGCCTGGGAACAGATGGTTAAGAGGTCAAGACACTGACAGCGCATTGTGTGGTGAAGACTATCAGCAAATATGGAAATTAAGTTACTGTAGTTTTGGAATGACAGAGACCAGCATTGTGTATTTTATTTTTCAATGAGGCCTACAATGTATGTCTCACAGTTTACCTGAGTTTGGTCTCTCACTTTCTGTCTCGTTGCTGAAGTTGTCCATAGAGATGTTGTCACTAATGTCACTAATGTATGAGTCATCCTCTGAAACCTAAAAAAAAAAAAAAAACACATCCAAACTTTAGCTAACAGATAAATTTTTAATATCACCTGCAGAAAGGGACTGGGCAGGTCTCTTTCAACATCCTGTCACGTCAGCAGAAGATCTACTGCGTTAGAGATGAATGGTCCCGCAGGACCTGGTGACTAATTTGCACCTCGACTTGCTGTATTTTTAGATTAAAGTAATTAACTTCCATTTTCACATCGCTTCCGCTCCAGCTGCTAACTGATCTGGCATGCTTCATGAACACTGGAGAGGAGACTGAAGTGAGGGCAGGGTTTTTTTAAGAAACCCTTCATAAAAAGTTTGCTTTAAGGTGGTGTTAAATTAAAAGGTGTGTTTTTCTCTGTGCAGCGGAGCAGTGTCACAATGTGCTCAAAGGTTTAATACATTTTGCAGACACAAGTGATGAAATGTTGGGTGATGATGAATCAATTAAGAACCTCTAATGGCAATTTTGTCTAGGTTTCTCACCAGTTTATCATGCAGCTCTTGCAATCAAACAATTTTTGCCGAGTCAACAAGACAAATTACATTACATTAACAATAATTAAAATTCCATTATGCAGCTCTAAATGTCAGTTAATGCCACAGGCTGACTCTGAGGAACAGACACATCAGTAAAGCTGCTTATGGTGACGGTTTACTGTAACTCTCACACTCACCTCATTCTCAGAGGAACTAGCAGACAGCAAAACTTCCTGTGCATCAAAGAACTCGGACAAAGACTCTGTGATTGAAGCTCTGCTCTCATTGGATACTTGGTGCACGAGGGGATGGGCTTCATCAACAGAGTCCTGTTTCTAGGAGACACAGTGTTCACAGCTATAATTAAGAACAAGAAAAGGGCAACACCATCATAGCCAGGAGGGGCGGCAATCACAGGGTAATTCAGAATGCTGTCACAATGTGCAGATGATGAGAGTATCACAACACACAGAGATCTATTATGCAAGATATTGAAAGACAGTCATCTATAATAGGTTATATCACAATGTAAGTGTTACCGAAGAGGAGCGTGCTATATTTATCCAATGCATTATGAAATGCAATTTAGTTTTATAGAAATTTATAGATATTTATAGAGAACTGAAATGAAACAAGGTGCACAGTTGGGGTGTCAATCACAGGTTTCATCATATGATAGTTAATCGATTCTTTGGACAACGATATGATACTTGCTGATATCACAAAGTCTTTTAATTTGATTCAGTTCAGGGGCCTGTGATTAATATTAGAGCTACATTGATTAGTCCATTAAATGATTAGCTGATCAAAGGAAAATTAATCACCAATTATTTTGATAATAAATGAATCATTTCAGTCATTTGCTGGCTCCAGCTCCTTAAATTGTGAAGATCTGATGCTTTTCTTTGACGGTTTTGGACAAAAGAGGCAAATTTAAAGTGTCAAGTGTCACTCTGGGCACTGGAAAATGTGTTGAACATTTTTCACCTTTTTTTTTTTTTTTTTTTACATTTTAAAGACTAAACTAAAATTAACTGATTAATCGAGGAATTCAATTTGGCAGATTAATGGATAATGAAAATAATCATTAGTTGCAGCCGTAATTGATATGATACAATATCCATGGGCGAAAAATGAGACAATGCAGATATGCAAAAGACCCCATCACCTTTCCTACACAGGAGCAAAACACACTGACTTTGTGGTGGTTTGTGTCTCCTTTTGGTAACTTTGTGTCTCTCTGTGAATGTTTTTGCCAATTTATGTAGTTATGTTGTGTCTCTTTGCAGCTCTGTTGTGTCTCTTTGCAGTCAATTTGAGTCTCTTCCTGGTGAGAATGTTTTAGTTTGCCCTGACACTCTGGGCTCCTGGACCTATGCCCAGTAGGCCCATTTGGTTATCCATCCATGATGATATCAGTAAATATCCTCATTGTCTCTCACTTGGCTGCCTGCGATTATATGCTTGGCACTACGCTGCCAACACAGTTTGACTGGAGACGAAAACTGTGACACACATGCCGTGGAAATTTCAGAAAAAAGGTATATCTTAAAAACGACGATGTATCAGTGTTTTCACTTTGCATCGATAATATTGGATCATTGATCGGTGAATCTATATATCAGTTCAAATGGATGTATTGTTACACCCCTGGTGCACAGAATCTCTTTCTTTTAACCACACTGCAATGTGTTCATGGGTGCCATGCTTTGAGTGTTTAGGCCAAATGATAAACTTCTAAAAAACACTTTCAAAGTTAAAAATCTATAGAAAAGAAGGATCTAAATTACAATATATGGACTTATTTCTAGAGACTGTATTACAATATGCTACTGTACTAACTGTTAGGAGCCCGTCAGAAGCGTAAGCGTGCAACAAGTGTGTACACCTACACTTGTGCTTGACAAGGTGTTGACATAAAACAAGATGCACAATCAAAATGGACACACAGCATTCATATAATTCTTCTGAAGACAATTCAAATCATATAACCAATTACACACAAGAGGCCTTTTCCACAGAACCATGCATGGAAAGGAGCACACCCCTCCATCCTTTGTTATTGCTGAAGCTGATTAATTAGCCTGCAGATAATCTCAGAGGAGGCACATAGTTTTGCACTGTGTGTTCAAACAAATTTCCAGGGACATGATTAATTAGATCAGTTCACACTCTCTGGTCAGCAAATCTGATTAAGAGAGCAAAGAGCTTCCTTTAGGAAGACGATAATGTCGCAGGTAGTGGAGTCTTCCCCTGAGTCGTGTGATGGTGAGATACCACCACAGGACTGAGAGGAAGCACTTTCTCATAGCACGTATTGAAAATTCAACTTTTTTGAGGGGGTCACGTTCCCTGAAAGGTTTGTAGAGAAGATGATCATTTTTATAGTCACTGACATTTAAAAAGAAAGGGGGGGGGGGGGGGGGGGGATGCAGAGAGAAAAATTTATTGAATCTGGATGAGAAGGAAGGGACAGCTCATTCATTCTGTGGCAAATTCAAGACTGCGTGGGATGAAAATAAAGACGGAGAGATAATAATAATCATCCTGATGGTGGGGGGAAAGGGAGTAGAGTCACTGCATTCCCGCACCCACCTGCACAGGGGCAGTGAGATTTATTAGTGTGGGCTCTACGATGTGGGACTCGGCATGAATCTTGCACAGGCGCTCTCTCAGCTCAGTGTTCTGGGCTAAAGCCTGGAAAAATAACCAGTGTAAACATTGTTTATAGCAAACACCCAGCCAATAACACCTTAAATACTGAAAGCTGAAACAAAATCAGGCTTTAAACACGCCATTTACCTTTATTACAGAGACATGTGTATGTGTCATCACTGCAGACATCAGTGAGATGAGTCCAAACTATCTTACTCACCCATTTCTGACTCTATGTGAGGTAGAAGCTAACACCCAGCAGGGTATTCAAAGTCAAAGAAATGAGTGGGCGTCAAGAGCACAGTGGTTCTAATGTGGCGAAAGAAGTCAGCATGACAATGAGTGTGCGTAACAGAAAATAGATCAAGCCTCTGGGTGGGAGGCAGCAGCCACAGGATACATGACTGTTGAACACCGTCATGCTCAGGTGGGCAGGCACCACACCAGCAGCGAGTAACCTCTCTACGAGGCTGGACAATGTGTCACGCCTGACAAAGTGGTGTGGGAGGACACGGCTTTTGAGAGGAGTGTAAAAGTCTAAAAGAAAGTGGAATACTTCCCTTATTTCCACATATCAGTCTGCATCTGTGTGTGTTATTTCACGTACCGTTGACAGTGCGTTCTTCAAACCGACAACCTGTGGTGAGGTAGGGGGGATTGTTTCTTGGTCTGCACATTGTTTTAATCTCTCCCTCTCAGATGTTAGTGAACTCAGAGCTGTCTTCATGGTCGCATGCACTGCAGCAACGAGAGAAAAACAGGGGAGCTTCAACTGCAAACCAATTCATGTCAAAGCAAAGCAGATCCAGTAATATTAAACCCAGTGACAGTCTGCAGCACCACACGCTTCTAATAAAATGGAACATTGAAGAATTTCTAATGATCTCCTATCGCTCAGCAGGCCACAATCTTTGTTTTACGATGTTCATTTTACCACGCACTTCACAATAGGTGCTTGGGGGAAGCATCATTATTGAAAAGTGCTGACAATATTAACGCATCGCTGTATTAGATGAAACCCTTCACACATCCTTAGCTTCGTTATTCTGAACGCGCACAAATGTGGCAGCTAAAATGCCAGCAGAATTGACAGCTGTTCCCTGGGGCAACTTTAAACCCATTTTGTAGAAAAAGTGATGCCATTATGTAAAACATAAATCACTCTCATTATGCCATGTCAAGCATCAGGTGTCTCAACAGAAATTTCAATGAAGAGTGGCAGAAAACTAATTAAGACCTCTATTTGCAAAGCTTTGTGGTTTAGGGAATGCAACCTTCTCACTAAGCAACAGCTAGGGTACATGCTGACAGGGCACATCATCAGAAGCCTAATGAAAGTAAACTGAGACAGTTTATCAGTAATTAACAGCTGCCATGGCTGCACCATTGTCACATCTATTTGTTATAAACACAGCATGTCAGGCAGGCAGATTTATGTGCACTTGTGGAGTTTTTCTCAGTTTGTAAAAACATTGTCAGACGTCTGTCTCAAAATCTAAATCAAATATGACCAGCTTATGATAATTTACTCACAGTTGGTGGCAATGCGGCAGAAGTCCTCCTGCAGCTTGGCCACATCAAAGGTGGAATCCAGGGATTCAGTGTCAGCCTTGTCATTGCCGAGTGCGGCGGTTGAGAGGTTGGGGTTAGAGGCGTGGAGGCGGATAGAGCCAGAGGAGATGCAGCTGGGTACCTATGGTGGAGCAGGAGGAATAGAGTTTGATGGGACTCATACTATAAAAGATGAAATACGATCACACGTCATCGCCACTACCTGCAGAGTTGTTTTGACATCTTTGTTGTAGTTTTTACTGCGCCACTTCCTTGGTAGTCTCTTTTCCTTCTTGGGGCTGTCAAATGTAGACGCCTAGTGAACACAAGGAAAGATACTGACGGTTCTTTAAGGAGGTTTTTTATAGGAAAAGGTTTCATGGCTGTCAGTGAGGTTGCTTTCTATATTTAGCAGCAAATTACTCGAGGGAAACAAAAAATATTGGTGGAGAGAAGTGATAAAAGACAAAAGATGACAAGTTATTTTGCATAAGAGTCATCCAGTATTTTGAATGTGATTAGGTTCATTTACAACAGTTTTATGAGGCTTGCAGGTCTGATGAACAAATTTGTTTGCTTGCAAAGATAAAAGGAATCCTGAATAAAGTGCTGACCTGCAGTGCTTGGATAGACGGAGCAGAGTAGGTGCGGTGCAGGACTTCCATACTCTGAAGCAGGTGGCCTAGCTCCAGCAGGTAGGCCTCACACACTGACAAATCTGTTGAGAGTAGGAAAAAGATACACGTAGAGATATGCAGGTTAAGAAACCAGAAGATCCATGATACTATATTAACAAATACTTAAGTTGCGATGCGAGATTATTGCGACTTTAAAAATGTTGCAATATGCTGAGTATTGCAATAAAATATACTGAGATTTATTACCGTTTTTCAGCTGTAAATTATGTCCCTAAAGGAAAACTTTGTCTGCATTTGTTTAATCTAATACTATAAAGATTTCAGTCTATTCATCTCACCTCAGCCATTTTTTGCAGCAGCAAAATGTTGACTGAAAGAGCAACTGATTATATGATCCTAGTAGGCTACCTAAAGTTTAAAATGTATTTGTAATATGAATAATTTATAGTATAAAAAAATCAATACTTGGCACTGTGTACAATACTGACACTCGAAAATATTGCAAAACTATGCTGTATCAATTTTTTTTCCAAACCCCTGAGAATCGGGTCAACAAATCAGTGGCTCCAGACACCCCAGGGTGACTCAGGCTCTACGTGTGCTCATATGACTAAGATGGCAATACTTCAACGTGTGCTTCTCCTGCTATATGGGTCTCTGCTTCTGCATCCTGTGAGACTCACTCAATGGCTTTACAGACATTACTGTCAAGAACCGAGCTCACCGGGGGATGCATAAACAGATATATTGAGGCATCTGAATATAAATTTGAGTAAGGAGTGGCAAACAAATAGATGTGGCAATCTTCTGTTTATGAATGTATGCCTGAGCAGTTCTACCTCTAAACTTTGTAATATAGAAAAGCAAAACTTCTCACTTAACCGCTGAGGTAAATCACGACAGGACACATTATCAGAATCGTAATGAATGAAAGCTGAGGCAGTTTTTAGTCATCATCAGCGCCCTATTTTTATAAACAACGCCATGCCAGTCCTATCTTACTTGCAAATAAAACAGCAGGCAGACAGGTTTATTGGTATTAACTGCAGCATTGACAAATGAAAAAGTTGAACTCGCCAAGGTTAGAGCTCCTGCGTCTCTCACTTTCAATAGCAACTTGACTGTAACGAAAAGGCTCTGAATGGAGCTCAACCTTCATGCACACTGAATAATACTCTGATTTAGAGGCAGCGATCTCTTTGTGGGTTACCGATTATTATTCTCGTGTTTAATTTTCTAACAAAACAGAAACTATAAAAATGTACAGCATCCAACTTGAAATATATTTACCAATCTGACTTACCAACCAGCGTAAGAATGCAACTTACAGCTTAATTAAAAGCATGTATTATCCTGTGTCCAGATTAAACCTAAAAAAACAATGCCTTTTGGCATGTTCTCATCTTTTTTATAAACAAAGAAACAGGAGGGAAGCAGAGCTGAACTGAATGTCTCGAACCTTCAGTTGTTGCCATGGTAATTAACATCAAAACCAGTATTCAAATGCTCCACTCTTTTTAATTTTTCCCATCATTAACATGAATTATTTTCAGTTATTCTCAGAGAAAGACATTTAAGCTAAGTGAGAGTTTTATGATATATATATATAAATTGGGAAAATATGATCAAATTTGCAGATATTTTACTTGTATATAAACTTCTTCATGGCCTGGCACGCCCTCCACTCAATGAATTCATTAAACAAAATCAGAACTGATCAATCAGGTCTATGTCCAGGGGGGACTGTAAAATACCACACAGAAATAGCAGCGTTGGACAGTTAGCCTTTTCCAATCAAGCAGCACACACCTGGAACCCTGTACCCATTCTCCAAATCAATAAAACGGTGATTACTGGACAATCAAACATGTTGTAATGATCTCAATTAGTGGTTATGTCCTCATTTCATTACTGTATGTCAAGGCTTATGTACTTTTGTACAGTATGTTTTCCTTAATGTGCTTTGGATTTATGGTTATGTCACTATCATGCTAATTGTGCTTGTGTACCGTGCTTTGCTTTGTGCTTCTGTGTGTTTGTTTGTGGCTTTGAACTATGGTCTCTGTGTTTTGTATAATATGTTCTTAATGTTTTTGGTTATATGGTTATGTCATTGTTTTATTTATAGTGCTTATGTGTCTTGCTATGTGCTTTTGTCTATGGTTATATGCTTGCTCTGTGCTTATGTGCCCTTCTATGGACGTGCCATCAACGTGCTTTTATCTGTGCTTATGTGCTTATGTAAATTAGCCTGTATGGCTAAATCTGTTTTACGTGACATGAATGATCATGTATATTAATGTGCACTGTCCCTTTCTAAATAAAATAAACATAAACATAACTGAAACTGGGATAGTTTGACCAGCAAGATGTCAAAAAATGTCAAGCATCTGGAATAATTTCAAAGTTTGTGAAGAAGATCCCAAAGGACGAGTGCCAGATAATGGCCAAAGGAACCTAAGTAAGATCTTAGACATCTTGCAAAGAATTCTTTTTTTGTAGCTATTATGGCTAAAATGCAACCTGCATGCCAACAAATGACTCATTGTCATGTTATTTTATGTGCATCGACCAATGTCCTCGTCTCTCTTTAACTCCCAACAGCCCCCCGTCGAAGCTTTAATTAATTGTGGATATTTCTCACTGAAGCTTCAATGCCTCAAAACTGGTATTTGGGACAGCCCTAGAGGGAAGTCACATAAAATGGTATAAAGAAGTGCATCAGGATGTCGAAACTCCACAAATCACGAGAGGCAGCTCTACTGTCTCACCTTTGGAGCATTTGTCCATGTCGTCAGATGACTGGAGCCAGGCTGCTACTTTGGCCTGGCTGTTGCAGTTAAAAGGGAAGGCTCCTGCAGAATGTACTGTGGACTGCCTTCGTATAGACATGCACTGCAAGAGCAAACAGACCCAAAGGTCAGTTCAATAACAATTTGCTTCCTTCATACAATTCCTCATGAGGAGAGCTTCGACCTTAGTAAATATTGTAGATGAAATAATGATATTCATGAACAGAAGCAGAGCAGAAACCTTTTACTACTTTAAACACATCCCATAGTTTTTAGAGACGGCTGTTGTCTGGTGCACAGGTATACCTTTCTGATAGAGGCACTCTCCGCAACGCTAGGGGAGTTGGGGGAGGGGTAGTGCGGATAGTAGAAGGACTTCTCGGTAGGGTACATGGCAATCTCATTTTGCCGATAGAGCCGATGGTGACGCAGCTTTGAAACCCATTCATCAAACAGCTCCTGTGACTTAATCTGCAGAGCAGATACCACAATCAGAAATCAGCACAAGGACAAGTGAGGTGAAAAAGGCACGAAGGTGGAAAAACACACACAGGTACTGTAATTCTCCCTCATCCACACACACAACACATGAAGTCATTTTAAGGTCATGTAATGTTAATGTTCATGTAATGTTCCTGTCTTTTCCAGGAATCAGAAGGCAATAATCTGAATAATCCATGTTTCAGATCACTTCCTGTAAATCTGTAGGGAGTGCTTTACATTCATTAGCTTTGGGGTTTACCTTCAGGTGATAGATGTTTTCCTCAGCATCAAGATCAATGCACTTGGCTTTTTTCTTAATGGCCATGACAGAGAGACCCACGTCAATGCAGCCATGTAGCTTCCCTTTCTCAATCTGTAGGGGAAAAGTCAACATGGTGTTAGTGTATTTTGGACTGAAGTTAATCCAAATGTAAAGAGGTACTGTTCAGTTTTTAAATGCCCTATTATCCTTATAATCCTTTCATTGGCTCTGGCAGCCCCGGCCAAGCAGAGCCTCTGCATGGCTGATACATAATTATGTGAGACTGGCAGGTGAAATGCACCGTGTGATTCCTATCAATGACAATGAGATTGTGAGGGAATGAAGTCCTTTTGTATCTAAGGGCACAGACAGATATTCTGGGAAAGACAGCCAGCAGTGCAACAAGACCCATAGTGTCCTTTGTAATCTTCTGTAACTGACAGCCACACAGCGTGCAGCCAGCAGGCCTCTGTACTCACATCCGCACTGCACTTTCCATACTTCAGGATGCCCTTGTCCAGGAAGAAGTATCTCTGTAAAGAGAAGAGAGGACATAAGTGAATGAGATGCAGCCTGGATGATATGCAACATCCCTGACAGCAAGTCTGAAGCCACTATTATGACTCACTGATCATGACAGAGTCCGCCTCTTGTTAATGTATCTTGTTAATGTCTCTGCAGTGAGATGTTTGTCATCCCAGGCTCTCGTCTTGCATCTTGTCTGCCTTTATTACTCTTCCCCTCATTCTGTTGCAATCTTTCTCCTCCACTCTCTTTGTAAATGCGACTCTTGGTGCTCCGTTGAAAGCGCAAAGACCTGAAAAGCTCTGACTGTAAGTCAATACTAAATGTATACAGCTCTATTAACCAACAAGCCATCAGCTAATGCGTCTGAGAGGAACACCAAGATATCTAGGTTGTATCATCCCAGCGAAAGCTTTTAGGCTGAGCGTAAACAGTCACTGACTCAGGTCACATGTGACTCCCCTGCATAAGCTCATTCAATTAGTCTAACACCCAAATGAGTCATGTCAGCAGATTTTTCGGAATAGGAACCTGGACAATGTAGGATACGACCGGGAAATGGAAATGACGTTCAGCTGAAATACGTCATGAGGTCGTAAGTTTGACGTAATGTTGGTCATTTGAGGACCTCACAGGCAGTTGATTTACCTTATGCCAACCCTTCATGGGCCACTTTCTCCTCTTTAGCATGAAGCCCTCCTGTTTCTGGGGCTCGAGGACACTGCTGAAGCTTCCACGCAGGCCCTCCACTATTTCCCAGCTATCCTGTGGGCACAGATGGTTTGTGAGAACTCCAAGATGGCAGATAGACATTAGCAGACACTTAGCTTGTGCACACACATGCAGATCAAAGTCGCAGAAAGGTTTGGCAACAAAAAAAAACTAATGAATCATCCACACAACAGAGTTAAGGTCTGAGTCAAGAGCATACAGTAATTTGTGGCGGTTTCGATTTTCAGTCTCTCCCTCAGTGTAGCGTCAGTCAGTCAGTGGGAGGATGTGGGAGTGGATGATGGGAGTTTTATTGCTGATGGAAAATGCAACCCTCTGAGGTTTGAGTCTCACACACTGCATTCACCTCATGGTCCCATTTACAAAATTAGCTTACCTGCCTAATCTCAACTCTTCACAATAATCATTTCCTGACTGAGATTAGAACGCTCAAATCCAAATCCCCCTGCAAATACAGAGATTAAGGTGATATTTCATCACAGACTAATCCAGATAGCTCTGTCATGTACTTCCATGGTGAGAATTCCAGGAAGGCAGCAGTGTAAACAGAGGGTTTTGTAACATCTTTGTGGACACAGAAGATTGCAAATGTGGTTTATGTTGCTTTTAGTTTATATTAGTGTAGTACATCTTATTTTTTAAAAACAGTTGTATAATGTCTTTTTTAGCTGTGGAAAAATAACCCCCGAGGTTAACTTGGTTCAGGCTTTGAGATTATCAGCAGGTGATTTGGGGGGGATGAGGTGAGATGCCATCCCCCTTTGTTAGCAAAATGACCAAAGTCCACCTTGTAACCTGTCATCTCTCTCTGCTCCCCCTGAGGTCACTTATAGGCGGACAGCCATCCAGATCCTGACAGTGTTCTGTCTGGATCTGGACCTATAACTGACAAATTATCCGAGTTCTAAAATGTTACGTTTCTATTTTAACTGGTGCAGCATTTCTAGCCTTTATGGCACTGGTTTAGCGGCCCGGAAAACTCACAGACCAATAGCATGCATTGTAAATCGTCTCACGTAATGTTGCTCAGCCAATCATATCATTCTGATTATCAGCATTACAACTTGAGTGAGAGATATACACACACACACACACACACACACACACACACACACACACACACACACACACACACACAGGGGAGAGACGAGATGAGAAACGGCAGCTGGAGAAAAATGTTTAAGGCAGAGAAAAGTAATTTACAGTGAACAAACAAACTTGTTATTCATTAACCTCCATTTCCACCTCCATCTAGTGTTGTTAATTACTGCAATTTTAAGCCCCAGCATGCAGAAATATTCAAACACCATTTTGAATAACAGCAATGCCACGATCTCCCTCTCCAAAATTTAGCCTAAATTTGGAGCGTTCCTGAAAAGATAGCATGATACAGTTGGTACCAATGATTGTCTTAAGTTGTCTAGTTTCTTCACTCTAGCTTTAGGGAGCCTGGCACCTCACATTTGCATTTTGTTTATCATGTAAATACAAATAACTTGTACTGTCAGCGATATAAGTCAGTAAGTAAATTGTTGTAGCCTACTTGATCCCATTTAAGGGTGAACTTTAGACCTTTGCATTGAAATTAGAAATGGACAGAAAAGAGGTGAAGATAGATGGTGGTGGTTTCATATGCAACAAAGGTCCCCAGCTGGAATCAAACAGGAACACTGTGGTTATGGTGAGTGTCTTAAACGTGATCATTTGAGGAGGTGCAATGCTGAATTGCTGGAGTTATTTATTGAGCACAAATGCAAAACACTGAAGCGCCTTGGCAACTGAGTGGTTACAGTCATGCCATATAATACCATGTCAGCAATGGGATCTTTGTTGCATGCCCCCCCTTCCCATTTCTACACTATCGCCTGTTCAATAAAGCCAAAAATGTCAAAAATGTAGTAGCGTATTTTGGGATCACAACTTTGCAGATGTATCCAAGTAGGACAAAAACTCAAGCACAAATGATGTTCACATCACAGCTCTCCAGAGGGACGTTGGGTTCTTGGCAGAGGTTTGAGGTGACTCTGTGTTTGTTATCTCAGTGTGCCCCTGAATGTTCCAGTGTGTACCCGTCCTGGCTAAACAAACTGTATCAGTCAGAGAGGCTGACTGCTGGAGGTGAGGCTGTCTAAAATAAACTCTCATTTCTGCAGGGGGTTGGGGGGATGGAGAGGGCGTGGCTTGTGGGTTGCTCTTTCACTCTCCCTGAGCGCTCGTCACAGCTCCAACCGTCACAGTCACACAGTGAGTCAGTCACTGCCTGGGCATTTTTTCTTCAAGGTCGAGTAACACTTTCAGGGAAATAGAGACATAACTGACAAGAAGACGTGTATAGTTACAGGGATCGCTCTCAGCCTGGGAAAACTGCAAATCAAGAATATTTCCAATGTTGTCTAACACAGTGAATGTCCTGCTGCAGGAGTGAGACAGTGGGAGACTTGCTTTCATGTTTAGACTTAGATAAATCTGCCTATAACTACCTCTAAAGCTAACATGTTACATACTGTCCACATAAAAAACCTAAGTGTATAAATGACAATTTGTGGTTAACAGGGGGCTATGGGTTCTAGAAAGTTATTGCACCTGGTCAAGAAATAGTCCGACACATAACCCCCCATAAAACCACATCTTGATATTTTTACACTTAAGTTTTTTGTACAAGTAAGCAAACTATGCATAATGGATTAATCGGTGAGCTATAGGCATGCTGGCTTTAAGGCTGTTTCCCCCTGTCTCCAGACGTTATGCTAAGCTATTTCAATCGTTTCTTGGCTCCAGTTTCATATTCACCAAACAGATATTAAAGTGGTATCGACCTTCTCCCCTAACTTTTGTCTACAAAATGAATAAGCATATTTCCAAAAATGTTCAGCTACTCTTCTAATGCACTAATCACCTGTTATATGTAAAACTGCTCAGCAGACAATTGCTCTCAAGAGTGAAAGGAGAGATTTTTGGATCTTATCATTTCAAACATTCAAACATTAGTTTATTTATTCAAAACGTTAATCTGACTTCATTTTTTTTTTGTTTATAGGTGATCTGAAACCTGCAGGTCCAAATGCGTCTCAGGCTAATGAGGTTTAAAAAGCCATTTTGAGTAAACATTTATTTCTTTGTTTGTTTGTCCAGAGGTACTCTGCAAATTAAAATCCTTTTTCAGCCTTTGTATTTGTTGTTATTTTGAAGTGATGGACCACAAGTGTCTGTGCGTCCTGTGGGCAGGAGTGGAGCGAAACTTTATTACTTTCATTTCCAAACAGAAAAGCTGTTGCGGGTAATGAAGAATCAATGAGTCTGTTGCCTGTGGATGAACGCGCAAGGCAAATGCAACAACACTCTGTGCACAGTGCTAATATCCTCTCTAATTTGTGTTTGAGAAAGCCACACCTTTGAGGGAATTGTTGCAAATTTGCATTTTAATAATTCAGAGGACTCTAAATTGTACCACATTTGGAGAAAATGCTGTGGTCTGTGACCGAGGCAGTCTCTCTCAAGTTGGCAGCTTTAAGTCCTTGTTGTGAAAGATATAAAACGCAGAGAGAGGCTCAGATGAGGCTGTTACCTCCAGCTTGCACTTATAAAGAACCAAATAGAGCCTTGCGACAAACATCGGAGAAAACCACAGGGCCTATTAGCAGAAGTTTATGTGGTTAAGGCATTTACTGTCAGGTCATTCTCCTCCCATGACACAGATAACTCCCTGAGGACTGGCAGTTGCTTTTTTGCAGTACACAAACTGTATAATCACAAAAATGAATAAATAAATAAAATGCGGAATAGTGCAAACTTTTAAAGCGTCACCACTCTTGTGTATTACCTGTCTGCTGTCAAGTTTGGAGGAGGAGCTGCTGTTGCTGCGTGAAACGGATGATATCTTCTGCGACATGGCTGAACTGCGCTCCTCTGAGCCCATCTCCCTGCAGACTGGCCAGCGCAGGCTATGACTGGAGGACCAGGAACATTCCTCTTCTAAGAGCAGATGGGGTGGAGATGGGGTCGGGAGGAAAAGAGGGTGGAGAGAAAGATCACTTTAAGAGTTGGGCCCTTTTAAAAGCCTTTCAGCTCTGTCTCACTGAAAAATGCATTAGGTTATTTAGAGCGATTAGTTCTTCCATCTTGACGTAGCAAAATATGGGATGTAATGAGAAAAGCTACACAAAGGAGTTCTCAACATAAGCGAACAAAGTTGACAGACAAGACTGGAGCACATAAATTGGTCTGTGATGAGAGATGAGACCGCAGGTTTGAATAATTCATATCTCACCCTTACAGAGAGTGATGGATTGTCAGCATTTAAGGATTTTATGAATCTAAGACACCCACTAGAAGTACTATGCAAGTACAGCAGCTTTGGAAGACACAGTCAGGCCTGAAGTAAAAGTATCAATACCACAAATTAAAAATATATTGTTCACTCACTGCGTATTAGCTTTTTTAGGTGGGACTGGAACCCAGTCAATCAGATCTCAATCACAGCTCAGTGACGGAGGAATAAAAGGCAAGCGTCACATGTGAAGATGCAGTGAGATGTGAGACAGTCAGCGAAATGTAATATCGTCACTTCAACAGAGTGTGAAAATAACTGGGCCTCTTTAAGGAAATGGCAGCCCTCAGTCAACTGCCACACTTCACACAGACTAATTAACATTATGCGCCTGGTCTACCACGTCAGCACATGGAGCCACATTTTGCTAATGCACTGCGAGCCGCAGTTTGTCACAGTATGGAAAGCTGATAAACAAGCGGGCACGGTGTGTAAATCATGCTGGTCCACGTGGGAACAAGCAGCGTGTCATTAGTTTGGCTTTACTGAGGATGCACAGAGGTACTGAGTGTGAGGACCATTAGGCTGAGATCATTGCTGCGTTAAATGACCATCTGTGAGAAAAAGAGAAAATGCCATGATTATCCTGGTCTGAAATTATCTTCTATTTCCCACACTAGTGTCTGTGTTTTTTCACAGTTTTTGTTAGGGCTAATATATATCCTTAAATATTTATTAGGCTATATATTTGAATTAAACATTACAATATTATTCAGGACAGTTTCCTCAATATGAATATATGTATGCAACATCCTGCATAAAATAATCAAACTGGCTGCAACAACAGTTATTTTAAAAAAAAATCTCTATGAATCTAATAATCATGTAATCTATAAAATGCAAAAAATCCCAGCGCCAATCACAAATTTCCAGAACCCAATGTCACATCAACAATTTGCTTGTTTTGGTAAACAATAGTCAGAAACCCAAAGCAATTTAATTTACAATGAAATAAAACAGAAAAAAGCAGCAAAAGCAGCATATTTGCTTGATCATCAATAGAAATCAATTATCACATTCACTGGTTTTTGTCTAATCCATTAATGGACTAATTGTTTTTGCACCAGTTAATTATAATAAACTGTGCTTTGCTGGGGCAGCATGGTGGTTTAGTAGTTAGCATAATCACCCCACAGCAAGTGTGTTCTGGGTTAAATTTTGTTAAAACACTTAATCTGACCATATACTCACCAGCCACTTTATTAGGTACACCCCTCAACTACTTGTTAATGCAAATAGCTAATCAGCCACTCACATGGCAGCAACTAAGTGCATTTAGGCATGTAGACTTGGTCAAGATGACCTGCTGAAGTTCAAACTGAGCATCAGAATGAGGAAGAAAGGTGATTTAAGTGACTTTGAACATGGCATGGTTGTTGGTGCCAGACGGGCTGGTCTGAGTATTTCAGAAACTGCTGATCTACTGCGATTTCACGCCAAACCATCTAGGGTTTACAGAGAATGGTCCGAAAAAGAGAAAATATCCAGTGAGCGGGAGTTTTCTGGGTGAAAATGCCTTATTGATGCCAGAGGTCACATAACCACTCATCAAAGATCATCGCTGAACTAACAACACATCTAACCTTGAAGTAGATGGGCTACAGCAGCAGAAGACCACACCGGCTCCACTGGGCTCACCAAAATTGGACAACAGAAGACTGGAAAAACTTTGCCTGGTCTGATAAGTCAGGATTTCTGCTGTGACATTCATATGGTAGGGTCAGAGTTTGGTGTAAACAACATGAAAGCATGGATCCATCCTGCCTTGTATCACGGTTCAGCCTGCTGGTGGTGGTGTAATGGTGTGGGGGATATTTTCTTGGCACACTTTAGTACCAAACTGAGCATGGTTTAAACACCACAGCCTGTCTGAGTATTGTTGCTGACCATGTCCATCCCTTTATGACCACAGTGTACCCATCTTCTGATGGCTACTTCCAGCAAGATAAATCTCAGATCATCTCATACTGGTTTCTTGAACATGACAATGAGTTCACTGTACTCCAGTGGCCTCCACAGTCACCAGGTCTCAATCCAATAGAGCACCTTTGAGATGTGGTGGAACGGGAGATTCACATCATGGATGTGCAGCCAACCAATCTGCAATAACTGTGTGATGCTATCATGTCAATATGGACCAAAATCTCTGAGGAATGTTTCCAGCACCTTGTTGAATCTATGCCACCAAGAATTAAGGCGGGTCTGAAGGCAAAAGGGGTCCAACCTGGAACTAGCAAGGT
This sequence comes from Epinephelus fuscoguttatus, assembly GCF_011397635.1. NCBI lineage: Eukaryota > Metazoa > Chordata > Actinopteri > Perciformes > Serranidae > Epinephelus > Epinephelus fuscoguttatus. The sequence goes on from NC_064759.1 coordinate 22,960,053, forward strand.
GTACCTAATAAAGTGGCCGGCGTATTATTCCAATTCCTCTTACTGTCACAATTCAGCTGAGAGCTGAAAAACTTTAACGGTAAAACAAATAATCAGCCAGTCCTCATTCTTTTTGCCACATTGTGTTACAATGTTGAAACAACCTCTTAGGCTACATGACAATTGACTAAACAACATCAGGTGATGAAGACTGTTAAATGAGCTTGAAAGCTCTGGAAAGCATAGTAAGTAAACCTTTTGTAGCAACATATATTACTGTCAACTGTGTTCTTTCTGCTGCTATAAACTACTGGGTAATCACACAAGCAGAGTCATCTACTGGTTTGCTATGAATCAGACACGCCACGTGTGGACAACCACTTTGAAGTAGCAGCAAGGTTAATCACATTACCTGCTCTGCATCCACAAGCTTTGTGCTGCATAATGGCCATAGCCTCTCGTGTTGACAGACAAAACAGTAGTCATGTGAAACCTCCATCTTTCAGCCAAGCCTACACCACTGCTCAGTCTGTGGACCACAGGCTGCAGCTTACACTGACAGCGCTCGGCACCCAAAATGCAGCCGCAACAATGGATCAAAGTGGTAGGACACACAAAAGGAGGCCCCCGGCCGCAGGACAACACATCTTGTCCATTTGACAGCTCAACCAAACCAGGACAGACACAAACTGACAACCATAATTTATGACACAAAAGTGTAATTTATCTATTTATGTAGCTAGCTGGCTGGAGAGTGGATGAATAAATCATAGGAGATGGAGAGGAAGCATTGAATACCTAGCTAGCTAGCTATCCAGTGCTGATTTATTCATCCACTTTCCACTGATCACACCAGCTATTCGTAGGTCTGTCGAACCGTCACCCTTCAGGGCACTCTTTCATCTGACACAACAACACCACTTCTCGGGCTTTCACCGGCGCGAGGGCAGTATTAGACGTCACCGCTTCAGTAATTACCCTTTCTCACTGAAGAGCACACGCTCTTTGATGGCGATGAAGAAATGCAGTAAGTGATTGCAATAAAACTTATTAGATTACAGAGGAGCAGTGCTGCAGGGGCTGGGGTTACTGTTAGTGTGGAGCTTTCCTTCACCTGACAGACTGCGAATCACCTGTAAACAGAGAATATGAGGGGAAAAACAACGTAGTCTAACATGAAGATGGTGTAAGTCTCACATAAGTGGTTGTGGCTCATGGTAACAAACAGAACAGTCGTGCCTGAGACCACAGCTTATGAATAGTGGGACGCTGACAGCCAGTGAGTGTTCGTTGAGTGGTCAGAGATACAGAGTGGATCACATGAACACTGACAGCTACTGAAGACAAAAGACAAACATGAGTCACAGAGAAAGTTCTACTGTCATCAAGACGGCCTCTCTTTCGAGTATGAATGCATGAAGACAAACAGATACATGGACATATGTGCAGTTCTCACACAAACACAAATATGTACAAACAAATGCAAGGCTTTGGGATCAAGGGAAATAACATGACGTAGGCAGACTTTATCTCTCTTGTACAACAACTGCTGACTGCTGTATTTGAATAAAGGAGTCCTCAGTGATAATGATGGTACTGACCTTTACAAAGAATGATTGTGATTCATGTATTCCATTAAATATCTATACCACCATGGACAAAATCCACATCATGATAAACTTCACAGCCACATAGGAAAAAGTCAAATTCATATTCATTATATTGAGTAACTGGTACACCAGGTCATAGTGGACAACATATGATATTTGAATAACATACAGTATACTCTCAAGTTTTTACGCTATAAATTATCTAAGATCCAGGACACTGCTTATTAAGATTTAAGGTCACATTTACAATTTCAAATGGGAATTTCTGTCACAGTAAAATGCAAAGAAATATCAAAGGATGTGGCATCATTCTACATTAGAGCTGCAACAATTAATCAATGAGTTGTCAAGTATTTAATTGATCACCAATTAAACTGACATATATGGGTGCAGAAAAGGCACAAATTGGGGCACAAAAATTTACCAGATGCTCAAAATATTCTGGTGGAGGACCCCAAACTCTGACCCATCACTCGTCACATGTGCCAACCCAGAACTGAAAAAAAACCCTACGCCCTTGCTCCTCTATGACAAGATAGTTGGGAAGTCATCTTGGGCTTTGGGATACACTGATCGACATTCTTCACGATTTTCGGACATTTTATAGACTAAACAACTATCAGTTACTTGACAAAATAATCAACTGATTAATCGACAATGAAAATAATCATTAGTTTGTCTGTTTTACATCTGTTTAGACTCCCTGCGTATTCCAGTAAACTTGTAAGTTCAGCCTATTGGTAGTATAATATAAGCACTCATGTAAATCATTAGTTTGCCATACTTCACCCTGTAATCTGTTAAAGAAACAGATAAACCCACAGGTGCTCTTTTCAAAGTGTCTCTTGCACAAAAGGCTAAATCAGTCGCACGGAGACATGACAGACATCTGCTGAATATTCCAGTAAAGTGTGGGTGGGTGGAACCCACAACTGCTCTGTAATGAGATACCAGCGTGACACTCAGGGACAGATGTGTAACTAGCAGGAGCTTAAAAATCATACTGGCTGTTTCTCACTTAGCAGAACTGTCATCCTAATGGAAAACCTCCATGTGATCCCCAGACTGCAAAAATAAAAGACTGATTTCAAAATGGTACAACTTCTCTGGAGAAGCAGTATCACAGCAAATATTCATTTTTTAGAGCTCTGTGGATGGCAGTGTCGAACTCTTGGTCAGACTGAAATATCTTAACAATTGGAGGGATCGCCATCAGATTTTGTACAGTCATTCCTTGGATGAATCCTGAGCCTCTCACTTTTCCTGACATTTGCTGTTTCAAGCGCAACATCCTAACAATAGCCCCTTTATCATGCCTCTTCAAGGCAGGGATTTCGTGCCTTTCTGTTGCCTAGCTGTTTTGTACAAAAGGTACGACTGTGGAATGGGGGGACAGAATTGACTCGCCTTGAAGCCAGAATCAGAGGTAGTAACAGTACCAAAAAACAGCACTAGTGTGACGTTTTGACGACATGTTATGCCAGCGACCCATTATTACAGGGGATTTAAAAAGCAGCTGATAGCAGTTAGCAGCTAACTCAAAGAGAAAGAGCAGTGACCGAAGATGCCCACAAGTTGGAAAAACATTGACGTCTGAGAGCTCCTTGCCCTTCAAGCAAAGACCGAGATCAGCCGCCATATAACAGGGACAGTAAAAGATTTTTACATGTTGTTGTGGCAACATAATCGCTGCCTGGATTGTGTTCAGAGACAATGTTTCTTTCATGTAACAAAACACTACAATCATGTACTGTGTAGGCCTCGGAAGAGAGGTGCTTGGAGATGATGGAGGGTGTACAAAGTGCAAGATCTTGATACCAGAAGTTTGGTTGTACATGCAGATTCCTATCTTAGGTTTAGGCAAGTGGATACTGTATTGCAAGAGTGCCTCTTTTGGTGGAAAACAAATAAAGCTCAGCATAAGTTCAATCAGGAATATTTTTTATTATGCTATATCCATTAACAATCCTCTCTCTATCCCACTCCCACCACTTCCACCAATCAGTTGGCTATAGGTGTTCCCTCTCCTGGTTAGCCAGTCAAACAGCCACAATCTCCTTCAACCATTCATGTCGCTGCTGCCAAACTTTAAATCTGTTCCCCTCTCTGCTCCTGTCGGCTGTCATTTTAGGCAGCATTGCCGTGCCCTCCTCCACTCCATTCACCTCCAGTCACCTTATCCAGAGCCCAGCACGAGCTCATCAAAAGCTCACTCCTCTTCACATCCAGATCCTCAGCTCTCTCTATATCTCATCTCATCACCACCATGTGGGGGGGGTTCCCTAATCAACTACATCTTTACCACCCTCCTGGAATAAATGACATCACAATGGGGTCTAATCACTGAAGACTTTTCAGATTTCTCATATTTATGTGCACATGTAAATAAATATTCTTTTCTCTTAAGCCAAGTCTCTCCTGATTGAACTGAAATACACTTTCTGTGAGCACTGTACTGATGCATGCAGTATAAACATTTCTGCAACTTGTCAGATTTGTAGATTAGCAACATTTCCTCATTATGTAAATAGAAAACAGAATTTGCTTGGAATTATGTTTCCGTCAAAACATATTTGCAGTTTTATTCATTTTTAGGAGACAGGGCTGTTTTGTTAACATGTATTAGGGGTGTTTTGCTTTTATTATATAGTATGCACTATAGAGCAGACAGGAAATCAGGGGAAAGTAATGGGAGATAACTTGGATAACCAATGATTATTGTTAGTAGTCTATTATAATGTCAGAATTTCTTCTTTGTCTAGCATTCTAAAACAATATATCACACTAGACAGTTAGAAGCAGTGGAAACTCACAGCGGAGAAGCTGAAATCAATTTATGCTTAATATTTTTGCCCAAAAAACTGATCTATTATTAACATAGCTGACAGTTAATTTTCTGTTAATCAACAAATTGTTTCAGCTCTACATGCAGCAAAAGTCTCCAGGTAGACTCATCACCGGTCACATAACCTTCCAGGGTGCTCAACAACATATTTCTATCACAATAAATCATGTACTTCCCATACATAAAGAGTAAACTGTCAAATGTCTGTAGTCACTAGCTGCTGAGGTTTCTGCCTTTCAAAACTCACATGCCTGGTTATGTTACTTTAAGGCATCCCATACAACTGTCAACAAATCCTAGGTCAGCTATAGATCATAGCTGAAGCTCTAGATTGCCTAATGTACTTTTAAACTGCACTAACTAGATTGACAGAGGCTGAAAGCCCTGTATTACATTCTGCAGTCCATGTTGCAGATGTTGCGCTGTCCTTCCACTGTCTCCAGAGTCTGCCAAAGGGCTGACAAGCCTAACAGGCTTTCAGGCATCATTAGGATGTGACTCACCAGAATAAGCGTCTCATGGTTGAACCCCCGTGGTGCAGCTTTCTCAGGAAATAGAGTCATGTTTGCAAAAAAGATGTTTGGCTGGGACGGACCCTAAAACACACTCCCACTGCTCAGAAATGTGAAGTGAAAGTAGAAAAGACAGAATACTGCTGAGAGAAAGTGAACCTGAAGCTTTCTCGGAGGTCGGCATGGTAACATAGATGGAAGATTGTCTTTTACCGAGCAGATAAGATGATATTTAGATAACCTTTAAATATGTGGGGGTTTGCATAATATCTTAAATAACATTTCATATGCAAAATTCAGCTGTGAGAGTTAAATTATATTCCAATGCCGAGCCATGAAAAACAGTTGCTCCACATGTTTAGGGTCTATGTTTATAAAATGGCCAATGTTTATGCATAAAGCAAACAAAGCTGCAGGAATGGCTTCCTATAAAAAATGTTGTTTTTTTATTACACTAGATAAAACGAATGGCTCCTCAGCTTGAAGTAAATCTAATTCCATTTCCTTTGATGTGTGACAGGCCGGTTTGATGAAACAGAATTATCTAAATTGAAGAAAATCAATATTGATTTAAAAATGCGGCAAAAGGCAAAAAGCGCTCTGAGCTCCTCTCTGGTCTTTTCAGCTCTCGAACAATCAGCATAAACTTGACATAACAAATGGCCTCTGCATTCACCAAACACCTAACATGGTGTTGTGGCAACCACCTTATCTCCACAGTCCACCAGCTATTCTCTGACAGATCGTTCCTCTCAATACAAAGCTCTTTAGCGACAAAGCAAACTCTGGTAACTCCAGCGAGGCGAGTCATTTACCTTTCCTCTAATGCTGTCACCCATCCATCTGGATAAACCCAAATCAGAATCCCTTGCTTAATTCTGATTGCCTTTAATCATCCTCTGCAGGATAAACTCATCAGAAGCTGGTTTGTCATGACCACTCAGATTATTCCTCCTGTTTGCTTTGGGAACAGCGCAGTCGTTAAGAATATCTTCTGATAGACCCTGCCCACCAAAGGAGACACACTGGACGCTCATTTGCTGCAAAGTCACTAATTCTAATATCAGTAATTGTATTACATTTGTGCATTACCCTTCTGGGATGATGCCACTTAGTCTTGGTTATTTCATTAAATGAAATGCAAAACAACTCCTTCTTGGAAAGGGAAAATCCTGACATTAAAGGAGCAAAGGAAAGGGTGGGATCAGAAATCAGCAGAAAACAATACTCTCTGGCTATTTCAGCCACAGTTACATATTTTATGACACAGAGAGTATTGTGATTATGTCTTTGAGGGAAAAAAAATCAACTTAATAAAATACACTAGATTTAGTCTAATATTTAAACTAAGAGTTTTACATCTTAGGAAATACTCATTGCTTTTTTTGAGACCAAGAAGAGATGACAAATGCGAGTAATCAATCTGTCCATTAAATATGAATCTAAAGCCAGCAGCCAATTAGCGACTTGGACTCCAGTCAGACTCGAGTCACAAATTTGATGACTTTAGACTCCACTTGACAAAATCAAAAAAGACTTCACTTGGACTTGAGTCTTCTGACTTAAAAATACTTGACACCTTCCCAAGCCCAAAGATGAACAAGTATGTTATTTAAAAAGTGTGTCATGAATCATTTCCCCTCATTTCCTGTATCGACTAACATTAACACGATTCATTCCCAGCATTCCCAGCATTTCGACTCTTAACTCGCAAGACGATCCACTTTGTTTGAAATAATCTGACCACAACTAATGAAGTTACAGGAGAGAACCATGAAGATATAACAATAAATACACTTTTTTTAAAAAGCATTTAGAATTTTTGCAAATGTATTTTATTATAACTGTATTGTCAAAATTGCATTACATTTGCCGAAGCATGCATTGTGACTTGTTTAGGACTCAGTTTAGGACTTAAGACTTGACTCTGGACTTGAGTGCAAAGACTCTAAACTTACTTGTGACTTTAAAAACAATGACTTGGTCCCACGTTTGTTAATGAGTTACCTTTAGATGTGCTTGTAGGTGGATTTTGTTACTTTTGGACAGAGCCAAGCTGGCTGTTTCCCATGATTCCAGTCTTAATGCTAAGCTAAGCTACGGGGCTGCTGGCTGTAGCTTCAAATATATCCTACAGGCATGAGAGCACTGATCTTCTCATCAAATTCATGGCAAGAAGGCCAGTAAGCTTATTTCAAAAATCTCAAACTGTAGGATTAAAATTTAAGGTGTTGCACACTTACTGGCATTTAACTGCAAGTTTTTATTTTTCAGATACTCAGCCAGAGCTCCTGAAAATAAATCATTATGCACTGTCTGCTTCACTGAATAAAAGCATCAGTCTGTTACAAATACAGAGGACTGAACACTGTCTTTATTCTCTTATTAATGGTGTCTCATACTCAGTATGCAAACATCATTAAATGATGAAGACACCCTCAACAAAAATAGCTGGGCTCTGATTGGAGGCCACTTAAGAGAAGAAGACAGGCAATTCAAATCTGAATGCATTGTTGTGTCATTCAAATCTGATGTGATGAGCGTTTCAGATAAGGCCCTTCAACGGGCTGCAATCAGTCGATGAGCAGGAGTGTCACTTCTATCTGAATCAGTGTCTTATCCAAGTCTGAGGAGTTATTCTGGTGAGAAGAACATGGGCAATTGCGCAGGAAGCAGTCCTAAAAGTCTCCGCTTTCTCCCCTGTGAAAGACTGTCACTTTGATCAGGCGCAGTAATTGCCATCTCCAGCCATTACTTCTGTTCTGCCCTGTATCCTTCCCCGACCTGAACAGTGTAACTGGGAGTTGGACAAAAAAAGCACTCTTCTGAAAATACATCTGCAGAGTCAGAAGTTTTTCCTTCTTTAAAAATAATCATCTCGCAACATCACAGGTCAGCATGGCAGCATCCAGCAAGCCATTAGCCCAGATAATTGACACAGAGACAAAACTGGCTTCATCCCAGCATCAGATCTATTATTCATTAGTACATCTCTCGACTAAGCACGCTTGCCAGCCCACGTCCACGTGTACTGCCACACCTTCTTTGAAAGAAACACGCAGATGGCAATGCATGCCCCTGATCTGCTTAAGACGTCGTAGTGAAAGGTTGCCAAGGCCAGAAGGAGCCACTCCAAAAACCAGGCTCAAGCTGCTGAGCTTGGAGCGTGCATGTCTGTCTTTGCTATCAGCAATCTTACATTTTTAGTGGGATGAAATGGAGTTTGAAGCCTTCTCTACTTATCATATTCACCCCAAGAGAAACTGCTTGCAGAAGTATGGTTGCAATAATGAGGGAGAGACTAATAGAGTCCCTCCTCGATAACTTCCTGCAGCATAAGGCGTCTTTTCATTCATGCCTACAACTCCTTGACATTCATGTTTGACAGGCTTTCTATCATACCCTCTCACAAACGCATCCTGTTAATCAACCACATCCTCAACGCACCCCCTCCCCTCACACAACCCCATCATCCCCCTCTCTTCCTACATCTATTTCTTCTCATGTTTGCCCTGAGTGTGGTAGAGGTCCTCTCCTTTATTATATTCACAGTGTGAGGGAGTCTGACAGCCTCATAACTCAACACCAGCTCATTAGGACGCAGAGTATCATCACAGCTTAGCTCAATGACAATAGAATGGGGAAAAACATATGTGCGAAGTGCTCTTCTCGATGTGTCGTGCAGCAACTTGCGTGACAGCCAATCCAGCTGTTGCTCTCCCAAATTAAAGATTACACCGCTTTCCACTCAACCACTGCTCCGATTAGGATACAACAGCAGCATCTCCACCTCTATTCTCATATTAATTCAGAGGTGTTGACCCAGAGTGGAGGATGATGATGTTATTGAGAGGGCAGTTGTCATTGTTAGTATGCTGATCCTTCCTCATAACAGTGTGTAAAAAATAAGCCTAAAAAGCAGATATCACAAAAAACTGGAAGGAACATCTGCACTGCCACGACCAAGTCCCTGGAGTGCAGATATATTTAGACATGGCATCGTCTTCCGTTACCTTCCATTTATGGACAAACAGAGATAAACTGTCCGACTGAGAAGAAGAGTACCACATCTAGAGAGATTTACTTGATGCTTAAACTCTGGACTGGAGTGTGGATGAGCTCACAGCGTGACTCCCTGTCTGTAGAGTATATCATACGAGATAGACTGTCACAGCACCAGAAACTGACTCGAGCTGTCACTGACAAGCTTGTGTTGTTTTTGTGGTTTGACTGCAGTTGTGTTTTTGAGGGCAACACTTGCACGGTGTGTTTGTGGTGTGATTAAATCTTGTCCACAGATATTTAAAGTTGGTCTGCCTTTTCTATTTGTAGAGTTTCATTGACCTAATTTCCTGCAAAGGAACCCAAAGTGAAATTTTCACTAAATGATGCTAACAGGAAAAACAACACTGTTTATTTCTGGCTTGATTTTACTGACTGAATCATCAAGCACGCACTGGACTGAAATTATGACTGATGCTAATAAACTGTCATTTTAATGTTTTATAATTCCCTTTTCTTTATGTTCATGCAGATGTAATGAAATCAGGAAAGCTGTCACTGTCTACCAACAAGATCAAAAGTCTGCGGCCACGCTAGCAGCTATGTGAGGCTGTACTAAGGCACAATGGTGCTTGGAGCAACACGCATGCTAACATGCTCACAGTGACAATGCTAACACGCTGATGCATAGCAGGTTGTATTAACCAGGTTCACCATTTTAGTTTAGCCTGTCAGCATGGTAACAATTACTAATTAGCACTTAACCCTAGGGCTGCAACGACTAGTCGATGACTGATCGACTATCGAAATAATTGGTGACTATTTTAGTAGTCGACTAATCAGTTTGTCATTTTTCATAGAAAAGCACTATAAAAGTACCCCAAAATTCTTATTGCAGATTCTTACCTTCAAATATTGGCAGCTTTACACACTCTCCCATGACAGTGAACTGAAACCCTTTGGCGTGAGAACGAAACAAGACATTGGGAGAGACAGATCGACATTTTTCAACATTTTACACACTTTTTTTTTGATAAAATGACTAGTCGACTAAGAAATCATTGACAGATTAGTTGACAATGAAAATAATCGTTAGTTGCAGCCCTACTTAACACAAGGGTAATTTTCATGGCAATGCATCCACCTGCTGTTGAGATATCTGAATCAAAGTGGTGGACCTACTGACCTGACTGCATAACTTAAAATGCCAGACAACCCCAAGAAAAGCAGCACTCAATATCTATCACACATACTGCATCAAATTTATACAGTCCAGAAAAGTAATGCTCAACTTACGGCCCACAGGTCAAATCTAGCCCGCAATAGGGGTTTGGGGATTTTCTTTTTATCTTTCATTTTGATCACTTTAAAAAGCACTATTTTTAAAGACTATTTTGGGCTTTTTGCCTTATTACAGTGTAGATAGAAAGTGACAGGAAAGGGAGAGAGACTGGGGATGACATGCAGTAAAGGGCCGCAGGCTGAAACTGAACCCGGGCCGCTGCAAAGGACTCAGCCTACATGGGGCAGACACTACTCACTGAGCTAGAGGCCACTCCTTAAATAATAATTTAACAAAGAAAAACTACTAAAAAAGTGCCAGGGAAGGACCCTCCAACAGTGGTCTGGGCTGAGCTCCGAAAGATGTAAAATCCAAGAAACACCCCTGCGTACACCAGACCTGTGTGGAGCTGCTGCAGCTGGATTTGCCTCTTGGCAAAGATGACAGACAGAAAGGTGGAAAGCAGGCGATTAATGTATTATATATACTAATATATTATTAATAATTGTTTATTAACTTGCCCCTGAGTATCCCTGGTCTAGACTCTGATCCAAAATGCACATGCTCCTGACCAGAGACGCCATGTTTGGGTGAACCAAGAGGACCAAGACCCTAAAGTTTCCTTTCCTTGCTTCCTTTTATGGTGCACAACATTGTTATACGCTGTATAAATGTTCACACTCTCACATCTCTGTTTTTTAACCGGCTGGGATGAAACTCTCTGTCTCTCTCAATAAAATTTGATACTGCTACTGTTGTGCCAACAAGCAGGGGTAAAATTTAGCTGATCCTATGCAGTCTGAAACAAAACTGTTGTTGTTGGCAGAATTTGAATAGAAGAACCACAACCGACAAGGTGCTATCAGGAACATCCATCATTTTGGAAAGTGATTATCATGTAACAGTTTTTCAAATGAAATCATTACAATGATAATTATTATCTAAAAAACAGACAGAAGTCACAGTCTTTACGATTATACATAGCTAGGTATTACTTCAAAATACAATGTCTCAGCAATGACCCTTTGTCCAGATGGAAAAATGTGAAAAGATAAACTTAAAAATCTTACTCTCCATCTCAGAGCTGCCATCCTGAACTGTTTGAATAATTCAGCCAAATACAAGAGAATGACCAAAGCTGTATTGTTTCAGTTAAAAGTATCTGCTAGTGCTGCTCTTGTTAAAATTGCATGCTGTTACCTGATCTGAATCTAAGTGACTTATGAAAGCAGCTTCCTTCAGCGTCTCTTTGATGCCTGCCAGGAGGCTGAGGACAAGAGCAGCTACCTGCCATTAAAAACATGTCACTAATGACACAGTCCAGGTCACTCTGACTGGAAAACAAGCAGACACACAAAATAACAAAATATCTAGACACTCACTGATGATTTTTTTTATTCAACACAAGTGAAACTCTATTATTTTTGTTATTTCATTCTTTTAGTCTGTGCTACTTAGTGGAACAAACAGTTTTTATCATTTTTACCTAAACAAGAAAATGTCTCCAAATTGAAATGTAAGAAAAAGCAGATATGTTTCACAACTTCCTCTGTGGACCAAAACCACATCTACCTGTTTACATGTGAAACCACATGAATTATTTATGGAGGCCTACCCGCCTACGCAAGTCGAGGCAACACCTGCCACACGCACGATATGCTGCTCACAGCAGCTGCTCTGCTACTCCTATTTATCCACTTCCTGCATTATTTACTTGTTGTTTAGTGGATATTCAAAAGACATATCTTTCTTTCTTTTTTTCTAAAGAAAAGCGCGCGCTGGAGCAATGCTACACAGGTTACTGAATAACTTGGCGACTGAATAAATTACAGCTTGTGCACATTTATTCAAAGATTCAGCTCGGTGCTGGGGGAAAGCTGAAATTACAGTGGAGGTGACCTCATGCGATGCAATGCCCCACTGCTGTTTTAAGTATATGTCTTGCACAGACAAAGACGTTTTTGTTTTTTTACTTTCCTGCTGCTGCATTCCACAGATTGTATTGATTCCTCTCTCTCACAGTCTCCCTGTGTTTGACTGCAATCACTGACTTGGGTGTGATAGGAAAGAAAAACCTCAGGAGCTGCAAGGAGAAGAATAACACACTGGCAAACAAATCGCACTCTGAGCCAACTGAACACAAAAGCAAAGTGTCCAGCCTCTGAGAGTTTTTCCACTGTTTGTGATTTGCCCTTCACCTGCATACCAATCTGAGGCAGGACGTGAGCACCGTCCACCTTCTTTCCTCCATGTCATGTAACTCTCAACGGCCCCTATTGAGCCTCCCATAAGTTCCAATATACACAAACAGCCCCTGAAAAGCCTCCTCTGTTGCACTGTTGACACAACACCCATAAGAGCCGAGATAACCCTGTAAGTCCTAAAATTATAGCCACTCTGCAAGTGAGCCACAGGACCGAACAGAACAGCTTTCACTCAACCACATTTTTTTGGGATTAACATAGACATTTGAGTGGAAGGTTTTGGTAAAAACCCCACATTCAGCATGAGTGTCACTGTTATTATGGTGGATTTACACAAAACTGTAATTATGAGGGAGCTGGCTATAAAATGGCGTACATATTCACTTTTGTCTGCCATCTTTAAACAATGTCGGTAGTTGATGAGTTGGGTGTATATGGGCAGATGGGTAGGTTGAGTATACTTGCCTAAATATTCCAGTGGCTTTTTGGTTGATAGGTGGGTCTCCCCCATAAAGACCTATGTAAACCCTCCACTACACCACTGCTGTCTACTGACTGAGATGCTGAGCTCTGGCTCTGATTAAATCTGAAAATGGATCCTATCACACACACCTACATCCACTCTAAATCAGCCTGAGAGATACAGCCACTCATACATGAGGGCACATTATTCATAATGTTGGCTTGTGACTGGCTTCTCTTGCTGCTCTCATCCTGTGTATTGATACATATGAAAACTAGTAGATAGTTGTCTATAGTTGTATAGAGAAAGAGGAAGATGGCTCAGAGTTACCATGGAGACTAAAAGGATCTACTGGTGTTTGTTGTGTGAATCACATGTTATGATCACAACAGGAATATTGCAAAACATCGACTGTGTGAGGAAACCCAACAGGAGAGTTTAACCCGGCGTTCAAAGTGATGTACTGATAAGTGCAGTTTCACTTTGAAGCTTTAACAAGTGAACACTGACACTGTGCAACTGTTTAAGTGTTGGGAAATGTCTCAGGTATATGCTGCCTCAAAGAGCAAGAAAAAAAAGCACTGCAGTGAACTTTTAAACGACTCACATCATTTTCAATAAAATGAAACTGATTTTTTCTTATCAGAGGAGGAAAAAGCCGCACTCACCTTGACAGAGTTGCAGATTTGAATTCCAGGTGATGAGGACAGAGATGTTGGGAGCAGTCGCTTTCTCTCACCCTACTGAGAAAACACAGCCAATAAACAGGAGATACTGTAACTACAGCCTCAAACACACAGCACGCTCCAGTCTGACATGCACACACATGCACCGTCCAGCCCCGCTCTGAGGAGCATTAGTCTCTCCACCGCTGTATGTGGGAGGGCGGTGGTGCGTGACTGACTCAAGCCAACTCCAATTAAACTGCAGCCATAGCTTAGCGTCACCTTTAAGGGGGCGTGGCTTGTGTCATTGACAACTTATTTTCCGTGACGTATTGCGGAGGACCCCAAAAAACAAGGACACACACGGTCAAACTCATCACTCCGCAAGTGAGTCATTTAACTGGGGACTTTTAATTATGATTTAATTGCAAATGCATTTTCATGACACATCCTTGTGTCCACTGGTAGATAAGAAGTGGAATTACGCTTATCTGTTTTTGGGAACTGGGTGATGTGGTAAAAATGATGTCAAAGGAGCCAAAAATGACAAGATAACTGTCATAAGATAAGAGGAAATGAAGTCAGAATGATAAATGACAAAACTTGGGACCAAAAATGATGATATGCTGCCACCTGCTGGACATATGGTTGAATCACAGCTTTACAGTCATGCTCATGGCCTAATGACAAAAAAATATATTTGCGAACAGTGTTTGACAAACAAAAGATTTGCATATGCCCACTCAGAGAAGCAAGTTTAAAATTGAATGTGATTTTGAATGTGACATAAGTGTATGTTTTCTTTTATGAAAGCAGGATTTGTTGCACATGCACAATAGCAAAACAAGTAACAAATAAAAACAACGATAATACCAATCTTATCTTGATTAGAAATAGCCTTACAGCGTGTCTACAATATTCAGGGAGAAAACTGCACAGGTCCATTTTGTTATGAGAGCTATTATCATTGCTTTTTTTCCCTCAAAGTCTGAATGAGAGGCTGTTATATCACACAAGGCTGCAGGCTGCTGCTCAAGGACTTTCTGTCACAAAAAGAAACCTTTCACACAGAGTCCTGACTGCAACAGATTACGTGCAAAAAGGCATTTTTTTTCTTTTCACACCGGTGAGCTGGAAGGTTACTGCAGCACCTACGATACAGGGGGGTGGATTCCATAATACAGCCAACACAATGCTGTGTGGGGAACTCTGTGTGACATTTTGGGGGGGGTCATCTTCATACAAGTTTTCTCCTGTAAAATTAGAAAAGGTTGCCGTAAAGACCAAAGTATTCATCTGTGCGGCATTATGAATTTACAGCCGCTGAATATTCCCTCTGTGTGGACTGTGCAGGCAGGCTGAACTCAGAAGTGAGCTTTGAAGGCTGTTCCTTTTATTTCACCCTTGCAATCAGCCGTGGCTTATGGGAGCCTTATGTAAGACCATTATTCTATAATACATCCGCTCTAATGAATACTGCAAATTAAATGCTTAGAAGCAAAGAGCTAATTAACAATGTGCTGCAAATTGGCTGTTTACTACGAAATATTGAGGAAGTACTGAGTTAAATAAACAGTCTGGACGGCTGCTTGAACACATATGAATCACAAACTGTTTTATTGAGAGCATGTGAGAAATCAGAAAGCTGTTACTGTCACTCTGCTTTTGTGATAACCATTTTGGGTATGAATAGTATGGTAGAAAATTATAGCCATAATAACTTGAGCTTTAGAAGTAGAAGCCACTGAATATCTTATTGTGAAATTCAGCCACGGATAATGTTGAAACTGAAACACCTCCGAATTGATTGCATTAAAATATTTTATTTTTAGTACAATCATTCAGAATGTAAGTGTTTTCATTGGTGTGATTGTCCCCTAAGAATTTTCTTTTTTTTCAGTCATTCTGATAGAAATGTCCATATTCGAGAAACTAGAACTGATTTTGTCAAATCTTGAAATTTTTTGATTTTTGCTTTTTTTTTTAAATATTAGACACCGATTTTCCACATGAAACCATCTACATTTTCAACCTTAAATCTTAAAATCAGGCTTCACCATTTTAGATGACCCTCTGAAAATTTCAAGGGGAATTAAGAACATATAAAGTCAGATGTTTTGCTATAAATGCTGTGTTAAAGTAGAAAATGACAAATTTGGCTTTAACATATAAACTGAATGTTGATTGCACAGTGTAATGGCTACAGAATAATTATACCATCTGCGTTTAGATTGGTTCCCTGTAAGTCTCGCTTTCACAATGCAGCTCTGAAAAGTTTCAACATTAAATTATTCAGTGGTGGTTAAACTTTATTCGCTTGCTTCAAAGATTCAAATCATTACGACTATTATTTTTTACGGTGCAGGAGATAGAGCAGGTCGTCTACTAACGGTCCACTGAGTGTATGTGACTGTTTAAAACTGAGAAGCACGTGGCATCTTGTATAGAAGCCTCAGCCACCAGTGTGTGAATAGGTGAATATGACATGTTGTGTAAAGGTGCTTTGAGTGGTTGGAGGACAATAAGATGTTATACATGTGCAGGTCCATCCATTGACCATCTTTGCTTCAAGGCTGTAAAAATGTCCGTCAGGTTATCCATGCAGGTAGTAACAGTTGATCCCATAGAAGTCGTGTTTTCTCCCTGTGACGACATTGTCTCTCAGGTTCACAGCAGCACGTGTGATGGAGCTGTTAAAGTCGTGATGGGCCTTTGACTTACTGAATGAATTTTGAAGGTCCCGGAGGCTGAGAGATGTGGCTTCCCCACCCACAGTCCCAAATCTGTCCACCGGGCGAATGCCAGGCAGGACAGGAGGCCTCGGCAGGATGCAGGGGTTACAGAGACTGTGTGGCAGCTCTCTGCTCTTTACCAGCTTCCCCTGCTCTGACGCTGCCCTTGATGATAACTCAGCATGAGATTCAATACCTGCCAGGTCTTTGGCGATGGATGACGGACTAATGCTAGATACATTTTTCCCAGCTTTAAAATATTCCTTTGTGCTGCTGGGTTCATCCTTTACACACAGGCTTTTCTCCCTGTTGACCTCCATCTCTCCCTGGGAAAGTGGGCGGTGGTTCAGGTCTAGAGGTCGCTCTGTGGCAGCATTAGCCTCTTGGCTGCTGTGTGACACTGATACTTGCATTGGACTTTCATAAAACTGGACTCTGCAGTTTTCTCTCTCCCTGCCCTCGTGCGTAGAGCTTTTGCTCTCAGTTTGTTGTTTGTGTAAGACCTCCTGGGACAGCTCGGCGCTCTGTGCTTCTGTGGAGCCAGAGCTGTACTTTGATTGACTATGACCCCTTTGGTTTGGATCTGGTGCCTCATTAAGCTTAGCTGTGATCTCCTGTGGCCTGGGTTGGTTCATAGTAGCTGAAGCAGTGCCTTGGTTTGGAGCTGGAGATAGATTTGGGAGTTCAGCAGCAGCGCTACTGCAGGTGCTCCCCTGTCTTCTTCTACTTCCTCCTCTGGGTTTAGAGGGAACAAATGTAGGAAAGGACCTTTCTCTCTGTCGGGAAAGGAATTCAATAGGATTAGTATTGCACACTGTTAATGCTTCTGTAAAAAGGTACAATGTTCCCAGATATTTTACCAGTGGTGCAGCGTGTGAATTCACCCTGGTGATGTCATTCAATTTTTCCTTGAAGTCGTCTATCTTAAGAGGATTTGCAGGCCCCGATCCTTAGAAATATCAAATACAGTATTATTGGTTACTGATCTTAAAATGATGCATATCATTACTGGATTACTTTACAAAGCGGCTGCACACACAGGCTTTCATCTTTACCAACAACAAAGTGTACTCTGTGTTCTTACACATGATTTTTCAGCTTCCTGCTAAGGGACTGAACAATAATATTTGGGGAGGAGAGGGGTGTGAGAAGAAGGAGAAGGCTGTCATTTTTCTTTTCGCTGAAAGAATGGTAGTCTAATTTTTTTGGGACAGCAGGGGATGGATTGTATTTCATTTCAGCCTTCCCTTGCAATAGGCACAGCTTCCATGTGTGCCATAGTTCACAAAGGTTTGCTTTGCTATATGCAGAGAACAATAGTCCCATATTTAAATGAAATATAAAGCCTCTTTAGTAGTTCCTGATAAAGTTTCTCATAAAATAGTCCCCAGTAAATTAATGAGATAACATTTCAGGCACAGCTAGTTCATTCAGGAACATTTCCGTCTTGCACCTTTTCACACATGCCATGGCAATGGCGGAATAGATGGGGCAAGGGACAGTTGGGCAAATGATGGTAAAGCAAAACTTACAGATGCCAACCCCTATGAAACGTAAGGGAAGAAGCCAGGGCAAGACTAATGTATGTATACACACAACATGACGGGTGAGGAGCTGTTTTTGTAATGTGTGTAATAATTAACAAGTTTGCAAGACAAGTAATGTTTTAAATGCTAGACCGTAAACAAGTTGTAGATTCAAATTTGTCATCAGCAGTGTCTTGTGATTGTCTGTCGTCAGACAGATGTAACCCTTTACATGCTTGTCCCTACAATGTTACCGCTTACAATCACAACCTGAAATGATGTAGACATTACAATAAATTAAAATAGGAGCAGTATGTCATGTCTGAATCAATTTGTACTGGACATTAAACAGACGTTACTCCGTGAACGAGTGGGTATGTTGATGATGTTTCTCTGAAGATGGGTCATTTACACAAAGACTCCAATGATAATGTCTAACTGGAGAAACGATGAGATTTGGAAACTCATCATGTCCTGCCTCCTGCACAATCTGCTCGGGCACTGTTTTGGAATTGTGTGAGAAAACGGCTTATGTCTTGAGGTAGGAAATTGAGGGTACAGATTCCCTTGAATATTTATCCCTGCTCCCATTCATTCATGACCACATGTCCCTGAACATGTCAGTGATAGACTGCATCTGCATCAGGCCCACTCCCCACCCTGGTAACTTTTGTGCAGTCCCTAACCTATTGGGTGCCTACCTGTGTGGTGCATTTGGTAGGAGGTGACCCAGTGTGTCCTTTCCAAATTTTTCAGCATGTTGCTCGTCCGCTCAGATAACGATAAATCCCAGTCACGAAGTTTAGGGTTGGGCTGCACTGTCTTTGGAGGAGTGGGGTAGAAGACCTGGGTGTGTCCCTTCACTGGCTTTGTATGCTTGAAGAAGAACATTGGTGCATTTAGAAAAGGATCAGAGCAATTATTAGTGACAATGTGGAGCCAAATACAGTATTTCATTACTCACATCAAAGAAGCCGTGTTCTCCGGGCCACATAACAGCTTTCTTCCTGGTTTTCATGGGTGTCCTCAAGACCTCATGTCTGTATGGGCTGCCTGCACACGAAGACAAATATAAATCTCTCTGGAAACCTTTATTATAACATTACCTTTCACCACAACATGTTGCCCTCTTACCTATAGTTTTGCTCAGCAGAGTGACGTCCGGTGCACTATTTGGGACGAGGGGGTGGAGGAAGGTTTGGGAAGCAGCTCTGACTCCTGTGTCGGGGTCATCTGGAGGGTGGAAGGATGGGAACATTGCAAACTTGGAGATGTGGGACGAATAGGGATGCTCTTTTAGAGTGGCAATCTTTATTATTTTCTCCCTGTTAGAGGTACCAGGAAATTAAATAAAAATGAATTGTATTTTGGGACACAAGAAGCCTTAAATGCAAGAGGGGAAATAAATCAGTCTAACAATCAGAAAGTACTCACGCTATATTTATATCAGCTGGTTTTGGTATGCTGAGAAAAGAAACAAAATTAATGTCGTCATTCATGTTAATAATGACTATTTTTATGATTATCAATGGCTACCCACAGCTGGTCATTGAGACGAACTTTGCTTTTATTTCTGCCAGTGTTGCTGTAACGCTGTTGACTGGTGACGTGTCTGTAAAGGCAAAACAACAATTTATAAAAAGGCCAAATGTGGTGCATTAAATATTTAATTTCTATGCAGATTTTTTTTACACTCACTCAGATGTGATGGCTCCTCCATAACCAGAGTGATAATGGCCGTATATATGAGGCGGCACACTGTCGTTCAGTGAGGACATGGGCTCCATCTGACTGCTGGAACAGAGGAGGGTGAAGGCAGGATGAAACTCTAGGGAGGGAGAGTTAATGAGGCCAAATCTGTGCTGAAAGTTTATCTGTTTTTTTTTTGTGTGTGTTTTTTTTTGAGTTTCATGAGTTTTAATTCACAGTACTGTATCATGTCTGTTTAGCTTGCTTGCCTGGTAACTAATATATTTCACAATACCAGTCAGTGAGAGATGTTTCCACCAGTATTTAGTCCCTAAATGCAGAGCCAGAACTATATGTATTAAGTCATATCAGTTGCTTTCGGCCCCCTGAGGGGTGTACCAAGAAGTGATAGTGATAGTAGGAGGTTAGTGAGGTATGTTGAGTCTGAAGCCACAGTTTTCCATCCTATGAAGGTGGCTTCCTTTTCACTTGACTATTGCCATGGTAACTTATGCTACAGATTTAACCTGATCAGAACCAATTTTTTGTTCTGAGTTTCAGCTTGAAATCGACTAAAAAGCACTTTTCAGAGCTCCTTTGAGTACTGTCACTGTCTTCAGTGTCTATGAGTGATACAGATTCTCAGCTGAAAAAATTGATTTCGATGTATCATTCATTATGAGACAGTGTCAGACCTAAATGCAGTTAGTTAGGTAGTTTACAGTATATAGCATATTTTCTATAGCATACAACTTTGAATATTTGTTTCAAAAAACTAATTAAACTGATTTAACTGTTACCAAAAGATATGACAATGTGATACAGCAATAATCACAAAACACATTGTCATGTTCACTTACCTGGGCAGTGGTTAAGAGTAATCACTGGGATAGATTTAATATTTATGAATGGCAGAAAAATGGAAGAAGTCTGTTTTATTCTCCCGGTGCAGATATGGGAAGCAGTCGTCTTAGTCCAGATGGATAAAAGTGGAAACACTGGAGTGTTCTTTGACAGGACAGGGCTCCCTCGTCTTCACTTGTGACCAGTGAGGTGGGTTTGGATTCCTGGGACAGCCAGAGTGATGGTGTTACAATGAACAATAGGATCAGAGTGAGTGACATCCAATCCAGCCCACAGCACAGAGTGTGTGAGCAGAGGTGTGGTTTAAAAAGCTTTTCTAAGACAGACTGAAACAACATCACACATTTTGTTTGCTAGGACCTGAGAAAACAAAACAAAACTGTAACCTTTTGAAATTAATGTTTGTGCCTGTCGTACTGCCCGGCTTACAGCTGTAGCAAAAGTGTGGTCAAGATGTGCTGATCTTCTATATTACGTCAATATTTTTATATCCGCTGGGCAATCACTGCTCAGGATGCCCATCATCTACTCATCAATGATGACTGGATGATATTACACATCCACAGTTTGGTGAACTCATACAACTAAGCATGGGATGGAATGGAAATCAAGCCGGGTCTGCTTCAGAACACGCTGACACCAGATACAAGCTGTGTGCAGTGTGTGGTGTTTGGTTACAGGAGTCGTGTTTCGTTGTCTCCATTCCTATGCAACATAGAAACAGTTTTACATTCAGACTCTTTGTCTCTGACAAAGCCACAAAACGGGTTCAAAGAAAGTCTCAGGAACAATCTAGAAGATAATTTCAGTCTGAGGATCATCCTGATCTCATGTTGATTTTGACATTATGTGCTCATTTTATAGACCATCTTCCTCCAGGATTTAGTGGACAGCTAGCCGTGCGCTGTCCGTGGTGCTGTTACTCTGCCATGACTGAGCAGGAATAGAGCTAACTTATCACTCTGGACCACACATAAAACTCTGGTGAAGGTAAAAATAAAAATGATAGCGTGTCAAGAGAGTTCCTAAAACTTCTTATTAGAGGATTTGTATTAATCCTCAAACTCTATTTGAGATTTTGTCCCAATTAAGGAACCTCACTGTGTCAGCTCCCACTGAATGAAATAATAGTGAAGCAAAATAATCCCTAATTTTACTAAGAGATCCCAGAAAGCCTGATGGTCTCTTGCCCACATTTTTGGGATCGACTCAAGCCTCACATGCTTTATAGTGATATGAAAACAATATTGCTGGCACTTAGGGGCGGCCAGTATACCAATATCAAGTATGAGTGTTGTCTTTTGGTTTAAAAGGCTGCATAATAGTAAAATGATGAATGTTTCTGGACTTACCAGACTGTTCTAGCTGCTCTATTATTGCCTTTACCCATTTGTCAAAATTCTCACTGTGCAAATATCTTGTGAAAGCAGCAATAGTCAAATCTAAAACACTGATACTGAAATATATAGTAAAAAATACTGTGATAATTGATTGTATTTTGGTATAGCAGTAAATAAACAGGAGTAAATATGCAGCAAACGAATTTAAAAAAAATCCTTCAAAAACATTAAAACTCAGCAAATCTACTTCATCAGGACTGTGTGGGGGTAATCTGATCAGACTGTATCCAGAAAGCAATCAGCTGTCATTAGATTGTGATTTAAATGTAGCTAAATCCCGATTGGTGTACAGAGATGTGTGACATCACCATTTCCTAACTGAGCCTGTAACAAACTGCACAGACATCGAAATCTCTCATGTGACATACCCAAAACTTTAGCAGTAAATAGTGTGTTCATGTGGGATCCCATTACTCATAGTGAGAAGTTGATTAAAAAAACCCTGAGTCTAAACACACAAAACAGGGAAGACTTACAATAAAATCAGTGCAGCTGCCTCTCTTTGGACACGACTGCTTTCCAAGCAGCAATGTTTGCCTTGTTTGTTGGCTTTAGACCCATATTCTGCATTGTGCTTTTTAATTGGGATTCCCCAAAGACCTTGTCCAAAGTCTCAGCAAAACACCCAGGACCCATCAAGCAGCCTAAGCTAAGTCCAGTAACCAATTACCCTGCTCTGCCCCAGCGGAGCAGCCGTTCTCCGGATTACATTCCCAGCTGCTGCATTATAAATGTGCCCCGGCCTGCAGTGATTTCCCTATAATATTAACTTATTGCGCACGTGCAGGTTGATGCTTAACCCCTACAGAGTTGTTCACGTTAACAGAAGTCCAGCTTAATCTGTAGTTCTTATAATTACCTCATCAATAACATTTGAAGCACTGATGAATTAATCCACCTCTCTCTGAGGGAAACACGTGACATTGGTTATTTTTTCCAGTCATGTTGCAAATTGCCATCGTAAAGTGGAATTGGACAACTTTTTAACTTTTCCAATGACACGACACACTGCATTTTGTTTTTCACAGCTTCTTCAGCTGTTCCACTGTCTGTTATTTCAACTAACAGCAAAAAGCTACTGATAGTCTTTCGTAACTGTGGATAGCAGCTGAGAGCTATTGAGGAAAACAAAAGCACTATCCTCTTCCTGTTTTGGTTGCACAATGGTTGACACACTTCCTTTGTGCTGTAAATCAAGCCTTTATTTTCCTGGTTGATCATACCTGGTGGCAGACAAGACTATGTAGTGAAAGCAAGGCTTTTAGGCAACCAGTCTAAATGCTGATGGTGTCATTATTCGACAGCCATAACATTGTGAAATCAACTTCCTAATGATAAGTTAAAGAAAAAAAGGCTATTTCCACTTTAACCCCATGGGTCAAAAAACCTGGTAGAGACTCAAAAGCTTTGGGTCCAAAGTGACCCCTGAAACCAGCCATCCTCCCAAACCACTACCTGGCCCCAGTTTGCTCTATATCAGGGGCGTAACACAGAATTCTGGGTCCTACTATGCATACGATCTCTCCCTTTGGACCCCTGCCCTTCCTGTCTTGATCCATGTCTCCCTCATGCACCCTAGATTTTTTTTTTCCTTTTACAAATTAGTTTGCTTTCCTTTCTTTCTTTTCTTTTATGTAACTCCAGATTTCTCTTTCTTAGGTAAAGATGTAAAAGTATATGTTGGTGTTCCAGCAGCATAAGTGATCACTCACTTGGCTTTAGGGCCATATCCTAGTGCAGGGGCGGACTAAATCATTAAGGGGTGAGAGGGGCCTGAGAGAGCATCCACTATTTTATGTAGAAAGTTCAGTCTTTGTTTATTCAGCCAATTTCAATTAAGTTATGGCTCTAATTATTTAGATATAAAAAACTGCAAACAAAACCATCCATTTTATTTTGCACTTTTCACGGGCTGCATCAGTCCCACTTTTGCCCCACTACAATGCCCCTGCTTTGTTTCAGTTAGTTTTTGATGAATAATTTAGGAATATTCACCATAAAACACTCCAAACCGTAAAATCAAAAATAAAATTTTGATACAGGTCCTGGGCAGCAAATCTATACTGAAAACTGTTTGTTTCATCAGTGTGCTCCAAAATGCACCACATATGAGTGTGCTTTGATCTGCCACCTACATGATTGAGGTTTGTTTTCTGGGGGATTTTGGACAACTAAAACCACTTGGTTAAGGTTGGGGAAAGATGCCCATGGTTAAAAGACACTAACACTGACTGCTGCAGTGGTCTATAGTGTCAAGGTCAGACTCTTTGTATGCCCAGCCGTCCACAAACATGCTACCTGAAGGTCAGGGCCCCTAGGCAGTTGCATGCATCGCCCAGTTGGTAAAAAACACACGTTTTACAACCACAGATGTAGTGTGTGGGTGTTTTTATTTGTGTGTGTTGTTTAAATGAACATATTTTCTTTGTAGACTCTCTGTCAAACAGGCACACATACTGTCTTGCCTGCACGTTTCAAATATAAATTCGTACTGGGCTTTGATTGGAGCCTTGCACACAGTATCTCTGGCGGTATGGAATAAAGAGAGCAGCCTGCCCTGCAGTTTTGTTTGTTTTGTTTTGTTTGTTTTTTTTACAGTTTCTAAGGAGAATATATAGGCGCTGTGTTTTTCTACACCTCTGCATAGTATTTCACAGGGATCCCTAGAGGCACAGCTCAATCTGGACTTGACTGACAGCTGTAGCGCCTCTCAGGCGTCATCGATCAGGTCTGAAATAAACTGAATCTGTTTGACTACTTTTGCTCAGTACTTCAAGGAAGAACACGGTGGACTGACTCATAGGGGGTGGGGGGGCGAATGAATAAATGTTTTGAGGACATCACTTCTCAGAGAAGCTCTGCTGCTGCCGCATCACCCACTCGTCTAACTCTTGGTCTGTTTCATTCGAGTGCCTCAATTGGTCCCCACAGCAGCTTTCACCATGACAACGTTTGACTTCTCGGATATAGAGGCGTTTTTGGACTGCCACCCAGATCTCTTCGAGGAGTATCTGGTTCGGAAGGCGAAATGTGAGCAAGTTAGCAGATGGCTGAAGGAGCATCCGCCGTCTAAAGTGCCCACAGCGGAGGAGAAGCGCGGCGCTGCCAGGGACCCACTCTGGCCGACCAACCCAGACGGGCTCCGGCGCAGATCGTCCCACATGGAGCTGCGACGCAACTTCGCCCGTTCCAAAGCCACCACCACACACCGGACCTACGACGAGCATGTGAGCCTGATCGAACACGAGTCCCAGTCCAGCATGAGGCGCCGTGCGCTCCTGCGTAAAGCCAGCTCCCTTCCTCCTACCACCGCGCACATCCTGAGCGCCCTTCTGGAGTCCAGGGTCAACGTGCCCCAGTACGCCTCCAGCGCCATCGACTACAAATACAGACTCAAGGAAACCAACGAGAGGGAGTTTTTCTTGGAGTTGGTGAAGGATATCTCCAACGACTTGGACCTGACAAACCTCAGCTATAAGATCCTGATCAATGTGTGTATCCTGGTGGATGCGGACAGGTGTTCTCTTTTCCTTGTAGAGGGACCCGCGCACAAGAGGACACTGGTGTCCAAATTCTTTGATGTGCACTCAGGCACCACTGTCAGACCATCATCCAGCACCCTAAACTCCAATGAAGTGCAGGTGCCATGGGGAAAGGGTATCATTGGATATGTGGCAGAGCATGGAGAAACTGTAAACATCCCAAACGCATATGAGGTAAATGTGAGCCTTATGATAAATACACATTATTCAAATTAATGCAGACATATTTACAGTGAGTGGAGCAATTCATTAATGATGAGTAACTGGTGTGAAGATCAGACTTTTTTTTTATCATTGGGAAGAAACATGACACAGACAGTAGTGTCTCTTTGGTCACATTCTTACATTAAATGTCAATTTTAATCAGTTGTTTTTGAAGTTAAACTCTGTGAATTGAGCAAATAGTCACCCAGCTAAATGGAGAAAGACTTTGGGTTATTACCTCAGTTATGTCAGAATAATAAGAATACACTCTTTCTATAATAGTAAAAGAAAAAGGCAGGAAAGCAAGTGTTATAATTCTTCCCACAAGCCAGATCTGGTCGTATATGCTACCAGTTGCGCTCCACATCATTATATCATGGCCCTGGGCTGCATGGGAGGCTAAGGGAACATGATGATGCGGATCCCCCTGAGGTCTATTACTGCAATAGTGTAGATATGTGTCAGGGGTATTAGATTTTTTCCTGCTTATAGTAAAAACAAGAGGCCTCCTGCAGAGCAGTGAATTTAAATAGCCAAATAATACCTGACACAAGCGCACAAACCATAAATATTTGAAGCAATGTAGTCGTACAGGACCACAGTGTTAAGTGTGCTGACATTTACTGAGCACAATGAAGTGTGTGTGTGTATTAATGTAGGATTGTGCATGTTTGATGTATGTGTAAGACTGTATGTGTTTATGTGACCACTATTCCAGGACCACCGCTTCAGTGATGAGATAGACAAGTTAACGGGCTACAAGACTCAGTCCATCCTCTGTATGGCCATCTGTAACAGTGATGGAGAGGTCATAGGTGTTGTACAAGCAATCAACAAAAATCCCATGGGCACTCCTTTCACTGAGGACGATGAGAAGGTGGGCTTCTGTTATGTCCCAGCTCAGGGATTTTCACATTCACATGCATTTTATTGGCTATTTTACATCCTTGGTATTATTGCGGTTGGTTTGACCATTAAGGGTATTTTAAAGATGCAGTTAAAATTGGTTTCTTTAGCATTGTGTACCCCACCACTACACACGCACACGTACACACACACACACACACACACACATTAACACTTATTGCACAGTAGCTCTTGAGCCACGCAGCTGAAAACACTGTTTGTACTGTGAATCTTCTTAATGGCTGTGGAGAGGGCCAAAGTGTTCCCTCGGAAGCAAAACACCAGAGAAATGAAGGGAGGAGGTCAAACTCTTACTCAAGTGTGGAGCATTAAATATGTCTAGCTATGCAATATAGGAAACACATTTTGAATGGAATCACTTTCAGTTGCTCCCCGAGCAATCCACTCGGGATGGGTTTACTACAATCTGCATGTATTAGCTTTTTTCTTTTTCACAGTTTCACAGCTTATGAATACAGTTTCATTCTCCCATTGCTGTTGAGAAAATAATATCTCGTACTAGAGTGTGTAGCCAGGCAATAAAAAAAGTAATGGTACTCGTTTGACTCACTCTGGGTTAATACATGGAAGGGACCGAGAGATGCTGGTGCAGTTTGTGTTTATTCACCTTTGCAAGAGTTTAGCTGCACCGAGATGCAACGGTATGTCCACAAGGTGGCAGAATAAAGTTGTGGAAAACCATGGCCTCCACTCTAAGGAAATCAAAGTTTTGAGTTTGCGGTAATTCAACTATTCGACTTATTGTAATGATTTTGCTGCATGTAAATCAACACTTAAACTCTAAACAAAGCAAAAGAAAACAACTTCAGTAACTGCTTTTGAGCAACAAAGACACTAAAAAAGAGAAAAAAATATCTAGATATTTAAGGGTCCTTGATGTCTCACTAAATGCCTTCTTTCTCTAAGTCAATACTTCATTAACAGGGGATCTATCTGAGAGACGTTTGTGCAGAGAAACAGCTAACACCATCATGATTTTCTACCCCTCCCCCACTCACTTATTCTTCTTCTCTTACCCAGTTTTATGCCTCTTTGTTTAGCATACAAATAGCTAACATTATTATTGATTATGCATGCCTTTCACCACTGTTTTGGTACTCTTACTCAGGTACTGCAGATGTATCTACCATTCTGTGGAATATCGATTTCCAATGCCAAGCTGTTTTCGGAGTCTCGCAAGGAGTATGAAAGGAGTCGGGTAATTTAAAATGTGCATTTTCAAAAAGATGTTTGGTTGTTTTATAGCAACTGGAGAGTCAACAGTAACATCAACATATTTATACCTAATTTAAAAAAAAATACATGTGTCATCACTGTGCAGCACATGAGTCATTAGTGCCCTTTGTCGTGGCCACAGGCTCTGCTGGAGGTGGTGAACGACCTATTTGAGGAGCAGACTGACCTGGAAAAGATTGTCAGGAAGATCATGCAGCGAGCGCTGACCCTGCTGCAGTGTGAACGCTGCTCTGTGCTTCTCCTGGAAGACAGCGACTCACCTGTGAGACCCAGCTTTTAATTCGTTCCTGCCTCACAAATTCATTTACTTGAGTTTTTTCATTAAACCACATAGATTCTCATGTTTAAAACTCACCTATCCTTGTGTGAAATGTTCTTGGTGCTGGTTGTGATAAAACTCTTGTACAGGTTGTGAAGTTCTCCAAGACGTTTGAGCTCATGTCTCCCTTGTGCAACATGGACCGTGACATCAGGTGAAGAGACATCATGAACTTGACAGAATTATATTAACTTTGGGGGCGATACTTTAAGTCAAATCAGCAACACACACCATATATGGATACATATAGATGCGATTTGCATTTATAAAACTCCATAACACAAAACTAGTAAGAACTACTGCTGTTCTGTAGCCCA
The DNA here is from genome assembly GCF_011397635.1 of Epinephelus fuscoguttatus. NCBI lineage: Eukaryota > Metazoa > Chordata > Actinopteri > Perciformes > Serranidae > Epinephelus > Epinephelus fuscoguttatus. Next base: position 22,988,371 of record NC_064759.1, read on the forward strand.
TTGAAGTGCCTGGACCTGACTATTGTTTCCTGTTTGTTATTGCCACATCAGCATGGAGAAGCTATCGTGTTCCGATTGGCTGATCAATAACAGCATTGCTGAGCTGGTGGCTTCCACAGGACTGCCGGTTAACATCAGTGATGTGTGTCAGGACCCACGCTTTGATGCTGAGGTGTGGACTCAATAGTCTCCCCATAAGATCTCTCAGAGCTTACACTAATGCACATACAGTACGAGCTCGTGACTGCAGCAAGACACAGACACACACCACAACCCTAACAAATACAAAGGCATGTGTTATGTTTCATTAATTACCTGGTCAAGGAACAAAAAAGTGGATCCACTATAGATTTTTCAATCACGCATTGTCACTGTCTCCTCTCTTCACAGGCTGACCAGGCCTCGGGGTTTCACATCAGATCAGTGTTGTGTGTCCCTATCTGGAATAGAACTCATCAGATAATTGGTAAGTTGGCCATAAATAATCAATGTGTGCACACTTGGAAACCCGTTTTTCTGTTACAGTCAATGGTGTGTGTGTGTGTTTTCTGCAGGGGTCGCACAAATTCTGAATCGCCTAGACAGGAAGACATTCAATGATGCGGATCAGAGACTGTTTGAGGTCAGATTTTTATCAGTTGTTACATCAAAACTTTAAAGGTCCAGTGTGCAGAATTTAGGGGCATTTATTGAAAGAAATTGTGTATGATATTAATAAATATGTTTTTATTTATTTATAATAACCTGAAAATAGCAGTTGTGTTTTTGTTACCTTAGAATGAGCGGTTTATATCGATATACAAAGTGGGTCCTCTCCAGGACCCCAGGAAGTGCACTGGAATTGAAGCCAATTTGACATAGTTGCCAATCACACGATGCCCAAATATACTTTTTCATGTAGACTTATTGGGAAACAGGCATCTGTAAATAAGTGTATACATTTTTTTGAGTATCACAACCCCAGTAAAATGACTCTTTTACTATCAGGATTTGATCCATTCACTCTGATAACATTTTGAAGGTCTAGAAGAGCTGCACAATTAAATCGTTTTATCCCTATACAAGGTAGTGACAGGCTAAATTGAAAGTAGCAGGCACGCTCACTTAAGTCTCTCGTGCACTTGGTCTGTGGGCCCAATTATGGGGACGTCAAATTTTTGGCTTCATGCACCACTGAGCAACTTTCATAGGAATGAACAGGGCCTCACCTCTCTATACATCCATTGTCCTCTTCCATGGAGTCCACCATGTTGCTCTGCAGTAGCCTAGAACGGACAAATCAAACACTGGCTCTAGATGGGGCTGTTCACATTTTCACTTTGGTCAAAGTAGTTCTGTTACCTACTTGATACATGAGATGCCATTAAACCCTACACACAAGACCTTTAAGTGTTCATTAATGCATTGGATACACATTGCACCAAATTTTTAAGGGTCACTTTATTTTTCTTGGTGTGCAGGCTTTTGTGATATTCTGTGGACTTGGAATCAACAACACTATGATGTACAACCAAGTGAAGAAGACGTGGGCCAAGCAGTCTGTCGCGCTGGATGTAAGCACTGCAACATGTTGATATATAGTTTTTTAGCCATCACCTCACAATTTGGAGGATAGAAGATATTTATATAGATTTGTTTTGTATGTATGACTCTTTTTAGTGTTTTTCCCCTTCTCTTTTCCCACCATTACTTTTAAATGTGACACATTGATATTACAAAAATAATACAGAGGTAAAATTACAGAGATATTACAGAAATACATCATCCACTTGCTACTAGTCCTTTCAAAGCACTTGACAGGCTTATGAATGCATTACAGTACAGTATTTCATCTGTACTGCATTAAAACATGCTTTAAACAGGCTGTATCTATGAAAAATTTACATCTTTATATATTCAATAAAAAAACAATATGCACTTATTTACATATGCTTAATGAAGTTTTACAGTCACTGAGACTATACAAGCTGTGCTTTGAAGTGGACCAGCAATGATGATACACCACAAGATGGATTTTCATCGACGGATATATTTAAAATACTAGGTAGGCCTGTCTGTTCTGTACAACTAAAATTAATTAAAACAATCTAAATTACTCTAAAAGTAAAAAAACACATTTTGTTACACCCTTTAAATGGATTTAAAATGATTGTGTGAGAAAATAATAATGGAGGAAAGTGGTGTCACTGATTAATGTTAATCTTGACGGAGGACTCTCCATTCATTAGTGTCTCTATCAGTGTTCTGCTCCGATGCCCTGTATCTAACCTGAGCAGTCACATTATCCTCGGCAAACATGGTTCTGCCTCTCTACCATAAATATTTCAGCTGCTTTCAATAATTCACGATAAATACATGTGCCAGTCTGCTCACCTCTCATCAAAGGCAGCACACACTCTCCTGTATTTCTGCCACACAATCTTTGCTGTTTCTTTAAACACCTGCTGGATTTCCTTCTCTGTCAGGAGACCCAAAGCACGGCAACAAATTGGTTTTAAAAGCAGAGATGTACTTTCTTTGATCCGGCTTATGTAACAAGAGAAGTAGAAAAGATAGATAACATTCTGGGAACATATTGATTATCTTCTGCAGCACTGAGTGTCTCGTTCAGAGTTGGTCTGAGGTAAATTTAGTACATTTACCTCATTAACGTCAGTATTCTATAACTATTTTGTTTTGTTTTTTTTCAGATGTTGTCCTACCACGCTACCTGTTCCAAGGTAGAAGTTGACAGACTCAAGGTAATCTCAGAGAAGACAGCATTCATATATGCACAATAACAATATACTAACTTTATAAAATGTATTAAATCTGATAAGTGTGAGTGGTTGAAGGTGAAGTGTAATTTAAAAACTGTCTCCCAATGTGTTTTAGTGCTTTTCTTCTTCCCATGCTGGCACTGTATGATTGACAGCTCTGTCCTGTGTCCCCCTTAGGCAGCTAAGATCCCCCTGAGCAGTGAGTTAGGCATTGATGAGTTTCACTTCAACGACTTCTCTTTGGACAATGACGCCATGATCACCGCGTCACTCCGGATGTTTCTGGAACTCGGTGTCGTCCAAAAGTTTAAAATTGACTACGAGGTTGGGTTATGAGGAATATGTGCTGCCGTTATAGGTTTGTCAGGGTCAACAGTGTCCATGTTATCTTTATCACCTGTATGTTTGTCTTCTTATAGGTTCTGTGCCGCTGGCTTTTGACTGTGAGGAAGAACTATCGAACTGTGGCGTATCACAACTGGAGACATGCCTTCAATGTGTCGCAGTGCATGTTTGTTATGATCACAGTAAGTTTCAAGATCTCAGACTTCTCACATGCCAGATTCTTGTGTCATATGTTCCCTTCCTGCAGTCCCTCTCCGTGTTTACTTTCGATCCACAGCAAATGCAATTTACACCAAAACAAACCATCCATGATTAGACCTTTGATGAGGATAACAAGTTGTTGAGGTTATTTTTAAAGCTTGTCATGAGAAAAATAAGTCTCAGTGGACTTAGTAAACTAAACAACCAGTCACTAAACAAAACATAATTAGGAGGAAACATCACAGGAGACACATCATTAAGAGAGGAACATTTGGGTTAAGTTGATATCCTATCATAACCCATCTTATCCAATCCTATACTATTAAATGGCAACGGCTAATGCAGTATAAACTAGAAAAGTGCTTTCAGGGGTGCCCACCAGCAAAGGCTGGGTCCTCGCCGCAGCAGCTATGGATTTGATTCCAACCCACCGCCCTTTGCTGCATGTCATTCCCCTTCTCTCACTCCACCTTTCATGCTATAGCTGTCGTATCAAACAAAGACAAAAAGCCCCCAAAAATATATTCTTAAAAAAGGAAAGTGCTTGTAGTACGGTGCAGATCTCAGCCAGGTGGCTGCATCACAGCTGTAACGCGGCCGCCTGGCAAAGCTTATAGTGGCCACTTTAGATAATGCATGCGGGCAGCTGCAACATGAGCAACAAAGAGAACTGGATATAGCGTTGAAGATGGAGCCCCGTTCAATCCTATGACAGTTGCTCAGTGGTGCATGAAGAAAAAAAAGTTCAGCTTCCCAGAAATTACCTGAATTTTCTGCATTGTTGGGCCCATAGAGCAAGCACACAAGAGACTTTCACTGGCTGAGTGGCTTAGCCATGCACTATCTCGATTTGCTCTAGACTTTAAAAATGTTATCGGAAGGAATGGATCAAATTCTAATAGTGAAACAAATCATTTTGTAAAGGTTGTGACGCTCAAAAAAATGTATCCACTTATTTACAGACGTCTCTTTCACAATGTAAGTCTATGTGAAAAAGTCTTTTTGGGCCCATTTGCCTCATGTGACAGACGTTGTAATTCCATAGTTTGGCCATGATTTCAAATTGGCCTCAAAGCCCAGGGCTGTTCCTGGTGAACTTGAGCTACACCTAGTGGACAAAGGCAAAATTTGGCCTGCAACAGATAAGATGCAACAGTAAGGCTCCTTGTTAGTCGAGATGAGGCCCTTTACTCAGTGCTTTAGCTATGTGATTTTGTTGATGACTTGCGGTCCCTACTGTCCATTTAGGAGGAGTGAAGAGTCAGCAATTGATGATGTTATAAAACAGTTAATAAAACAGGTTTTTCAACAATTGTGACTCTCTGCAACCACAAGAGGTCCTGGAGCATACAGTCATAAAATGTGCACACAAAATGTTAGGCTGATGGGTCCAGTAGTTTGAGAGATTAGTTGTAGAGAGATACATGCACATGACCAAAACACATGATCCCCTCCAGACATATGCCTGGTAAAGATAGTAAAAATGAAGACAATAAATAGAGAATTCTGTGGCTGACTTTTAAGTGGATGGGTATGAATATGCCTATCTGCTATACCTTTTATCTGCTTTACTTCCGGCAGACAGCCAGTTTCCAGGATGTCCTGTCAGAGGCTGAGATACTGGCACTGATGGTTGGCTGCCTGTGCCATGACTTGGACCACAGAGGCACCAACAACGCATTTCAAGCCAAGTGAGTGACACAGGCCTAAAAACAGTATGATGACAGTGTGGTGTCTTATAGGGGACTTAAAGTTTCACTGCCCTATTTTCCCTGCAGGACAGGTTCTGCTCTGGCTCTGCTGTACGGGACATCAGCCACCCTGGAGCATCATCACTTCAACCATGCAGTCATGATCCTACAAAGTGAGGTCAGGCCAGTATTTCTCATAATGAAAATACTCAAGTCAGAGGTTTACTGTAGTAGCTGTACTGGGTTATGTAACTATTTTTCTTTTTGTGGTCTTGTTAGTTTGCTTTCCTTGACCAGGGAGCTAACTTGAAGTGATATAACATATTGCAAACATGTACTTCTTAATGAGACTTTAATGGTAACCAGGAATAGTCAATAATTTAGATCCTTTTCATTAACACAAGCATCAAATACAATGTTGCTTGTAACAAATAGCGCCAATTTCACATGGTGTTATGGTGTTATTTGGTGTTTATTCTCTTAACCATACCGTACATACCACAACCTAGAATGTCTGTCCTAGATGGGTCAAATACACCAAACTCAAAGAGAAAACATACAAAAACCACAAATTCTACATCATTAAAAATACCATAAATCACCAAATAAAGGCACCTAATCGTCAATGACTACATGTCTTATTTGGAAACTGTTTCAAGACTCTGTCGTAGAAAGCGGGGCAACCAAAGAGCCACTGGAGCACAGTTTTAGCTTTGGAGCAGTGCTGGTAGGCGGCAGCAGTGACCACTAGTGACATTATGAGGCTACTTTGATCAGTTTGATCATTAGGAACTGTGTTCTCTATTGATTTCTTTTAACAGAAGACAGAGAAAGTCTATACCCGTTGCTAATTAACTTTGATAATGAGAGCTGCATTTGACAGTGAGCGATGACTTTACCAATGCATTGGCTGTACAGAGACATTTTAGCCACTATTACTCATCCTTACCTGCTTTTGTGTATGCACCTACTGCATGCTATTGTATTTTTCCTTCTCACAGGGTCACAACATCTTTGCAAACCTCTGCTCTGAAGAGTACAGCAACATGATGCAACTATTGAAGCAGGCTATTCTGTCCACAGACCTTACTTTGCACTTTGAGTAAGTAGTCTTTTAAATGGATTCAGAGCTGAAGTAGTTCACGACTGATCAAAAATAAATTGAAATAGATTATAGGTTATTGGATAAATCCTTGTTATCAAAAGAATCACATTTTGATTTGTGTTATTTACAGTGTACTCCTGTGGTGAGAACTGTCTTTGATTGTGTTCTTTTGCCTTTTCATATTTTCTGTATCCTTGACTGTCTCTTTGTAAGGCGCAGAACCAAGTTCTTTGAGTGTGTTCTGTCTGGAGAATTCAGCTGGACAGATGAAGGACACAGAGAAGTTCTCAGGTTTCTAAGACTTTCCTGTGTCAAAATCACTAACTGCAATGAGCAAAATCAGTAGCTAGAAATGAGCTTTGATGTCATTAACAGGTCCATGTTGATGACAGGATGTGATCTGGGCGCAGTTACTCGTCCTTGGAAGATATCCAAACAGGTTTGAGTCCCTATCACAAAGTTTCTCATCTGTGCTAAGGCTGCATGATATAGGAAGGTATGAGTGTACTCTGTAAGGTGTTTGTGTTGCTTTATACTGCTAAAAATACAACAAATTCTTTGTTTAATTAAAAAAAAAAAAAAGAAAAAAAAAAAAAAGAAAGTAAGGTACCCTTTAGCTCACCTGGTTGAGTGGGTGCCCCATGGCTGTGTCCTTGCCGTAGCAGCTGCAGGTTCAATTCCAACTCCAGCCTTTTCCTGCAAGTCGTTTTCTCTCTCTCCCCCCATTTCAGACTAGACTTTTCTATCTTAAAAAAAAGGACTATTTCATACTTTTAACTGAACCCATTGAACTGAACATAAAAGGAATCAATAAAAATGAATCATAGTTAGATTTTACAATACAGTTTTCTACTCTTTTAGCCAGCTCACAAAATGTGGCAGTTTTCACAATGTGTTTATTGCACAAGTTGATATTGTGATGACAATTAAAGACAGCCCTATCTATTAGAAATTACATTATCTTTGAAACAGTGAGCAAATTCTGTTTAATAACATAATAAAAAAATGTTGTGAATTAACGTATCTGGCAAAAAATGTTGGTACTGAACAAATAAGCAAAATGTTTACTGACAATGTAATTCAGTTATCAGCAAATGTTCAGTGACAATGCACATCAGTTGATTTCTGCCTCATTAGGCAATACAGTATCTGCTCAGAGGGACTACAGCATTATTTTTTATTACATTTTTTAATAACATCTATCCAAACTTATTATATATCCCTAACAAAAACCAAAGTCATTTTCTTGCCTAAACCTAAGACAGGAGTCTGGATGTGATTTGAAGTTCTGGTGCCAAAGTCCTGCACCTTGTACACCAGCCATCCTCCCCAAACACCTCTTTCTGACACATACTGCGCATGTTACCTGAATGTTGTCAGGAATCAGTACAGGAAGGACCCAAATGCAGAGCAGCAGGCAGGTTTGAAGTTAAACAAAAAGCAGGCTTTAATAAAGCTGATGAAAAACATCCTGAACAGGCAGATAAAAGAAAGTCCAAGTGACAGAAGAACCAAAATGAACTGAAATCCAACCAGGATAACACAATTAACTCAGGTAGATAATCCAAACAGAACTCAAGACACACAGGCAGCAAATGTCACCAGGAACACGGGGATGAGCACAGGAATAAACGCAGACGAACTGACCAGGAACAAAGGCAAGCACACAAGTATTTATAGACAAAAACTAATCACAAGAACAAGACACAGATGGAGTAGATGGACATGGGCAAAAGGAGAGAAATGGGGATTGACTTACAACAAGGTTGTGGGAACACCAGGGTGGAGCTAACCAGACTAATACAGAACAGCTGTGAAGGGAAGACTCTGGGAACAGGGAAGAGCTAACGAGACTGAAGGAGGACAGGTGTGATAGAAATCAGGCGAGGAAAACACACAAAGACAGCAAGTAAAATCAGACACGGCACATGAGAAGAGAATCTACAAAATAAAACAGGAAACAGATTGAACATGAATGAATAACAAAACAAGGAGAAACACAAACAGAAAACCCCCAAAAGAAGTCCACAAGATAACATAATATTAACATTGAATTGAATGGAATTTTTTATCAGTGTGCATGTACTACAGTTTCAGGCTCCAGAAATTTGCATGTTCACCCTGAAAAATACAGAACATTTTCTTGCTAAATCACTAAAGTAAATTGAGCACAAAAAACAGCAAAATTGCACCCTCCAGCTCTGAGCCCACATTTCAACACCAAAATGTTGTGTCATGTTCGAGTAAAATGATAAAATAATGATGGATGGCATTTATGTCCCAAGGTTGCAGAGCTGGTGACGAGTGAGTTCTTTGAACAAGGTGACAGAGAGAGGTCTGAGCTAAAGCTGACCCCAGCAGTGAGTAATCAAGCTTTCAGAGTCTTTTCTTTCATTGGGATTTTTCCACTTTCTGTTTCATAAAGACATATGGGCTTTACATAAAACATGTTCTTGATGTGATCTGTTATTTTTTGTCAAATGCTTATGATGATTGTTGTTGGTCATGGATGACAGAAGGTTATCGTCTTTCTGTAGGCCATATTTGACCGCAACCGCAAAGATGAACTCCCTGCCTTACAGCTGGAGTGGATAGATGGGATATGTAAACCTCTCTACCAAGTAGGTAACCCTTGATGTCTAAAGCTAAACTTTTACTGCTAGTCTCATTTTCATAATCTCAAAATGATCAGGGAAGTCCATATTTTTTTAAACTAGAAAGAATTAGGTGCATAATTAAGGACATTGAATATGCATTATTTATGCTGTACTCCCGTGTCTCTCCCAGGCACTGCTGAAGCTCAACAGGAAGTTGCAGCCGATGGTCGATGGCATAGAGGCCAATCGGAGTAAATGGCAGGATCTCTGCTCATCCTACCAGGAGACACGCAGAGGTTCAGTATCCAATCAGAGCCCAGAGCCCAGAGAAGACTCAGAGAGAAATCAACAGCCAGACTCCGCAGGGACTCTGATGTCAATTACACACACCAAGTCTGGGTCAAAGTCTAAGTGCAGCCAGGATCTGAGGTGCAGAGTGGGCAAAGGTTCCTGTGGCGATTAAGCAGCATCATCTGCCAACATAACATCTGCAGGAAAGAAGAAAATCAAGCTAAGTGTTAAGTGAAGGTTTATCCATTAAGTGGCTGATATGGGACTCTTCCCATACCCCGTGATTTTTGGACACATGCACTACCCTGACATGATTTTTAAAAATCTGGGTAAATTAAATGCAGTCTTTATCTGCTGAGCACATAGCTTCTGCCAAGTGTCACTGTGTTAAACTCAGGAGTGTGAGTTCCCGTTCGTCAAACTCTATTTAAAGGGCAGTTTCCCATTTCTTTCTTTATTTACTCCTTTCTTTCTTTCTTTCTTTCTTTCTTTCTTTCTTTCTTTCTTTCTTTCTTTCTTTCTTTCTATCTGCTTTTCAATACTTAGATGTAAAAGAATGAGAGACAACTGTTGAAACCAAAGAGGGCCACTTATTACTGTAACGTTTTGTAATGGAAACTGCCTCAAAATCACAAGCCAATTGGACCCCTTTACGAAGCAAAAAAGGAATCACTGTGATTTCTCTCACATAAAAACACAAATTGCCATAACGAATGTAGACCGGAGCATGATCTTGTTGTGTTTTGTAGTTATGTTGAAACTGCATGTATCATTGATACACTGAATGTTGATACTGGACATTATCTTGATGCCTTTGACTGCCCTATGAGATTTGCTTTGCATGAAATTACTGTAAGGGAAATACTAAGTGTTGTTATGTAAGAGTATTGTCGCTGCACTATTGCTGTTGAGAACAGATACAGATTTCTATTTTCAATCACAGACTGTACCAAACTTATACATTCATTATTTTTCATACATCTGACTCTATATTTATGCAAGATGTAGAATTGGCTTTTTCTCCTGCTATTTATAAATTGTCCACTAAAAAAGTGCTGCATTTCAGATAAAAGGGAGTGAATCAATCTCCAGCTGGTTTTGTGAATAAAATGTGGCATGAAAACTGATTATTTTTCGTAATTTGTGATTGACAGATTTATGTAGCTTTTCATGACTGCTGTTCACAATTACTGTAATTCTTACTGAAAGGTCCAGGGTGTAAGATTTAAGGGGATTTAGCGGCATGCAGATTGCAACCAGCTGGGAATTCTCTTGGTTAGAATTCCTTCACTGTTCATTGTTCAGGAGGCTTTTAGCTGAATTATCCACAAAGGTCACTTCCTCTCCAAAACAAATGGACTAGGTGATTAAAATCAGTAAAATCACTGAGTAAAGCATCCTGAAAGTTAAAGTGGGAAAGGAGAGGGACAGCACTGCAAAATATAAATGGGCACCAAGAACATGAGAAAAGAAAATAAAAAGTGCAAAGCAAGTGTTGTCAAGTGTTCTCAATTGTAATAACGAGGAAACAGTGGAACAAAATGAAATCCAAACATGGGAAGAAAAAAAAATCTCAGGCCCCCATGAACCATCTTATCAAGAATGTCAAGTGACAGCTGTAAAATCAATTCATAATTTTTCTGTGTCTCAGCACAATGCACATTTGATGGATGCAATTTCTCCCAAAACAAACAAACCAAAACACAAACAGGCAAAATCAATGGATAAGAAAATAACTTTTACACAGATTCGCTTTGGCGAAATTACACACCATGAAAATCAAAGATGATTTAGACCAGCAAAAATACCTATGAAGAGGAAAGATTGCCACAGCTCTAACCAGTGGTATAAGTGATTATTATTACACTATGCTGAAAAGACGCTGGGAGAAGAGATCTCGGCTGGTGGCATAACAAGAAGCCTCACCAAGGATGTTTTGAAGAGAATATGCTCTGAGGTGAAAGAGTGCAGGGCTACATAATAACCTGATGCTTGAGTTTGTGCTAACGCAAAAAGTGATCAAAAAGAGCAGCAGTCATGCATCATCAAAAGGCTACGTTCAGCACCTACTAATAGATGCTGTTGTGCGTTACTATACAGACACGGTAATAATATTTTAGCTGAACACTTAGGAGGACCATCACCAGTCACAATCTACCTTGATGCTACAGGTGGTAGTGTGGTGCAGAAAATCCCTGATCCAAAGAAACACGTCTTGTATTATGCTCTGGTTTTGCCATGGGCAAGAATAAGCCCAGCCTCCCTCACCTGTCAACAGCCACTCTGTCTCTTTCCCAACGGCCCAGTGTGCTTATGTCTTCAAGAAGGAAAATATTTTAGTGTACCTTGCCAGAGCATTTAAACTTGTGTCTAAACTTCACTGTGCTGCATCTGTATTCTGCCCACAGCATGAAAGCCACATGCATTTGGGAAAAAAGCGAAAACAAAACAAAAACAGTACAATACAAGATTATGCAACATTCAGTTTTGCTTACCGCCTCAGTTGTGCAAGTATGCATCTATGGCCCCACTAAAGGATGAACTGATTAAATTTTGGTGGTCAAGGATCAAAGGTCAAGGTCAACATGACCTTGCATCCATCTCATTCTTGTGAACACAATATCTAAAGAACAGCTTGAGTGAATTTCTTCAAATTTGGCACAAACATTTCCTTAACAGAATGAATTTTGATGGTCAAGGACCAAAGATCAAGGCCACTGTGACCTTGCATCTGTCTCATTCTTGTGAATGCAATATCTCAAGAACACCTTAAGGTAATATCTTACACTTAAAACGAGGAATCAAGGTCAAAGGTTAAGGTCAATGTGACCTTACAAAACGTGTTTTTGGCCATAACTCAAGAATTCTTTTGCTAATTATGACAAAACTTCACACGAATGGCTGGTAGGATATGATGATGAAGTGCTGACATTTTATATCCAAAAGGTCAAAGGTCAGCTTCACTGTGACATTATAATGTTCTGCAAAACACTTTTCTGGCTATTACTCAACGTCATATCTCAGGAACAGAGGGCGAGACATTTGGTCAGATACTGATATGGTGACAATAATCTTGAAACATCCATGTTTTTACAGACATAAACGTAAACTGTAAGAGAAACTTGACTGGTGCATGGAGGCAAACAACTGCGGGGTGGTAATTCTAGTTTTTTGTTTTTTTTTTTAATTTATTTTTCAAAGATTATTTTTGTGGGCTTTTTGCTTTTAATGACAGGACAGAGAGTGAAATGGGGAGACAGAGAGAGTGGGGACTGACATGCAGCAAAGGGCCGTGAGCCAGATTCAAGCCTGCGGCCTCTGCAGTGAAGCAATGCCACTGTACATGGAGTGCCAGCACTATCCACTACACTACCGACGCCCTGAGTTATTTTTCATTTTGAAGTTGCCAAAAAAGTACACAAAGACAATAATACAATTACAATAATGGGAGTAGCTAATTTATTATTTCCAGCCTTGCCCACAACTCAGTTCATAATGTCAGCTCACCATTCTGTCTCATTTGTGACCAAGGATTTGCTTGTTGAGGGTTTGTTACATTTTTACTGTGACCCCCAAACCCTAACCCGACAGAGACAACACTCATGTATTTACAGTAAAGATGACTAAACTCAGTACAATGCGAAGTGTAAGAAGGAGGTCTGGAGCAGAATGCTCAGTTAGTTTATCAGATGTCAACATCAGCTCATTGTTTGATGACATGGCTGTTTGTCACCACTGATTATCACAACTTAAAGTTAGAAATACTTCTTTTAATTGTTTTGTGTCATACTCCAGTCTCTGTGGGTATGGATATTGATAGCATTTTGCAACTGAAATAAAAACATTTGCATTTCTGATGCTCTGCAGTCTTGTGATTGCACCATCTGCGTGAAATATCTTAAGAACAGAGTGCAACAATATCCATAAAATTGTTAACTACCACTTTCCGAATAATCTCACAGCAGAGCTAAGAGAACAAAGCTCATCTGTGAATAAAAGATACCCAGTGAGAAAAACACTTGTGACCTGAAAAGTGATGCTGAAGGTTAACTCATCCACGAAGCCAACAAACCACAGCCACAGCCTCACAGAGATCACATTGTCGAGAGAATCCTTACATATTCATACAATCTCTTTTAAACCCCGTTATTCATCTGTGTGAAGTGTTTGATGTTGATTTTAATAAGGCAGTGAGGTGAGGCAACAGTAGCAGCGGCGGCAGCAGCAGTAGTGTGTAAAACTCAGTGCAGCTCGACACTCATGCAGCTGCCAAGCCATAGCCAGAGCTGGGCCTTAATCTATAATTTAACATGGATTGAGTTTATTCTCCTCAGGGTCGATGATCAGGGGAGCCGGATGGAGAGAGGAGGGAGAGCCTTCCAACCTCATTTTTGATACAGGGCCATAGTCTTTGATCTCTCCCTCCCTCTCTATATTTCTCTTCTCTCTTTTCCCCCTGTTTTATCTCCCTCACACACACAGACACAATATATTTCACTCCTATTCAGTCTGACGTTCTGCACTATACGCACACAGAAACAAACAGATGCAAAGCCCTAAATGACTGGGTGAAAAACAAACAGCCTGGAGAGACTTATTGTGTAATGTTTAATAATCTCTTAAGATATTCATACACCTAGTTTGTATCCTGAGTCATTACTTATGAGGCGGAGGCTGAGAATAGAAACCAAACAATCAGGCGATAACCTCTGAGAATGAGTTATAGTGGGGCTATTAAACAGTGTGTGTAAACATAAGCACAGTAATGAGATCACTCTTTACTGCCGCTTTGTAAATCTAGAGGAAATGTCCTACATCCGTTTTTAGAAACTAGACTGCAGCGAGCAAAGCCATGCAAATGTAATAGTGTGAAGTAGACTATAAATATTAATACATACTCTCAATACTAATGGTAATGTACCAGGAATAGCTTTGTTTGCCTCATGATTATTTATTTTGCCTTGTACACGTATATTTTTTATGATACAACACTGAAGCTCTGTTTTAAAAGAAAGATAGGACTGGTGGGCGTCAGTGTGATGGCTTCAATAATCACATATTCACCAGCACATCATAAAAGTTAAAGCTTGAATACTGTCAGCAGGAAACTACTAAATGCAAACACTTCTTGAATGATGGAAAATAACTATTTGAATGGCTTTTCTTTACTTCCTAAAAACTAAGGTGATGATTTAGATACTAATGTTCAGAGGAAGGACCAAGTCATGTTTTGCAGTGTGAGTCTGAAGTCACTCAAGTACAAAGTCTTAAGTCCTTAACTTTGATTTTTGAGTCCTAAACAAGTCATAATGCACTCTTCACCAAATTCAATGCCATTTTAATAACAGAGTGATAGTATACTAAATTGCTAAAAGACATGAATGCTTTTAAAAATGTGTATTTATTTGTTAAAACGAGTTTGTTAGAAGTTGTTACATCTCCGTCTGAAATTTTTGACCTGCGTGTTTTGCATACTGCAATTTGTTTTTTGTCGACTACCATAGGCCTAGTTTATGTACATGAATGACATTATTGTAACAGGGTTCGATGTGTGGTGGTTGGCTTGCTCTGGTTGGGGCACACAGCAGGAAGGAGACATACATTCTCTTGAGCAGCACTTTAGTTTGCTCAACACTTAAGCAGCTTCCCAACTACCACATTTTCCAGGTTACACTTCCTTGTTATAGGTCACATGTCTTCTAATTAACCAATGAGAATCTACCTTTTATTACTGAGGCAGATCCAGCAAATGATTGAACTTTTTTTAACAATACTGCTGTGAATATTTTAACATAAATATGTAAATAATAATTGTGAACATAAATATATAAATAGTAAACTGTACAAACACTAAATTATTATTTATTTTTTTTTAGTAACTTACTAAAACACATGAATTAACTTAACTTGAAAACCTCACATTATCTTTAATATATTTTTCTTTCAACTGATGCTCATCAGTACAAGCCAGATTTTCATGGTTCTCTCCTGCAACTTGTTTGGATGCTGATGGCTTGGTTCCAGCAAAGTGGATCTGGGGAGCTTAAGGAGCAGTGTGTCAGATTTAAGGGGATTTAGCAGCATGTAGATTGCAAGCAGCTGTAACTTCTCCTGGTTAGAATTGCTTTTGTTTTTTACGGGAGCAGAATTAAATGCAGAGGTCCCTTCTCCTCCAAAAAAAATGGACCAGGTGTATAAAACTGGTAAAAAACAGTGAAAAAGCAGTTTCACACTACAAACCAGTGTTTCTCCTACACAGTTCAGCATGTCGCTCCTTATGTGTGCTCTGATAACTTAAGATCCAGATTTTCAGGTGGTTTTTTTAACAGGAGCCAAACTATCCACAGAGGTCTCTTCCTCTCTAAAACAAACAGACCAAGTGAATTAGTAGAAGCAGGTATGCAGTTTCATGTTCAAAATAAAAATCATATCTCAGCTCCCCATGTAGATATAAACAGCTTATTCTAAAGTAACAAAAACACAGCTATTTGTATTATCAGGTGATTATACACTACAGAAAACACTTATTAAATTATATTTCATTTCTGCCAACATGCCTCCCTGAATCCTACACACTGGACCTTTAAGTGTTGACTTGCTGGGACTCACAAAGCAGACTCACAGACTTGGATAAAAGTTCAAGGTCTTTAATCAGGCTCAGGTCAGTACATGGGGGATCAGTTGCACAGGCGAAGGTGTCCAATTCAACAGGCAAAAATGGTGGTCAAAAACAGAGTCACAAGAAGGAAAGGCTAGGAAAATGCTGGAACTCTCACTCAAAGGTAAAGACAATCTGGCAACAAAGGAGGGGAAGATGGGCTTAAATAAACTAAGACAAAGGAGACAATGAGACACAGGTGAAACACATTGAGACACAGGTGAAACACATTAGGGCGGGGCAAATAATCACAAAGGAGGGAAAATTGACAGGACGTGGGATCTGATGCGAGATGAGAAAATGGTTACCAAAATTTAACAGGAGACACAGGGATGACAAATAAATATGAATTTCGTTAGCTTGATGGGTCATGACAAGGTTTGGGGGAAGGTAGCAAGTATTTTCAAGTCAAAAGGCTCAAGTCCATGTGAAGTCACAGGTCTTTGGTGTTAAAGTCCAAGTCGAGTTGTACGTCTTTTTGATTTTGTCAAGCCACGTCATCAAATTTGTGACTCAATTCTGACTCAGGTTCACACCTGACATGCATTCCCACATTCACTGTAAACATCAGCTTGTATTAATCATGCAAACAATTATGAAAGCAGGGATATTAGCAACACTGAGTTTCAGAGTTTATTTTTGACCTTGGAAAAAGACAAAACAATCTCCCCTTAACCGATGTGTAATAGGAGGCTTTGATCATCAAACATTTGATCATCATATTAGCAAAACTGTTCTCGCTGTGAGCAAATTGCTTGTGTGGATATACATGTGAGATCTGCCAATTCAAGCTTTCAACAATGAACTAACTCTCTCTGCATTTACTCTGTTCTCCATAATGTTCTTTTGTTTCTACATATATATGGGAGGTTAAACAGATGATTTTCTATTGACCACCACATATCAAACTGTCTGTTTTATGCAGCATATACATTAAGAGGCTCTGGTTTGCAAGCTGTTATATTATAAACAGATCAGAACCGACAGGGGGCTTTGATCATAGCTCCACTGACAGGGGAATTAACCACTGTACCATCACTGGCTCCCAGATGCTGCTCTGTGGAGCCAAACTTAATCGAAAAAGTACAAAAGAAGTGGACAGGACAGGGTGTCTTTATGAAGTATGGTGAGTTTTAACCTCATGATTTACTGTGAACATGAATAGAGCTGTTCTTCATCCCCGAGTGCAGAGACACGATCACAGCCACCTTAAAAACAAGCCTTTGAACATTTACAGCTCGTCATTATTTCATTCTTCCTCTGACTTCAGATAAGTTTTCCAGAACAGATAAATCAAAACGTGCTGTACTGCTTGACCTTTGACCCAACCACTGTAGTCAGTCAACATCACCTGCCTTGGATTGGCTTATAGGAGATACCTGAAACACTTCTGACAAAAAAGAAAACATACCTGCCCTCCTCTCTTGTCTGTGAATCCCATGTGGAAAGACTTACAGACATTCGCTTGTGTGGATTAGGCTTGTGTTGACTCTCCAACTGCCGAGGGCTGTTTTCTAAATCAAGCATTCATGCAGTGCTTAAGTGCAGCGGAGACGCAAGTCTTATTTGGAGGTGCTGTCCCTCACATGACTCAGTGGAGATTGGTGCGTGTTTGCTCTTTGCCATTTACTGCACTGCCTTGTCTGGCTGTCTGTCATAATCAAAGCATCCTCAGTGTTATGACATGGAGATGAATAATTGATTCACGCAGGCGGCTCACCGGTTATATAATAGTAGACCCAGTGAAGCATCAGACAGGGCTGTAGCCTGACACTGTGCTGCAAGTGAAGACGGAAATGTTACAACAGCTTGTTGATATTTGCTTTGTGTGTATCTACATAACATAATTCATCAGATTAGTGTGAGTACAATGCACAGTTAATGAATGCAGAGATGTTAAAGACAGAACGCTGTGGTTTTAGTTTGTTAGTGTGGCAACAACATCACATCACAGTGTCACTCTCATTAAAGGTGCAGATTCAGGGCACAAAGCTATTACTATTTTTCTAAATTCACATTTAATCTGAAGGGATTTTTCTGGAGACAGATTTCACAACATATTATTCCCTTTATATCACATGTGAGTCAGACATGTTTGTTTTATAATTGTGCTTTTTTCTTTTTCTTTTTGATCCTGCTCTTTCTGCCAAATTGATACACAGGGGCTGTTATATGTTCCCACTCTGCAGCTATCTTGCTTTATGTTTTTTTCTTAACATCATGTACTGTTTTATTTATTCCCTTTGTCTTTGAATAGATACATACTTTGTAGAAATGAGTAGTCAGACCTGAGGTGGTGGGTGGGTGGGTAGTTTATGTGAGGGTAATGGGGGGAGTGGGTTATAATGAGGGAGGGGTGGCGTGATCTGGTATCTACTGGGGTGACAGAGCCTTCTCCATAGCTGCCCCATTCCTTAGGAACACTCTCCCCAAACACATTCGAGATGGCACTGACCTCTCCCAGTTCAAACAACTAATCAAAACTCATCTTTTCAAAATGGCTTCTAATGTGTGACTGATGTGTGTATTTTATTGCAGTCATTTTATAATCAACTGGCCAAAAAATAAACAGCACCAAGCAAATATCTTAATGCAAAAAATGTCAAACATATGATAATATCAGCCCCTTAAATATGAGGATTTGCTGCTTGTATTTGTTGTATATCATTGCATCAGTGGGACTTACCATGTGCTCTGAAGTGAGAAGGGCGTTTTTACCATTTTATGATCTTTAATAGACCAAACAATTAATCAATTCATCAAGAAAATGACCGTCAAAATAATGGACAATGATAAAAACCTGATTGTTGCAGCCTGAATCATTCAAATTTGTTTTAAACTTCATTAAATAAAGTTATCTGACTATGGGAAAGGGTAATGCAAGATTTCAAAGTCCACAAAAGCACATTAAACATTAACATGCCTGATGCATTAATATAGTCCGAGGGGTAGTATGTGTTGACTTGTAGGTAAATATTTCTGAAAAGGTTTTAGAATCATGCTGCTACTAGACATTTTGTTTAGTTTTGCCTCCCTCAAGTGGTGGATAAAAGCACTGACTTTACTGGGGAGCAAGAGAACACTGTGTACTATGAACATTAATGTAGAAATCAGGTGGAATTGGGAATAAGGAAGACTTTAAAGTCAGTGAGAAAAGTCCCACAAGCTATAACGCCCCACAACACAACTTAATTGCATTGTTGACAACAACTTAATTAGATGACAAACTGACTTTAAGGGAATAGAGAGACAGAGAGAGAGTGGAGAGAGAGAAAGAGGGCGGAGCATCTGCTCTTGACCAATGCAATGGATTTGACCAGAGACTTTGAAAAAAAGGGGAGGGAGGATACCCAGAGTATCCCCTTGTCCTGCTGACAGCTGGGAACGCCCCCTCCCCTATGACAGGCCAGAGCTGGATTCCTTCAATGAAAAGCCCTTTGATTGTTGGCAGGAACTCCTCTGGTTTGGTTTAATGGCTGTCAGCTCTGTCAGGGTGATGGACGGGCGGGTGTTTCACCCCTGATAGAAACAAGCCCCTCCAGCGAGCCGCTGACTTTCAGAGAGCAGGACCTCTGCCAGTCAACTCCTAACCTCGTCCCAAACAGATGGAAACAACCACAAGTGAGATGAAGGAGTGTAAAAGGGATGCAAAGTGAGCCAGTAATTGTAAGTTACAGAAGCAAATAATGAATACTGCTCAGTTCGGAGTTAAATCAAGAACGGTGATGTTTTCTTGGACATTTTTACCAACTTTCTTTTTTTTTTTTTTACAGTTCAAGTTTTTCCTGGTTTTACAGGCTCTGTACATGGCATACATACATTATTTTCTGGGCATACAAGAATACAGGGCACGTAAAGAAAAATTAACAAATGAATCTTGTGGGAAAGAGAAGAAAACAAATGATGAAATGTCACACATAAGTCCTCATACATCACTCTACAGGGTCACATAAACACACTGCAGTTATCTTCCATTTCAATATGAATCCATAACCAGTCCCAAGGAGTTACTCCTTTCTCTTAATCGCCATGTTACTGAGCATACATTCATAAAATGCTATTTCCACCATTGCATTAACCCTTTCTTTCAATTCCAGGGCCTCTGTTGTCTCCCAGTGTCTTCGAATAACTCAACAGACAGTTATTAGACCCACAATAATAACAGAAATTGCACACTTGGATACATTTGGTATTTGTAACCGGTCCCCCAGTAAACGCAACTTTGGACTTGAAGGGATTTCTGAACCAAACCAACAACTTAACATTGCTAATACTCTAATCCAGAGTGGTCTGACCAAACTACATTCCCATATACAGTGCAGAAAAGTTCCTATTTCAGTTTTACATTTCCAGCAGCTATTGTTATTTTACAACTTCATTCTGTGGAGTAATCCATGCAGTACCTTATATTGTGTGAGCTTCCCCCTCACTTCTTTCACATATTTACCACATCCTGACAAAATTTTCGACCATCTGTCACCATCAATTTCTTCACCGAGGTCCCTGAGACATATCACACAGGAGGGAGTTAGTTACTTCATAAAACTGTGAGGCCTTGTGGTTTTTCAAATGGTAATTTAAGATAGTTTATAAATATATTATCAGCTGTATTGTAGGACTTTGACACAACACAACATCTTATCTGTAAGTAGTTCCAAAAGTGTCCTTTTCCTACCAAATTAAATTGCTCAACCACATTACTGTATGAAAGAAATACACCAGCCTCAAATAAATCACCAATGGTGCCTAAACTAATGCCACTGCTTCCAATACACAGTATTTATTCCAATACAGACTGCAGGGTTGTTCCACAGTGAGGAGTATCTTTGGAAATTCTGTGTTAGTTAACATCTTGTTAACATCACTATTGACAAGGATCAATATCATAATGTCAAAGCTTGAGAGACAAAGCTCTTTGGATTTTATGTGCAAACACTTTGAGTTACCTGTGTCGACTCTGCTTCAGGCAATCACTCTATTATTCAACAAGGCCAGAGCAGCTTTACGTGTTTGTTTATATATGCTTGAATTTGTGGATATGCATGTTTTACTAAAAAGATTAGAAAGAGTTTAAAGGTTACAAGTTAGGGTGAAAAGGTTTCTGTCTGACTCTTGTTCTGTCTGACACTTGTCTCTGTGAGGCCCATCACCACTGCAGTGTTCAGCTTGAGTTGCAGTTCCTTAACGCACCATTATCAGTATGTGTTCCATGGCCGGCCCGACATGAGTGCCGAAGTAGAGCCGCTCAGGTCGTCACTGTTTGCCTGTGAGAAGAAAGTATAAACAAACATGTACACTGAGCTGAAATCCCACTGAGCTCAGTCAGACAGCAGTATTTCTCTTTTTCCTTTCTCTTGCTTCATCCCTCTCCAACTCACATACACACACTCAGACTACATCAACTGTAATTGTTTATATTGACTTCAACTTAGCCCTGAGCTTTACGGCATGAATCACCGCTCACCACCATCATGTCAGGCCTTCACACCGAGGTGGTCTTTTACATCGGAGAGAGGCAGCTCTGGGTTTGTGTGGGCATTCAGCCAGCTCTGACCTTCGGAACATGTGAACGCAAACAGGAAATTTCTGTCTACACAAGCCTCAGTCAGCTGCCATCCTGTCCTCTCTCTGACTATAAAATGTTATTCTTGCTTTTAATAATGTGCTACTGTAGTTCCATAATACTGTATAGCCTATAGATTTATATTTAAATGTTGCTATTGGTTGGGCCACCACTTTTTTGTATTATTTTATATAGACATTCATGGTCCCTTGAAGATGAATCCTGTTAAATTCGATATCCCCTAACTTTTCCTTTAGCACCACTGTAAGGTTTATTTATTTGTTTGCCATCTTCACCTTTAAAATATAGAATGGTAACATGCTAAACAGGGATGATGACCATGTTAAATATTACCTGCTAAGCATCAGCACATTAGCGTCACCAGTGTGAACATACAAGCAGTATGTCAGTAGGGTTGTGCAATCACAAAATCAAATATTGACAAAAATGTAGGGCTGACTTTCACAAAATATTTACATAATGAGATTTTTGATAAATAATCATCAGTAATGTGGGTATAATGACTAAGTGGGTAAAGGCAAATAATAGAACAGCTAAACAGTCCAACCCGTTCTCATCCCAAATCATCAAATACTGCCGCTTTGTCTATGGACCTACATATCAAAATGTGATGCATTAGGTACTTTCCTGTGTCAATTTTGGACGTTCAGGAAAGGCACGTCAATTTATGCTTGTTACATGCATTGTGTCTTTTCAAAATACACTTCTGTTGTCACAGTAACTGTACAGTTTCTGCTCGTTACTTAAACAGTCTTTTTCAAAATAAATTTACAACGTAGGTAAAACAGTTCACAGGTTTATTTCTTTAAGTTAAGGCAACAAAAGCTCATAGGTTTATAAAAAACATCACAGTTTGGCTTAATATAAGTAAGGTTGTTACTAATGCAATGTAACGTCATGTGACATACTTCACTAACAGAATGCTACACATTTTAGCACACTATGTTGTCATTAAGATAACTCCATTGACTTCTGGTTTCACATGGGAAATGAACAGCAGGTTCCCAGGTGAAAAGCCAGAGTTTGTTGATTGTATTGCCCAGCCCTAGTTTGACTTGAGCATTCAGCTCGAAGTAGTGCTGTGCCTAAGAACAGTCTCACCAAGCCACTAGCATGGCTAGTTGTAAACATGCGGGTCCTGCCTTCCTAACTGGAAATTAGATAAAACTATGCACATGTCTGAGCTTAAATATTTAAAATGACTTTCTATAGAAGCACTTTCGTTATCTTAAAATTAGTCATTCTATTTGTTCTATTAAAGGATCCCTTTAGGTAAGACTTTTTCACAGCAGACATGTTGGCTCATGATAGCAGATAGAATCAGTAACATTAAAATCTCAATATATTAAATAGATCCAACTCTAACACAGCCCCAGTCTCTCAGGGTGTCCCTCAAGGTTTCATGTTAGGTACCCTCCTCTTTTTTCTCTACATGCTTCCCTTTGGTCAAATCATACACCACCATGGCCTCCATGTCCACTATTACTGCGACAACACCTACATCTCCACAAAAACTATTACTACTTCCATTCTCTACGCCCTAACAAACTGCCTCATTTGTAAAATATGCTGGATCCAAGACTTTCTCAAACTCAACAACGACAAATCAAAAAACATCATCATCTGCCCAAAATCCATCAACAAATCCTGCCACTAGTTCTTCCACTGCATCAATGGCTCCACTATTCCTGTTTCCACACACATCCAAAACCTTGGTGTCATCTTTGATTAAACTCTCCTTTGAATGCCACGTCAGCTACATTACAGATACTGCACTTTTTTCATGTTAAAAAGAATTGACCGTCTTCACCGCCCCCTTTTCATCTCAGCCGCTGAAATACTCATCCATGCCCTCATCACCTCATGACGTACTGCAACAGCATTCTGTACAGCACATCTACCAGATCCTCAACAAATTATAATACATCCAAAACTCAGCTGCACTTTGGCTCATCCACAACTACACCAGAGATGACATCACCCCAGTCCTTCAAAACCTCCACTTGCTCCCCATCTAACAAAGAATCCAGTTCAAGATTCTTCTCATCCCCTACAAAGCCCTCCTCAAACTAGCACACTCCTACTTCACTTACTTCGTACACCAATATACTCGTATGCTCAACCCCTGATCTGCAGATACAACCTCCTCACCTCTCTCACCTGGTCCAAGCACCAGACCTGGGTGGGACAAAGCCTCAACCACTGCCATCCCCTCCCTCTGGAACTCTCTACCCATCACCTTAGATATTCTTCCTCATGCACCTCTTTCAATATTGTTGTCAAAACTCAAGATTTAAATCCACGGTTTACCTGTGATCCCCCTAGTTCCTTTTTCATTGTTGTAGATGTTTTTATACTGTTTTTGATTTCACTCTTTCTGTTACTGCTTTTATTACCCTACAAAGTGCCTTTGAGTAACTTTTAAGCACAAATACATTGTGTTGTTATTAATGTTATTAAAACATTATTGTATTTCAGTTTAGGGAGCTGGTGCTTTTCCTGCTGTGGCAAGTCAAAATGTTTGCAGTGAAAATAGGTAAATTAATTCTGAATACTGTCACAGCTGGCTTCTTCTTTTCATCTTTGAGAAACTGATTTTCTTTCAGATTAACATCAGTCCTGCAGCATTTCAAAGCTGAAACTCAGAGCTTTAAGTTTCAAACAAATTACCTAAATTTGTCCACATGATTGATGAATAAATTAGTAATTCTAATTAATTGTAAAGCTTGTCTAGTTGTGCCATTCAAACTTGACACTTATGACTTCCGTGTGAATTGAGGATTATATGATGTCAGTATTTTAGACTCTTAGAGAATTCAGGCTCAGCCTTGGTTTGTAAAAAAAAAATGTTTTTGTTCCCTCTCTGCTGGCAGCTGCTGCACTTCATTCATCACTCTGAGTCAAGGTGAGCATGTTGCTCAATGGGTCCCTCTGTAACACTAGCCTTCACCCTTTGTGGTCTTTCTAGAATATACACATAACTGCCTGTTTCTTTTGTTGTGTTTGTCCTTCGTGCAAGCCATTTATGATTCACAGTACTGATTTTAATGTTTAACATTTTATCTAAGGGAAATCTGCTCACTATGAGCAGAACATGATTTTACCTTCAGCTGTTCCTCAGTAAATTCATCCAAAGTCATCCTTGGGTGGTAGCTTTAGCCATTAATCCATTTATTGCACCGTAGTTATAGGTATCTTTCTGCTTTGTGGGTTTAAGGGAAAATGTTCAGTAACTGCAAGAAAAGAACACACAGTATAGAGGGACAAAACTGTAAAATCTAAACCAAAGATATTTTTGAACTACTCTTAAAATGAAGCCGCAAATGTCATCCATAAAACTTAAGTCGGAGAAGTCTTTCCCCTCACTCACACATAAATTATTCTCAGCTCTTTCACATCATGACCATTGACTCAGCTCCCCCTCAGAGACGGGGGTAGCGGGGGAGCAAGGGGGTGGGGAGGGATCTGGAGGTCTGAGAAACTCAAGACCTCATGGCAGCATACCACTCAGCCATCACAAGCACTTAAAGTCTTTTAAAAACCTTGCAGTGTTGTTTACTATTGGCTCTGTGTGGACAAAAGCTGGAGCCCCTGTGTCTCTGCACTAACAAGGCCCATCTGAAAGCAGGAGGGGAAATATAAGCCGGCCTGTGCTTGCCACTTCATTTCCTGGCTGGTAAGAGCCTGTTTCCTGTGCATCAGCCTAAACATGGCATTTCATCGGAGGGACTTTGCCACTTGTTCCCCTGAGTTTCCCCTCCTCTGCTTCTGACTCTCAGCTGCAAACAATTTATTTTCAAGATGCAATGAGTAACAGTTTCCAGATTAGCCCCTGATAGGATACTAATTGAAAGTGACATTTTGGAGGATGGACAATGTAAATCTGCTTCATGTTTTGTCAGGTCCAGGCAGTGGTTCAAACCGAGGGAGTGGTTGTGGTTTTTCAGTGCTTTCTACCAATGTGAGGAAAGCGAGTTCTGGAAACAAATTTTCACACCCAGCAACTATTTCATGGCAAGTATAAAGCTGTCTGCTTGAGCAAGAGCTGTCTTGCCTACAAACAGTGGTGGCTTTGATTTAAATTAACTCAGAGTTGTGTGCCGCATATGTGGGACAAATGTTACACATCTTGCTTTTCCCCTGTGAATTCAGAATGATTAAAGGAGCAGTTGGACATATTTGGAAATACATTTTCTTGTAGATTCAGATGAGAACATCGCTCTCATGTCTATGTCTCATTAATACATGTCAGCTGACTATGCTAGAGGGCAAAAGGGTTTAGAGCTGTTCCAAATGGCCACACTGGAAGGTGCAGGGAAATTCTGCTGACATAATAAAAATTAATTGTGGGGACTTTTCAAGTATTCATAGTTGTGTACACATGAAAAGTAGCATAGGTAAAATGTGCACATACAAAACTAGAAAAGCACTCGGAGAGCGCAGACCTTCCACCAAGCAGCTCGGATTTCCCGCCATTTTATTATTTTATCCACGTCGCTTCAACCGATCACCACCAAAATTTTATCATCTGTTCATTGTCCCATTATCAACCTTTCCTGAAAATTTCATCAAAATACATTCAGAACTTTTTGAGTTATTTTGCAGACAAACAAACAAACAAACAAACAAACAGACAAACGCCAGCGAAAACATAACATGTCAACAATCTCACTTCTGCAGACCTAACCTGATCTCATTTCGAAGTCGTCGAAATCCAGCGCTTGGGCAATGAGTTACAGTGTCAGACACTGACAAAACAAAGCTGTCCTTTAATTTCGGCATGATACATTAACTGTGCTCGGTGGCGGCAGGGGGAAATGCGGCAGGACAAGAACAAGAGTTCGAGAGGTGCTGGATGGGTCCAACAAACATTGACTTTCACCCAGGAGGCCGATCCAAAAGATTATAAAGCCAAACCGTGTTCTGTTTTCTTAAACCTAACCATGTGGTTTTGGTGTCTAAATCTAACCACATGTTTTTGTTGCCTTAATCCAACCACGTGTGTTGGTTGTTGGTGGAAAAAAAAGGTTAATCTGTGTTGTACTGGCGAAGTGCATTTATTTTGAAAGAGACTCTATGTAAACAGTAAATTTAGTAAGTAAAATTTTTAAATTTTGTGTTTTGAAAGAAGACAATGCATGTAACAGGCAGAACTTGACACAGCATCCCAGAACGTCAACAACCAACATCCCCAGGGTACTTTGCACGTCATATCAGGACATGGAAAGTCCATGACCAAACATCAATATGTGTCGAGGTCGGAGTAAGAATGTGTTGGCAGACTTGGCTGATCACTGTGTGAAATGGGCATGATGTTTGGATTGTAAGTTTTGGAAAGTTACACAGAAATGGTTGGACACAGTGCCCCCACAAATGACTTTTGAAAGGCGTGGGAAGAGGGAGTTGAAGATTTTCAACCATACGACTCACTCTGTTAAAGTAAACTCGCACCTTTAGCTTAAGTATAGCACAAAGACTGGAAACTGGTGAAAAAGCTAGCCTACCTCTGCCAAAAGGTATGAAAATCATCATTATTGCTAAAGTAGAGGTCTCAATGGGTCAGAAATGACAGACCCAAATGCCAATGGACCTAGGATATTTGTCTCAAGATCTATTTGGACCCAAGAATTTTTTTTTAAGCTAACCTAAATTTTTTATACCCATTTGCCCATTATATTAGGGTCTATTTTACAGACCCGACAAAGACATTGATTAAAATTGCTAATAAAAATGCAGTTCTACTGCTAAAAGGTACTGTATGTCTAAACTGAAACTACACATACTACTTCCCTGTTGTCTTTGTCCACAGTTTACATAAAGGAGGGCCAAACAGAAGAGGTGTCACTACGTTTGACCTCTTCTCCTTCTAGCTTTTTTGTTTTTACCTCAGTGAAGACAACACCCGTCCTTCCTGAACTCTGCCTACAACTTGCTGCTGTTGCTGCTCAGCTTTTTTTCACCTTACTTTTACTCTTAATCTGAAGTCAGTGTGATGCAAGTTACACACAGGCCTTATGAATTTTTCTTGTGATCAGCGCTGATCGTAGTTCCTCTCAGATGCGCTTGGGTATTACACATAACGATAAAAAGACCCAAGACCTGACCCAGACCTGATTGACTATAATAGAATGTGGACCTGTATGGGTCCTGGGTCAGGTGTCAGGTCCTGGAGTCCAGATAGACCTGTAAGGACCTTTACTCCAAAGCTCACTAATTACCATGTTAAATGGTGTCCCTGTGAAGTTGCCAGGCAACCATCTGAGACTACAGGTAATCATAGCGTTCTACACATAATCCCACTTTTATAGCATTGGTTATCTTTGTATCTTTGTATCTCACTCAGCTAAAAAACGATCAATCTTTGAGGTATTCCTTTGATCTCAATGTAATCATGAGTGTGTTTGCTGTCATATAAACTGGAAACCGCACATACAATATTGTACATATATCTCTTCATCATGCTAAATGTCATCAAGGGTGTCAGATTTTAGGGGCAGCATGTGGCTAAGTATCATTTTCAAGCATACAACAACAAACACATTTCATATATTAAATAACTTTTTCCAGCTGTGGATCTTCTGTTCATTTTATTCTTAAAACCAAAAACAAATTCTCAAACCTGACTTTAGCATTTTAAGCCAAAACTAGAATGTTCCCTCCTCAAAATAGACTATCAGTTACTGTGGCCTGTCTCCATCAATTATCCAGATTTCACCACAGTGTGTTCTGAGCCTTTGTTCAGTTTGCAGGGTAATTACTGGCAGGACCTGCTTAAAGCTGTTATTTTCCAGATGGCAGGCAGGCAAGACTCAAGAGCTGGTTAGTCCCACCATGTGCTCACGCTGGAGCCTATACAGCGAGCACTTAGCCTTCAGATGGCATGGGGCTGCTATAGGCCTGGCTGAGCTGAAATGGGTCATGGTCAAAGTACTTTTGGCTGAGGAAGAAAAGCTTCAGATCCCCAGGAACCAGAAAGCAAATGCTCTGTATTCGAGGGGAAAAGCCTTGCATCCAGACCCGTGCAGACCAGACACAGGGTTTGATTGCAGATGGGCCGGTCGCCTCCAGCCAGAGGGGGGAAATATGGGGTTTAAGGGGTTGAATCCTGATTGGATGTGGAGCAGAGCTAAAGTTCAAAGCGTACAGCTGTGTGAGAGAGAGAAAGAGTTAAAGGTCAACAGACTGGACTCGGTGGTTTGTGGAGCCGCACTCGATGAGAGTTGACAATCAGCAGCTGCACAGTGACAAGGAGATTTACCAAGGCAAAGGTCTACACAGCACTCGAGGATGAGATACTGTTCAGCTGTCTAGTTGCTGAAAGGGCACTAAGAGTCTGGCCATTGTTTATAGACCTCATATTCATGTAATAAATACATAGAAGTGATATCACTTACGTGTCATGTGGAAACAAGGAGAAACAACTTGCCTGGCTCTGTACAAAGGTAACAAAATCCACCTACCAGCTTCTCACTTATGAACATGTTTCAACTCTTGTTTAATCCCAACAAAAAACAGAGAGTACAAACAACAATTATTTCCCGAAATGTCAGACCTTTTCTTTAAAGCGGCCCCAGTTGAGCCAATCCATTCTCCTTTCTCCTTCATTTCCCTCTGTCTATTAGGAAAAAACAAAGTCAGGGGAGCGTTCCTTGTTTGGGTTCACTGGATGGTGACGGGCAGCTGTGAAAGGGAACACTTAACATAGGGAGAAACTGAGATGGAAGAGGATGTATGACAAAGGCAGGCCACAAGAAAGCAAACAGTCTCTGTGTAGACAGCAGCAGTCATTACTGTGTGAGTAACCAGTACAGAGCAATCCATCATAAGTCAGTTAACGTTAGTATTTGTATCACATTACATCACAAACATCAATCCTTATTATAATCAGGTTCTTGCAAAAAAATTCCACCACTGAATCAGTGTAAAAAGCAGCCTCATTTTACGATATGTATGCTTTTAGATTTGGCTTACCTTCATTCGTCCCTTTACAGAAAAATTCAGCTTAGGTATAAACATGCAAGTCATCACATTTTTAGTAATGCAAAATAATGTCAGTTTTTATGACATTCAAAAGGGTGTATACTCACGTTTTCTCTCTAAAACCCCCTGACAAAATGAGGCCTGTAACGTGACTGACACATTCCTCCACGTCCATCTGAAAGGACTTAATTTAACTTTTACTCCGCCTCAAGTCAACGAGCTCCACCACCACAAAATTCACGAGAACAAAACACACCCAAACTGAGAAAAGAAAGAATAGCGAGGAGAATGACACGCAGAGAGAGTGGGAGAAAAGGAGAGGTAGAAGAAGGGGGGAAATATTCTTTTTAGGTTCAAAGGCGATCTTTCTCTGCTCCACTCTTAGTCATTCACTTAGTGCCACATTGGCCCCTGGGGGGATGGAGGTTGCTTGTCATTGGTGCCATTCACCTGTCAATCAGAGTGTTACAGGATCCGATGGGCTCCTTGTTGGACAGGGGAAACCCCCAGCCAAGGGGCACATGGAATGAAGTCACCACCTGTTTACGAAAGCAACAAAACCACCTCCACTTTCTGACTAGTTGTGAAACTGCTTCTTTGGCCCAGCTGACCCTGACATTTTACTTTGTGATGCTCGGGGAAGTATTTTCATTATTATCTGAAAACTCCTTCACACAGATGAGTCATCAGTTCAAAGTTGTGCCAAGAGTCCAGGTAATTTATGTCTATCAGTTTAGTTATGAGTTATAATTCATGTTTCAGTTGTGATGCAGTTGGACTGACAGCACATGAAGTCAAATGTACAGCACCACAGCCATATTGCACAGAGTATAATGGGGAATTTTCTCCATAAATATTCTACATAAAGACATTCTAGGGTATTCAGATGGTGTATGATGGCCAGAAATGACATTGCTGTAATGTGTCCTTGAGCAATACATTCAGCTGTAAATGACTGATCCCTGCCCTTCATAAACAGCACATACTGCATATGAAAATCAGAAACCATTGTTGGAATGTAACAAGTCTTGTACTAAAGTACACTGAGGGGGGGGGGGGGGGTTAACTTAACTATTTTAATTTTATTCTACTTTATACTTCTACCCTACTTTTCAGGGTAAATATTTCACTTTTTACAACCCTACTTTATTAAGCAACAGGGCTAAGTTGTGTCTTTGCAGGTTCAGATTAACATACAAAGCATATAATCAGTTTATGAAAAGTGAAGCATGAGGTGGGATATCTTAAAGGGACCGTTCATCCCAAAATTAAAAATACATATTTCTTCTATTACCTGTAGTGCTATTTATCTGTTAAAATTGTTTTGGTGTGAGTTGCTGAGTGTTGGAGATATCCGCCATAAAGAAGTCTGCCTTTTCTTGAATATAATGGAACTAGATGGCACTCAGTTTGTGAAGCTCAAAGTGTCAATGAAAATACATTTGAAAAACTTACAAGCAAAGTCTCTTTCCAGAAATCATGACCTGCTTACTCAAGATAATCCTCAGACCTTGTTGTGAGCGGTTTCATGTAGGAACTACAGTATTTTATTTCTGCCAGACAACACCAGACAACTGTATTACCACGCAGAAGAAAGCATGCATCTACTCATGGACCTGGCGTTCTCATTCACTGTTCGAACTACGAAGAGTAATGCACCACAATTTGTGTATAACTCACATAATCATGAGCTAGTAATCTGTGTATAACCTATGTAATAGGGAAGGCTGCAATCACATGACCAATGCGCTGACGGAAGTAAAGTATGAGTAATCTTCATAAGGAGGCAGGGTTGGGTAGGTGGATGTGTCACAAAACACAGGACTTTCTCCCTGTCTTTCCCCAGGAGATGGGTGTTTGGAATGTGTGATTTGTGTGAGGTTCGTGATTTCTGGAAAGTGACATTGCTATTGAGGTTTTTTTTTCAAATGTATTTTCTTTTCATAGCACTTTAAGCACCACAAGCTAAGTGCCATCTAGTTCCATTATATTAAAGAGAAGGCAGAAATCTCTACGACTGATATCTCCAACACTCAGCAACTCACACTAAAACAATCTAGATTGATAAACAGCACTATGGATATGAGGAAAATGTGTATTTTTGATTTGGGGTTGAACTGTCCCTTTAAATTAGCAAGCACAATTTAAAATGGTTACTTCAGTACTCAAAACATTTAAGGTCTGCAAATTAAAAACTTCTGATCGAAACTTGTCGTGAAATGAATACCCTGAAGATACATTCCTACTGTATTCATTACCCGTAACTTTATAGACAGAAAGCATAGCAGTACCTACCCCCTCAAGCCCTCCATGCCAGAACAAGGTATAGAATAACACAGAGGAAAGTATCTGGGGGCACCATAATTGTTCAGAAACAAGAGACATATTTCCGCAAGCAATCCCAGGTGGTCTGCCGTCCCACGTCCTCTGATACTCATGAAAAGTCATTTTTCTCTCTGCTGCATTCATACCGAGGACATAAACTGCACTGGAGTCCGTCGCACCAGACCTAGATTGATTCAGTGTGTGACTCTGAATGTGATCTGAGGACAGCGTGTAGAGCTGATGAAGGTGCTGAGGGCTCCCGCAGTGGAGGCAGAGTTGGTGACAGTAAAGCATCTCAGCTCTCACACTGCGGCCTTTACTCCAAATGTGCTGTTGCATGTGTGTGTGTTTGCATTACATGTGGGAATGATCTCTAAGAAAACACTATGTAAATATGTGGCCAATCAATCAGTCAATCGGTCAGTCATGAACTCATGTAAATCACGTTCCCCTCAGACCAGCCATCAATATTACTGTTTCACTGCTTCTTACACAACCAGATTAATGCTTGTTACGAAAAACAGGACCGACGTGAATGTCCGCGCCCCGGCTGTAACCCGAGAGCCTCAAGGTGGTACTGAGGGAACGCCAGGGGCCCAGAGTGTGAAAAGGGTCCAGTCAGGCTTGGCCTGAGCCACACAGACCACTACTCACTCCATCCACAGCCTCTCACAGCGGGATCCAGCCATCTGGACTCATTTCGGCGCTAACAGGGTGGCTCTCAAGGCCCATCTGTATGAGGGCTGCATTCACAGTGGGCCCCAAGAATGTGCTTGTCTGGGAGAGAACCGGGCAGATTTAAGGGATGATGGTGCAATGCGATATATCTTTTCACCCCGTACACTGGAGCATGTCATTTCATCAACATCTGTATTTCATTTTTAGTGCCCTGGTCAATCTTGGGTTCAGTCTGTTTGTTTTTAGGCACAAAAATAGGCCTCAAATCACTTGGTTATTGCCTGTTGTTGAGTCAGATACAAACACATGCAAGACATGAAATATGTTTTATAAAACATCTCAAATCTTTCTTCCCTTAAACTCAAACTACAATCCAGAATGGTATAGAAATGTTTTCATGATTCCAGAATAGCTGAAAACAGATGATAATACAGATTTTTCTGTATTTGTGTCATCAGTTAACTTATAGTCACTGATAGCTGTAACATCTCACAGCCCACTCTCATCATATTTCCTGTCTAGATCTTCACTGTCAGAAGATCAGAAATTATCGTCCCGTGTTTCTGAGCATTGCCACGCTGTGTTACCCAGCTAAAGTAACCTACCGTCTTTCCAGAGTTTGGTTAAGACAGCCCAAAGGGGTCCATACTGTAGCAGAGCAGTAAATCCAGACAGGCCCTTGCTGCATGCATTACTGCCATTCCCGCGCCTGCAGCGACAGCTCAACCCTATTAGCTGTTCAGTCACTATGGCAACTAGTACTAAAACCCCAAAAGAGCTGACAGGAAGGGGTCAGAGGGCAACAGCAGGTCATACGGCAGATAACCAACACATGTCTCGCCTTGGATTCTGGGTCTACTCACAGGGAAGGCATACTGTGACCTACTGTGGATAAAGGTGTATTGCATGGTTGACCTGGTTCTGTTGCTGAAACTAAAACAAAAAAGTACTTCTTTCTAATGAGGCGCCTATTATACATGGTTTATGAGTTGCAACTAATTTGTTAATGGTTTATAAATCATCTATGACTACTTAGATCAGTTATAAGCTGTTAATAAGAACAATGTTTGAGTTTCCATGTTGTAATAAATTATCTCGGGTTGGTTTATCCACCATTCAACTACTTACCTGTAAAACATCTGGTCTGCAATTCATTTATTAACAATTTATTAACATTTTCAGTGGCGGGATCAGCTCAGTCACCTGAAGAAAAAGTTTGTTACATTGTACAAATTCTTTATCAAATCAACATTTATAAAGTAATGCAACAAGCTGACTTTGTCATGGGGAGGTGGATGGGTCAGTGGATGGTGTGACAGTTAGGTCTACCAAGCTGCATGAAAAGCAAATGTTTTTTACCGAGACAACACTGCTTTTCGAGACAGGATTGTGCCCACAAAACACTATCTTTACCATAACCAAGTTTTTTTGTGCCTAAACCTAACCACACATTAACCGCAGCTTTGAAAAAAAGTAAAGTTTTATCATATCTGCTGCAAAAAGGTGTACCAGTCTAAAATATCCGTGGTATGCCAACATTTCTTCTGGGGACTGAGTTGGCAGGCTTGAGACGCTGTAATGCAAACAGTTTATTAATGACTTACATTTGTATCTGCAGAATTATTAAATATAAAAACCAGCCAAAGGGATTTTTTCAAATGTTACTCCCATGGCTAATAAATGACTAACAAGGCATAAGTAAATCATTTATTAACCATTTATAAAGACAAATTATAAACACTTTATAAACGGTGTCTTATAACAAAAAAGGTCTGGCACTGGTTGAAAATTTGTAAAAATGCTCATTCTAGGAAGCAGCTGAAAAAGATGTTTTTTGTTCACCAAACCGGTGGAGGCTCATCACAGTCTAGACGACAAGCAGAGGTTTTCTCTAATGACCTATGAGGTGGTGTGGAAAGATGTGCCCATCTGAAGTGGGGGCTACTCTGAGCAAAGACAGAAAATTATATTCAATTGTTGAGAACATTTTCAACACAGTTTTAATAATTAATCACAGAAGAAAACAGCAGCTTACCAGCTTTGCTTTATCAATAGAGAACCTTTAGTTTCTAATGATCAACAGTCTAACGCCTACATGAAGTATCCACTGCACTGACAGTGTGCCATGTATAATTGACCAAACATTGCCTTGCAACCTGCATAAGACCTGTATCTTTCCCCCTCTGAGACTGTGATCAATAAGCTCCTTTTCTGGATACGATACACACAACATTCATCTTCCATGCAGGCGTCTGCCAGCCTTTACACTGAAACCCCTTTTAATCACATCCCCAGGGCCTCCACAGTTTTTTTTTTATTGAAAATAAAACTAATTCTCAGGACTGTGACACATCACCATGTGCTGATTTTACTGTAGGCATCCCTGTGTGTTACATTCTTACGGTGCTGTTGCAGTGAATGCATAAGTACATTTCATGAACAAATGTGCCCAGTGTTACATAATCCTGCCTTGAGGATGAAATGGTATCAGAAACAACATTGAATCAAAGGCTCCAATGTGAGTCCATCTCCTGGTAAAAACCTTTTGTTCTACTGCCTTTTGCTCTGAGCTTTCCAGCATAAATCTATTCTCATTAGTTACCTGGGGTACAGGAGCTGAACATGGCAGTCCAATACAAGCAGGCAGCGTCCCCCAGTGGTGCGTTGCAAAACAGTGTGGAAGAACTGGTGGAAAAAAGATACAAGTTGGTCAAGTGGGAAGGCCTGTTAGGGGTGCTTGCTTGGCCAATCAGCAGCTTTGGGGCTTTCCATTGGCTAACAGGGAGTTGTCAATCAAATCCTCCAGAGGATGGTTTTCTGTGGTCTCCTCAGTGCTGTTTAGGAGGACGTGGAGTAAAGATCCCTCCGTGAAAACCCATGTTTAAGCACTTTATTAGGCTCATTCCCACTTTATAGTAGAATACACTCTTGGACTGTTTTTTACTCCTGTATGTAGTTATGTATTTCATGTGCATGACATTCCCTTTAGTAAAATATTGATAAAATTTAATAAGTTTTATTTTAAAAAGAAAAAAAAAAGAAAACCCATGTGTTTACACTGAAATTACAGTATCACAGCATAAAAATACGCCATTGCAGGTAAAGATCCTGCATTCAGAAGCTTATTTAACTAAAAGTGTGAGCAACAAAATGCAAGTAGGCCTACAGTAAATTATTATTAAAGTATTAAAAGTAAAAGTTCTCAACAACATTAGGCAGGACTGTACAGTTCAGCATAACATTATCTTCATCATATATGTATATTTTTACAATATTATTGCTGCAATATGAAGATTTGAACTACTTTTAATACTTCTACGTGATAAATGAATCTATAAAAAATATCATATTTCATAATATTCATGTTTTTATGTTAAACTCCTTCGCTTAGTGCACACTACAGTGGTAAAAATAGATGTAGTGTAGTTAAAAGTAAATACTAAAATTGTACTTTAAATTATAATATAATATA
Source organism: Epinephelus fuscoguttatus (assembly GCF_011397635.1). Taxonomy (NCBI): domain Eukaryota; kingdom Metazoa; phylum Chordata; class Actinopteri; order Perciformes; family Serranidae; genus Epinephelus; species Epinephelus fuscoguttatus. Next base: position 23,024,057 of record NC_064759.1, read on the forward strand.
ATATAATATAATATAATATAATATAATATAATATAAATGGTGAAGCTCGTGCATCTATTATTGTTTTGCATTAAAAAATAGGCGCTCACATCGATAATATTTCTAAATGCAGATGTGTGATAAGGTTTATGTTGCTTCTTCAGTCACAATGATCAAAAGCATCAAAAGAATAAAAAACCTGGAACCAGTTTATAATCCCAGTGAGACGTGCAAAGTGCACTCAGTCCCCTGCCATACCCAGCTGACGCCCATGGGTGGCAGGGCTGTTCCGGACCACTGGACGGGGGGGACGGACTGCTCTCTGATTGGTCGGCGGTGTGCGCGTCCCCGTCGTCTCCTCCCGGTTTTCCTGGCATGACCTTTTCCCTTGGCAACCACTTCCTCCGAGCATCCACGGCCATCTTTAATTTTAACTCATTCATGAAAAGTTGTTTGGCTCATGTAAACACGCCGAGCGACACGTTTTGCGCACGAAGCAGCATCGACGGCGCAGTGTGCATGTAGTTATCCAGCGACCTGCTCCAAACAGAGCCGAGCAGCACCGCAGCAGGCTGTCCGCCGAGACTAAGTAAACACCGAAAGCGTACGTGCATCATTGTTCAGTGTAGCGTCTTGTGCATCACTCAGGCACGTTTCCGCACATGTTTTCACGCTGCTGTTTGCACATTATGCTCTTAGATAAACTGTGTGAATGAGCTGTACACGTGTATGGATACTAACGTGTTGCGTTTTGGACGGAAGGAGAAGTGTATTGTGCTCCCGACAGAGACAGCAGGTGGAGCGCTAGAATAAGTGTGTGGATCATTGTCTGAAGGGCACAGCTGAGTAGTCACCACTGCCATGTTGATCTGCACATATCACAGCAACATTAAGATCAAAGTGTTCATTTATGACCTCACTGAGGAGTTTTATAAAACAAATTAGACACTTAAGTTTTGCTTTCACATGTTCGTGAGCTGCCAGCAACACCAGCTGGTTGTCATTCATTTGTTTGTGATCCATGGCAGGATGAGAAAGAAGCAGACTGCCAAACAGAGGAAGACTGAGGAGACTACAGTTGTCCAGGAGTTTGTGGTAGAAAAAATAATCCGCCGCAGAATCTTTAATGGAAGAGTGGAGTACTTCCTGAAGTGGAAAGGTTTCACTGAGTGAGTGCTTGCTTTTATAGTATGATTTTTGTTGTCACGCATGATGTTAAAATGTGCTCTCACCTCCTTACAGTGCAGAAAACACATGGGAACCTGAGGACAATCTCGACTGCCCTGAACTCATTGAAGAGTTTTTGAGAAACACCCATTTCTCAGAGGGGAATGAGGAAGAGCTAAACGAACAAGAGTTCATTCCTAAAGAAGAAATGACAGAGCAGGAGACGGAAATTGTGAGTATGTGAGCTACGCAGTGCTGGAGGGGCTGTAAATGTATGTTGTTTCCATGTTATTCACGGAACTTCCTCACCTAAATCTGTAAAAAGGAAAAACAACAACTTATTGTTAGGATGCTTTTTCTGCAGTGTGTGACAGTCTGAAAAACCAGGAAGCCTTGTGTTAGAAAGAAGCCGCGCTGAAGTCCAGTAAAACCATCTGACCATATTGGCAGATAATGTTCCTACTTTTTTAGAGTTTAAAGGCTGAATATGAAACTAAATGGTGTGTGAAGGTGGCTAGTTCCACAATGTCCCTGAAAGTGAAAGCAGTAAAAAATTTCCTTTTTTTCGCAGTGGGCTTGTACGGTAGAAATGCGGATGTTATCTTTGTGGTTTCTTCTAACTGCTTGTCCTCTGTCCTTGTCACTCTCCTTGCAGTCCTGCATGCAGTCTCAACAGCAGGCTCACACTGTGCAGAGCAACAGCGAGCCAAATGACGAGCAGTCAGACACCCCCACCGACCTCAGCACTTACCTCGAGCCTGAATGCATCATCGGCTCCACAGACAGACAGGGAGAGCTCATGTTTCTCGTCAAATGGTAACTGCACCACTTCCTCTTTTGTGTTCGCCAGGGGTTGAGTAAATGTTTGCATGATGTTCGCGTTTAAAGCTGTAGTCTACATGTTCAAACTACAGAAAGGACGATGGAGCATCTAGTGTCAGGTTTATTAGGGTGTTGTTGTAGGCACGCAGTGACAACCTCAGTAATGTTATGCAAAATGAATTTATCATTAACTAAAGAGACAAAGTCTTACAACATTTTCAGTGACCACCTGACGAAACAGTCCTCAGATTAGTAACTGATTATGCGAACATACAGTACCACCATGAAGAAGAAGCAGTACGCCCTCACAAATGCAGCCACTCACTTTTTATTTTTTAAACACAGGGCTGTTTTGGTCTGATAAGATAGTTTTAGTTGCATTATGGGAAGTGGAGGACCTAGTGTTTTGGAACTTGATGCATATAAGCCAAGGCAAGCTTACTTTGTTTATTAGCACCTTTTAATCACAAAGGGAATTGAAACTGCTTTACCTGATAGGACGAAATGCATGAGAACATTTAAAACAATAAAATAGGAAAAATCCATTAAAGTAGATTGAAATAAGATTAACTAGAAAAGTGTACTCAGTAGAGTGCCAATCTCTTACTGTATAGTCAAAATGGCAGCAAAGATAGCAAAAAATGGGGATTTTAATCAACTCATATCATGTCTAACTTTAGTGGATCATAACATGTCAGGTATCTGTAGATGCTTGGGTTCAAAATGAGACCAAACTTTTTATGGATATCAGTTTTTGAGCCATGATCAAGGCCAAAATATGGCCTGCAGCAGATGTTAAGACTTGTTTTTAGCAGAGACGGTTTCTGGAAAACTTGTGGACACGTTACCGGCCGGTTAAGAGGAGTAAGGTGTCCAATGACTGTGTAAAACGGTTAATAAAACAGGTTCTTCAACAGTTGTGAATTGTAAGAGATCCTTGAGCATGCAGTTATTTCTGTGCAGACAAAATATGATGATTGGTCCAGTAGTTTGCGAGATTAGCTGCCAACAGAGAGAGACACACACATGCTTACGCCTAGCAGAGAAAATAAAATATAATACAAATGGACAAAAAAATGATCAACCAGAAACTCAAATATCTTTTGTGAGTCCCCAGTTTTAAGGACATGCAGTGCTGAACATCTGTATCACCCCTTTGAGGCGTAATAACTGTCTGGATATTTCAGAAGTACATCATTCACAGACTGATTGCACTTCCTCTTCTCAGTACCCTTTACCAAACTGGCAGGAGTGTGTGCTGCTGCTGGAACATTTCTACAAATTTCCATTTTTTGCGTGTTTCCCCGCAGGAAGAACTCTGACGATGTGGCCCTGCTGCCGGCCCGCGAAGCCAGTGCCAGGTGTCCCCAGGTGGTCATCGACTTCTACGAACAGAAGCTGACCTGGCACTGCGGAGACGAGGAGCAGTGAAGTGTGCGCGCGGGTTGTGTACAGAGGCGAACTGATAAACAGCTGCGCTCTCACCTAAAGCTTAGTTTAACCTCCATCGAGTGTCCTCCTTCAGCTGACATTAGAGGCACGCTGTGTGAAATTACGCCGCAGGTAGAGTCTCTGGCAGGTGCGAGATCCTCAGCGGGGATGGATTTTATAGTGCTCCCAGTCCCGTGGTGCTCAACGAGGTCTTTGTGCCTTTGTGGAGACTGCGATGGAGACTGAAACTAACCTTCTGTGTAGAGCAGCTGATTTGAGGTCAGACTAACTTGTAGCAGCTTTGGTCTCGCGTAAGCGGACACAATCACTGTGGACATGTGTTTTGTTTTTATTGTTAGACAGTAAGTTAGTATTTATAGTCCTGTTTAGCTACATCTTGGTTGTTTAGTGTGTGCTTTATATCTTTTATAGCAACACTCTGTAGGCAGAGTGAACTAACAGCTGTCCGACCCGTACCTCCAGTCCATGTAGCTTTTAGTCAGAGCTGAAGATTGTAGACCTGTTGTTCGAACGTTTGGTGTTTGAACTTATATTGTGTGAGGTGTTCATAGTCACAGCCTTTACTGTGTCTTACTGTGTTCTTGTATGACCCTTGTGTTTGATGTCAAATATTTATAAAATGTTGTCCGCCAGAAATTCCCCCACATTTCCAATCAGCTGCTAAGTACCAAATATTTTCTCCTCGTGAGTATTGAAATATAATAAGAATATGGTTGAGTTTTCAAAAAATAGTATTTGGTGTTCACACAAAGTGACACCCTGACAGAATGAATCAAAAGTCCAAATATTTCTAAAATAAATCTATTAAGATTTACACAATAACCTTTGTGTGCCTGTGATGGCTAATAAGATTGTAAAATGTAGCACTTTAGATAGGAGACTGTCCAATTTTGCGAGGCATCGTCCTCCAATAATTATACAGATCCATGACACCTGTATCCTGATGGCACTGTCCTGACTTGACATATCTCCCATGACTGTTATGGGACACTCAGCTAAACCTTAGACCTCCTAAAACATACCTGCTACTGAATTACTGTAACCGTTGACCATGGATCTGTGAAGTCTCTGTGAATAAAGGAAACCTTTTTGTGAAGCTTTTCTCTTCAAGTTTTTTATTGTCACATTTGTCATATGCTGAATCATGTGAGAGAGTAGAGAAGGAAAAACTTTATTGCCTGCTTTTAGCATGCAAAAGCATAATTTGTCTTTGGTTTGCACGTGCGAAATCTGTTATTAAAAAGACAAAGTTAATACACATAGGACACATTAAAAAAAAAAACACACAAAGTGAAAGTTACATTAAAATGAGCAGCAGGTTCTCAATAATGAGGACTCAATCAAGGTTGAATGGAAGTGCTGTTTGCTGAGGTGGCAAACTAATCATACATTTTCTCTCCAAACTGATCAACAGAGGTGGGACCAAGTCATTGCTTGGCAAGCCACAAGTAATTCTCGTGTCTTTGCACCAAAGTCTCAAGTCCTGTCCCATGTCAAGACATGCAAGTCAAATCCCAAGATCTTAACTTTGAGTTTCAAGTCCTGAACAAGGCGAATGCACTCTTCGCCAAATGTAATGTCATCTTAACAACACTATAAGTTAAATTCACACAAATCATGTATGCGTTTTAGAATTGGAATTTATTTGTTATAACAAGTTTGTTAAAAAGTATGAAACTGTTAAGCTAATGTTAGCTAAGCAATAACTCGCTAACTTTGTTAATATTAGCCTGGACTTATGTTTATTGTGCAACTTCAAATGTCACACAAAGTTGGAGGTTGTTGCCTCTCCATCTGTAATTTTCATATGTGATGAGGTCAGAGTGAGAATGTGTCAGTTGACCACCACAGAAATTTTGTAGGTGAATTAATGAATCTTTGGTGTCGTTTTTTCCAACTGACACTCAGTAACATAACGTTAGTTCTTCATGGTTCTCTCCTGCGACTTAAGTGGTTGCTCTCAGATTGGTTCAGACAAAGTGAATCTGGGAAATGAAGTCTTGCTGGGTATGAAAAGTGTGAGTTGAATCACCGTTAGTTGATTCAGGAAATGAAGGGAAATGATTGATTCGTAGCCCAAAGATTTAAAATTAGGCCTACATAGGCTACTTTTAAATCTTTGGGCTTTGGGGAAGGTATCAAGTATTTTCAAGTCAAAAAGCTCAAGTTCAAGTGAGGTCACAAGTCACTGGTGTAAAAGTCCAAGTTTTTTTGATTTTGTCAAATCAAGTAAGTCATCAAATTTGTGACTGGAGTTCAAGTCCTGTGACTCAAGTCCACTCCTCTGCTGGTTCAGAAACTCTATGGCAACAGGGGAAAATTATTTTCCATAGATGTTTTCTCTGCTAGTATTGACAGTTTCTAAATGACAGTCAATACTACATGTGCTGAGAGGCAGTAGTCAGCTGTGGTCATGTTGGCACGGGGACTTCTGTTGATTTTAATGTGATAGTTACAAGGAGGAGCTTATCTCAGTCTTGTGACTTGATTTTGGAACCTTTGCTCCTGGACAGTAAAAGTTAGAAATAAAAGGCACTGGCACAATGCACTACACAGCATTATCTGGCTGACTTTAACGTTAATGAGAGTCAAACAAGATTATTGGAATTATGAGAGAAGAAACTGACAAGGCTGTGAACCAGGTAGGTCTGAAGTTATCCTGTTATTCTGATGAGATTTTTAAAAAGTTTTATTGTTATTAATATGAGTTAGTAAGTTATTGATATGTCACATGTTGAGCTCAAAAGCTCTAAAATCTGGTTCAGCCTTAAAGACAACTTGTTATTTTGTCTTAAGTAATACTGGATGTTTAATGGGATTTTCCAATCCTGATTCTAGCTCCATTAGTCATTGCACTTCCTCTATCTGCCAATAAAACACTTCCTCTTTTTCACAACACATTCAGTTCAGTGCTTCACAGTCTCTCCTGCCTTCTCCATGCAGCAGGTGATCAGTGTCTGGGTGCGGGACCCACGGATACAAAAGAATGACTTTTGGCATGCCTACATAGACTACGAAATTTGTTTGCATGTAAGTAGAATGACGAAAGGAAGCTGTTTTATTTTCCTTCAGTCAAATAGTGCTGTTAATGTAATGTGTATTGTGGTTGCATCTCGTTTTAGACCACCAGCGTGTGCTTCACCAAGAAGATCTCAAGTGTGAGAAGGAGGTACAGTGAGTTTGTATGGCTCAGACAGAAGCTACAAGCAAATTCACTGCTATTGTAAGTCAGTTTTATTGTATTTTGAAACGACATTTTGAGCAAAAACAGAACACATGCTTTTAGTTTTCATGTTAAAAAAAAAAATCTGCACTATGGTTCCTGTCATTTTGCAGGGTACAGCTGCCAGAGCTGCCCCCGAAGAACCCCTTCTTCAGCCTGAACAACGCCCAGCAGATCACTGAGCGGATGAAAGGGCTCCAGAAGTTTTTGGAACAGTAAGAATCATCTCACAGATCAATGAACGCATGAACTTTGACATACTGCAACACAAACATAACAATGCTGATGAATCAGAGTTCCCAGAAACAGCGACACGTGACTGCTTTTCTCACACAAACAGGTAATACAATATAGGCAATGGTGAAATCTACACTCAAGTAAAAGTACAAGAACTACCGTAGAAAATGACTCAAGGAAAAGGGAAAATTAGCTTTTAGGAACATGTTCTGTTTCAGTATATTTTTAAGATATTTGGGCAGAGTAAAATATGATGAAAAAACATTTTTTTATAAAGTTCTTTTAAACTAAAGCATACAGGCTTTGTCTTTTTTGGTATAAAAAGTGTGGCAAGATGTGACTGGTATTTTTGCCTCTTGTTCTGGGTTTTCATCATGTCATCGTGGTCAAAATACAGGATGTGATTCTTTTCCTTAGAAACAGCTGGCAGCTTTGCCTCTGCGCATTGAGAACAGGCTAGTTTAATAAAGGTATAAAAGACAGAGTAAAAAGAATTACTGGCTCAAAATATATATTCAAGAGAACAGTTTTTAAGAGAAACATGAAAAGTTCCTTTGAAAAAACAAACACTTTTGCACTATTATCCACCCCTGACTATAGGCTACTGTACACAGCAATGTGATTTTTTTATTGTCCTTATTCTCCAGGACCCTGCAGAGCCCTCTGCTGCTGTCCGACAGTTGCCTTCATCTTTTCTTGCAGTCACAGCTCAGCATATCCAAGATGGAGGCCTGTGCTACTGGGAGGACCCACTACTCTGTGGCCCAGGCGGTCCAGCGCTGTGGCCTTAGGCGATTCCACTCTGAGGAGGAACTGCAGAAGGACCTTAGCATGTCCTGTGACTCTGACTCAGACAGGTATTGTAATGTCAAACTTTTGGGAGTTTTTCCTCCCCTCAACAACTCAGCTTTTTCCCCCAAACCAATCACCAGAGTCATTTTTTGTATTCACTTTTTAAACACAAAGGCAAAATACACTCAGTGATTTATTCTCCAGGACATGAGAACCTCCTCTGCTTCATTCTACAAATATAAATTATAAAATTCACTTTCCATCCACAGTTCTTGTCTCTATCATTCCAGCTCAGAGTGTCGAGATCCAGAGCTTCGGATTAAAGATTTGGCTATAAACAAATCACAGAGTACGGCTTTACTTGATCTCATGGGAACCCAGCAGGAGGCAACCCTCAGCTCCTCATGTGGCTCTACATAAAAACATCATCATCATGATCATCGGCACAAATGTTTGGACCTGTGTGGAAGAAATTTGCCTGTTACCCTGTCATACTGCACTTTTGGCTGCGTGGTAGCTTATGATTATCTTACTTATAAAAAGTCATTGAGTTCTCATTAAGGCGTTTTAGTTTGAAACCTGTACAGTAAATAATAATAAAATGTACCTATTGTGTTGTTTACTACAATGTGTTCTGTCTGCTTAGCTTTAAAGTTGTAGTGACAATCTGCCTGAAGATGGCAGTGTTGTTACATCAATATATGTGATTATTCACTTATCCTATGAACATATGCTGTAACTGTCCATATTTACTCCATAAACAAGCCTAACAGAAGCATGACTAGTTATGGTCATTCACAGGGTGTATTTTTGCCAGATACGTGCAGATAACGATGCAATATCTTCAGCAGTGACAGCCTGATGTCTCTCTGTGGCTGAACTCCCCCTCCTAATAAAGTGTTAGGTGTGGGAAGCTTGTCATGTGGTGGCCACTGCAGTGCTTAGCAGTGTGACGTATAATAGGGTCTCTGCAGAGTTTTCAGACGGCCCCCCTGTCAGGTGTGTGGCTGGTAGGAGGTCCTGCAGGATCCCAATGGACTCGCTCCTGTCTGAGAGGGCCACCAGGTAGACAGGCTCCATCGGTCCCTGCTGAGCAAAATGCCAGCTGCACTGACAGGCCACCTTTTCTACCTGTCCTCCTCTCGCTTTGTATTTGTACGAGCCATTTGTATGACACATATTTCCGTGTGTCTGCGCATGTGTGTATGCGTGCTGAACACATATATGTGCTCCCACAGTGAGCAGCACCATGCTTATGCAGAGGTAATGACCACTAAACAGAGTGACGGCAGGCTGACATATCTGCACAGCTAATTAGATTAGCTTTGTCTCTCTGCAGCGGCTGTGATATTCATTATAGATTCAGAGCAGACAATAGGCTTGTGCTGCAGAGAACAGAGAGGAGACAGCACCTCAGACCTGCTCCGAGCAGCAGCACAGATTGGACAGTAGGAAAGCCCACTAACTCAAATTGGGGGTGGGTGTCTTTCCTGTTAGACGTGTGGGTGTATGTGTGTGTCCATGCACATCCACATATGCTAATGTAGTTATACATGTGTCTTCTTTGTCAGTGCTTAACTGTGTGGGGCAGCTTCAAACACATCCACTGAGGCTGCCAATGCTGTCTATGTTTGCTTTAGCTGGATATTCAAAAGAGGTTAATGCCTCTAAAACATCCAGAAAACACACCTGAAGTGCCTGGGTGCATTACTGAACGGGCCTACCTGGCCCAGGCCAAGGGGCCCAAGGGCTCAGGGAGCCCCTAAGCCCCCTCTAAGCATGAAGTTGCTGTTATTAGCTTTGCATTTCTTGTTAAACAGCTTAGTCATCATGTAACAGAGCCCCAAAAGTCCTGAACAAATTAAAGGAACAGCCTAAATATTCACTTTGAAGATGTCCCTTGAAAGAAACCATCAAGATACATTTTAAGAGAGTGTTTCTATCCTCTCAGTTTACGTTCAGGACTTTAGATGCGCTAATTACTCTGTGAAATTTGGGCCCTTCAGTTCTGCAAGGAGAAACAACAGTATGTTGCACCCTGTACTGGGGGAGCGGGGGGACCTTTTACATGTCCAGACCTCAGAGCCCATTGTGTCATAATCTGCCTATGCTAAAGTGTTGAAGTAAGGGATTTTTTTTTTTTTTACACATGGGAAGTCATACTTGCCCAACTACTCAGTCTAACAGATCAATTTCTATCTTTGTTGTGTTTTCAGGAATTCATTTCTTTTTTTAATTTTTACTGAGGTTTCTGCAGGTTCACCTATGGAAACCATTATGACTTTTACTTCCTCTAGATAGTCAAGTTTGATCATCTTCTTAGCGCTGAATAAAACATTCTCAGATGATTGTTTTAGCCGTCTGTCGTGATATCAGAGGAGCAATAAAAAATATTTCACAAGGCAATTTTGGAAGAGTTAAATTCCACAATTAAAAATCTATACATTGTGGATATTTTATGGGCCAATCCCAGTGTTTAAGACAAATATGTTTACATTGGACTCTTTTGGGCCACCAATTAAATTCATAATGAATAAATAAAGGCCTTCTTCTGCAGAATCTTTTTGCCAGTGGTCTAGAGAAGGCTTTGAAGCAACCTTTAGACCTTTATGGGGTTTTTTTGTAGATTTTACTGAAGGTATTAAAGAGGAGTTCACTGATAAAATAAAAAACACAAATTCCAAATAATTAAGCATCTTTGAGTCCTTAATTTTAGTTTCCTGTCAACAGATTATGGGGGTATGTTGAGAACTATATCAGTGTATGAGTTAATGAATCCTATAGTGATATACTTTGGTTTCTTATTTTACAGTTAATATTACTAAATATCAGGGTGCCCATTAGCTCACTTGGTAGAGCAGGTGTCCCATGTACAAAGGCTTCGTCCTTGCTGCAGTGGCCACAGGTTTAATTCCAATTTTTGCCTTTTGCTGCATGTTGTCCCTCTCTTTCCCACTTCCAAGTTAATAACTGTCCTTAATTTTTTTAAAGGCAAAAAGGCCTTAAAAAATATCTTTAAAACATATATCTGAGGTGCATAAACTAAGACGGGTACAGTTAGTATTTTAACCTCCACAACAGTCCTGTTTTATTTTGTTATGTATCTATTTATGTTGATTCATGGTTGTCCTTTTCTTTACAAAGACAAATATACAATTTCAATTTGATCGATCGTACATCGATCGTAAGGAACAAAATATGTACTGAGAACAAGTTTAGGGGAGGCTCGTGGAAACCAAAGAACCCATTTTCATTCAGATATCTTGAGGTGAGAGTTCAAGGGACCATGACCATGAAAATAGCCATGCCAGTTGTTTCCTTGCCAAAACTGAGCCTAAATTTGGGGTTATTAAGCCCCCAGCAGTGTTGATCCGTTGGTGCCAATGGATGTCTTAGGTTGTCTGGTTTCAGAAGATACCGCCACGTTTGTGCTAGCTTAAAAAGTAAGCATGCCTCTTAAAGACAGTAATATTGGTGTGTTGGGGAAATTTGTGACCTTAAAAATAATATCAATCAGCAACATTACACTCCTGCACTAGCTAATGTAAGAGGTTGTTAGGCATGCTAATCATGTACAGTATGTCACAAGAAGTGAGTTTGTTGCGTTGTGAGCAGCCTCTCTGTTAAGTAAATCACATATGTGTCAGTAAGTTTCCTCACATTGTTTAGCACGTTCTACCAGGTCTCTGTAAAACTAAAGCTTTGTTTGTTGCTTAACGTCCTGTGGATTGAAATGTTTACATTGCTGGTTTTAGTCTGGCCTGTCCAGAAGTATTGACTCCCTCTTTAATGGTCTGTGACTCTGGTCCACTGGCCGTTAACCTTGAGCCACTGTAGCCTAGCCTGTCAGTGCGGCTTTGCTACCATGACAACACTGACACATTTTAAACCCACCAGATCGATTGGCTAACAGCTCTCTGCTCCATGTTGCATGACCCCCAAGAGATCAAATGGAGTGAAAACATAGGGAGCGAGTGAAATCACTCTGTTCTCAGGCTGTTTGTTTAAGCTGGACATAACCACTATTATTCAGAAAGGTACAAGATACAATCACGTTTTCATTATTTCCACAAGTGCTTTAGCTCAGTTTAATCTAATTAGTATGCTTATTGTTTGACACATAAAACAGTAGAAGATAAGATAAAGGAAAATGGCCCCTCTGGGAGGTGCCCATCTGCCTCTGACCAAGTCAGCATGTCTTTCTGCAGCGACAGCTCAAATAAACCCCACCTCATGTCTGTGATCTCATGCTTGACTTACTATTCCCTCTGTTGTGTAATTAAAACAGAATCACAAAAAGAAAAAAATCCATTTTATGTGTTGGAAAGAACCAAAGTGTCAAACTGGAATGCAACAATATGAAATCCCAATCAAGGTTCGTTTACCAAGTGGACTGCACAGAGCCAAAAACAAATGGAAGTATTGAGGGAGATATGCTCCAGTGGAGGCAAATTACAGATAAATCAGAGGCTGCTCATGCATTTTAAGTGCCACATTATACAGAATCCATTAGTAGCAATAGGAGTTCAGCACCACTTGAGATATTAAATCTCTTTGCCTGCAACTCAGTAGAACCAGGATGAGTCAATATCAGAGAAGCCCAGCTGCACTGCCAATAGATAGGGGATGAGACCTAAAGAAATGATGCCAGCGTTATACACCAACAACGTCATATGATAATGGCACAGGCTGGTGATACTGATGTGTAGCTTTTTATACCGCAAGACAATCACATTCTCAAGGGGGCAAAAGAAGGAGCAAGGTAAATGATCTGGAAGTCTGGGGTTAATTGAATTGTTAATAACATACGCCTCGGCTCTGAGCATTTTTCAAGGTCTCACACATTTCATGCCAATACTGAGCGATGATTTACATAGGGCCACAAAATTTCCACAACCTGACAGCCAAAAAAGGATTTTCAGACGTTTCATCTGTCCTTGTAGCTTTGTGTCTTTGTGTGTGTGCTCAAAAGCCGACCCTATATCCTAACACCTGCCTCGATCTGGTGGAAAAATACTTCTTCTCAAGGCTGAAACATTTTTCTCTGTCACTCAGTTGTCACAGATGGAAATGAGCTGACTTCAGGGCTATCCATCATTCATCAAACCCAGCATCCCCAGTACCTTTCCTTTGGTTCTGCACAGTTTATACCTGCTATTTCCCCTCCACATGCTGTCGCCTGTTGGTGCACGGATGTAGCAATTACTGGAGACGGGCGTGATCACTGTACCAAGGCGAGCAACAGCTTCTCGTCTCCTGGAATCAGGGCTGATCAGCGTGAAACTGAGTTCCTCTGCCTCCAACACATGGGCCTGAGGGGGAAAAGGGAAATTGAGATCACCGCTTTATAATTTCCTGAAATAATATGGTGTGTAAAATCAGACATGTTTCCCTTGAAGCGTATAAACAGATGGAGAAGGAAGGTCATCGTGTTAAGATAACATATCTGCACTTACTGTATATATTCACACATATTCTTTACTAGAAGACATATCTTCGTATACTGTACACGCAGGATCCTATAAGGTTATAAATGAGCTCATACAAGAGTGCAAGAACTTTGGAATAAAATGTGAGTCTTGTAAGATATCTTTAGTGTCTATGGTGCCTTTGCTCATACTTGAATTTGTGTCTTGGCACAGGGGAAAAGCCCCTTTGTGTGTCACAAGATCATGTGTGGATAACAAGCCCTCCAGACTTACGTCTTGTTAGAGATGAGGAGCAGGCAGAGAGGGAGCTCTTTGGTCAGACCCCGTCCACTGAATGAGACGCCCGGTGGTGGCAGCGAGAGGACGATAGAGGGTGGAGAAACAAGGGGGAAAAAATGGAGGGGTAGAGGGCACCGTCTCTTGAGGCCTCTGTGCTTCGCTGCCAGTGTGTGTAAATCAGCAGGCAGCTCACGGCTGCAATGAGGTAGAAAATAAAAAAAACATAAAAATGTCCAAGTGAAATAAGAGGCAAGGAGAAATCTTTTATGATGAGCCTAAATTCTCCTTACTCTGCAGTAGATCCACTGGCCGGCTCAGCTTGTCTTCTCCAGACACCGTCCATCATCACAGTGTCTGCATAAAGCCACAAATTACTCAAATTACCCCACCTGCTAGTCATGTAATACATATGTAATGAGTGTCCTAAATTCACATGATTATCATTCATGGTATGTTAATAGGGCCCATGTCAAATTCATTAATATGCACGTGAAACGGTGTGGGCTGCCAAACCAGATTGTCTGAAGTTCTGCAGATGTGGTTTAATACACATGAGGTTCTGGGTAGAAGGGTATCAACATGTTTAAACTTGTGGTTTTAAACATCAGTTGACCACAGACGTTCATTTCTGACCTTTGAAAACAGTTCAATGTAAACTCAAAGGTCTGCTTACTAGCTTTTGGAGCTCTCAAACTTCTCCTTAGCTGGTTTATGCGCCATCACAGAAGTTCTCTAGCTGAAAGCTCAGGAAGGTAGCAAGTGGATCATTGTCATATTTATGTTGTTTATCACATTTAGTCCAATTTCTTGACATTTTCTCACTCTTCAGCCATTAACGTAGGCACATTTTCTTTTACAGTGCCTATAAAATGGATTCAGGTCCCTTGGAAGTTTCCACGTTTTATTGTTTTGCAACACTGAGTCAGAGTAAATTTATTGTTGCCTTTTTTGGCACTGATCAACAGAAAATGACTTAATCAATGACTTAATATTCAAGTGAAAACAGACCTTTATATCTAACTTATTAAATATTTTGCAAAATACATGGTTGCCTATAGACAGTGGCTCTCAACCAGACGTCCAGGGATCCCCAGTGGTCCTCGAGGGATTTCCAGGGGGTCCCCAAGAAAATAAGAAATCACTATGTCACTATGTAATTCACTGTAGAAGTGAGCCCACTGCAAGTACCTCAGTAAGAGATGTAAGCACTGATTTTGCAGGGGGTAGGTGGATGGGGTGGGAAGATTATATTGGTACCCCCCAATAAAAACATGAAAGTAGTAATGCTACTTTTATTTTGACAAACTGCTAGAACAAGACTCATAGATGCCATAGAGTGCCCTAGGAATGAGTCCTAAAACCTAGCAATGACTTAGCATTTTTGTGCTCCCGCTTCCCTTGTCTAGAAATCAATAGGTTTTTTGAGTGGGTTTTTAGTTAGATGCCTTAAATAAGGTTTGCGGTTCACTCAAGCTTAAGAGACTTTCACCTTTTGGTTTAGGACATAAGTAAATATCCCACACATGAAATCTGGAGCGTCTATGTGTCTTTTAAAAGGTGGCAAACACCTAACTAAACACAGCCTCTCAGTCTTGTTGTGGTGGTGACGTTAGGTCCTGTGATTGTAGTGTAGTTAGTTTATAGTCTAATGTTAGCTTTTAACTTCTGGCAGTTGCATTTAGGCTTCAACAATCATGAAGGGTGGTGCTCATGTGTGAAGATTATCTTGCTGAACAAAACATGTAAGTATCATAATCAGCAATAATCCAACATCCAATGGAAAAACTCTTATAGGCCTTTTGACATGGGAACAAGTGTGATGCTACCTTTCACGTCAACCTACAGAAAAATGGGGCACTCCTGATAAAAATGATAAAATAAATGATAAAAATAAATAAATTGTTGCATTTGTCCCCCCAAATGTTGAAAAACAACAACAACAATGATCATGTCCTTGGTCATAAAAGTGTCTATTCTGATCATAGGTTTCACTCCCGCCATGGTTATCTCCTCAGCTGTTATTGACAGCTATAGAATTATGGTCTGGATCAAATCTAACAACCAAAATATTTTCAGATGGAGGTCCTTGAAACAAAAGCTTAACAAATGTGGGTCTCTAACCTAATGTGTGTCAGTTTAGGGGTCCTTGACCTGAGACAGGTTGAGAACCACCGGCCTAAGAATTCACCTCCTTTAACAGGACACACCTAAATCAACACTGGTGCAGCCAATCAGTTTTAGAGGTTACCTAATAAGTTAATTAATTCAGTGTCACTGCTGGGGGCAAATGAAAGAATGTAAACGCCTCCAATGAAAAACTCAGAATTTTATTTGTACAGTAACAGTTTCTGGCAGTACTACAAGTGTTGGTCAAAGTTGTTAGCAGGACGAATGCCAGTCAGCCACATCTGTCAGCAGTTAGGCTGGCTATCAACACGTACAGTAAGTCTTTGAAGTAACATGAAAGAATGTCCAGCAGGCTGAAGTGGCCAAATCACCTCTGACAGAACTCCAAAATGATTTACAGTATGTGGTGAAAGGGAACTGTTGTGACTAAATTTATCACAGACTGCACTGATACTAAAGGAACAGCGGAAAGTTGAAATATATGTAGGCCTACAGTATATAATACTGTATACAGGTGGTTGCCACCCACCACATATGCACCTTATTTTCATACCCTACCCTTCCTCAAACACTGCCCCCTCCCCTCCCCACATCTCATGCTGGACCCTCCCGCCTCAGCTCATAGTGCCGACAGCCCCAAAAGACCCACAGTGAGAGATAACGTCACCCTTTTATTCTGCTGTTGGTGAAGATTGTCAGTCACTCAAGTCATGGTAATCTTAAGTGCTGTATCATAGGCAGCTGGACTTGCTTGAGTTCAGGAACTGAAGAAGCCTCTTGGATGAGACGTGAAGTGTCTTCAAGAAACTCAAACAAGTACAGCTGCCGACAATATAGCACTTAAGACTTTTATTCTGCTCTTCGTTCATATGTACTTTGCTTTATTACGCTTGTGTAATTTGTGCTAGGACCTCGGGCATTACATTTCTCTATACTCTGTATGTGGAAATGAGGGAAACAATCTTTGACCTTTAACCTGTAAATATTCCTCTTTGTAGCAAGTAGTGATGATTTGGACTAAGCTTAAATCTTTTGTCATGTTGTGCAGTAGCAGAAATACTAAGTCACCCAGTGTGCCAAGTAGCCACAAGAATGTGTGTGAGAAATTCTGCAATTCATATTCCCCTGCATGATTGTCTAAATGCTTTTTTTAAGCCCACCAGATATAATTCTCGTGTAGAAATGTGGAACCCCTTCATTTTGATTTGTGTTTTTGGTCTAAAACTGTCCCAAATCTGGCGGCTTTGTGATTTGTATGAAATTGTAGCACATTGGTTGTCCTCACCGGTAACCCTAATGATGTACTTATGTTATTCTGCACCCATATTCCTGTTCACTCTGTACTGACGTGCAGCTCGTGGTGTACGCTGGGCACTAAATTAGCTTGGATTAGCTTGGCAGGACCTGTGTTTGGACACATACCAAAGCTGACATGAAGTGGGAGCAATGGCAGCGAGCTGCAATCCGGAGTCTCAGTTAACTCAGCAAGCTCCTGTAACTCAACCCTCATACCTTTACTTCCTGTCTTACAACAAGCTGCTATATTAAGAGCTGACATTGAGATGGGACTTCAACCTGAATGTGGGGTCACAACCATTTAACTCTGTGGGGGGTAAAAGAGACAGAGTGATCAGTTTGCAGAGGATTGGCAGGCAGTCAGCTGCAGTAAGGTGTGAGAGGTACAGTGTGGAGAGGGCTGTAATTACAGTTAGAGCATCTCTGACGTCCCCTGATTACAAACTATCCTCCCATACCATCCAGGGTCATTACTCACCTCACTAACTAGTAGAGTAAATCAGTGACGGAGCTCTGACCTGATATTAGAGCCACAGCCAAAGAGTAAACAGGGCCAGAGTACAGAGGCTGGAGCCTTGTAAATAATCTGTGGGGAGATTGGGCAGGAGCGAGGCGTGGGAGATGTTTATAGCAGGCGGACAAACACCTGTCACTTTGATAAACCTGATTTATCCTGAATGACATGTCAGCACATAGCTCTAACCAGCCCGTGACAGTCTGGACTGCCAACCCCACACCCCGAGACCTGTTTGTAACAGTGGTGTGTACAGTAAGCAAGAGAGATGACAAGCACCTCTGCAGCAACAACAGTTTCATCAACGTGAAGTATCAAGTGTGACATTATGGTGTTCAAGGTGCATTTTTGAGGCCAGAAACTGGACTTGGAGTCACTTGTGTCTCCTGAGATATGAAGGTCTTCCCTCGATATCACTGTCGTCCACAGCTCGCAGAGGGCAATTAACAAGAAGGAAAAACAGACAGTGACAACATGTGAGAGAGGTGGGTGTGGCGCTTGTAATAAATGACCTGTCTAGACCCATATTTACTGGCCTGCCACTAACCCCAGCTCGTAATATTAGACATTATATATTGAAAAATCACTGAAAGGAATGAAAATCTAAGCCTCAAATTCTGGAAATATGAATTTTCAGAGCAGCTTGTCATTAGCTTTCACTTTAAATACACCATGTCTTCTTCTCACAATGTCATAAGCCAGCTGAGGAAACCTTAATTTGTCAGCTGCCATGAGTTATGTTAACAGAAACTGACCTCAATTAAGAGTGACTTGCATTTAAAAAGTGTCTATTTCAGATTTTAAGATTTAGACCAGAGGGGGGAGAGGCTTTAATGGAATGCTGACAGAGGGCCAGTTGGAGAGGTAATACATTTCCTGCAAAATGCCAGGGGATACCACATAAATAAGGCAGTGTTATTCCTGACAGAAACTCTCTATGAAGCTGCGGTGTGATCTACGGCTGAATGACCCGGTTAAAGAGCAGCAGAAACAGCTGACAGCTTGATCAAGATTACCTCTCTAAAGTGGTATAGATCAAGTCTTTAGCCTTCTCACCAACCCCAGGGGTGATGGTATGAAATGGTGATGGTATGATGATATTCAGCAAGGATGAGCAGCAGGGGGGGTATCAGTGCGCAGATATTGTCCTGAGTGTTCAGACGACATGCATCAAAGGTTCAGTGTGTAGGATTTAGGAATATAATATGTATGTGTCTTTAATGTATAATCACCTAAAAATAAGAATCCTTGTCTTTTTGTTACCTTAGAATGAGCCGTTTATATATACAGTGGGAAGGGGTCCTCGCCCATGGAGATTGCCATGTTGCAACACCATGTTTCTACAGTAGCCCAGAACAGACATACCAAATATTGGCTCTAGACAGGGCCATTTGTGCTTTCACGTCTGCCACCATAGTTAGTAGCCCCTTCATGGTGAGAGGTAGGGAAAAAAACGCTATTTTTTTTTTTCTTACGTGAAATTGATTTATTTGGTGTTTTTACCAGTGTTAATCACTGGATCCATTTGTTTTGGAGAGGAAGAGACCTCTGCAGATAATTCAGATCCCGTTAAAATCTCCTGAACGTCTAGATCTTAAGTTATCAGAGAAAAACTGTGAACACACATTAGCAGGTGCTGGGCTAGCAGCCAGTCTCAGACATGCCAAAGACCATTGGAGAAACACTGATTTGTATCATGAAACTGGTTTATTTAGTGTTTTTACCAGTTTAAATCTCTGGGTTCGTTCATTTTAGAGAGGAGAAGACCTCTGTAGATAACACAGCTCATTGAAAATACCTCCTCAACATCTGGTTCAGAAGTAAGCTGAGCCTGCATTAAGTTATCAGAGAAAATAGATGAGCACACATTAGCAGGTGCTGGGCTAGTGGTCCAGCTCTGACGTGCCAAACAGCATAGAAAAAACACTGATTTGTAAAGTGGACCTGCTTTATTCAGTGTTTTAATCACCTGGACCATTTGTTTTGGAGAGGAGGAGACCTCTGCGGAGAATTCGGCTCCTGGTGGAAACCCCCTTGAACAGTGAACGCTGAAGGAATTCTAACTGAGAGAAGTTTCAGCAGGTTGCAATCTGCAATCCTCACCACTAGATGCCACTAAATCCCCCTTAATCTCACACACTGTTCCTTTAACAGAGAATGAGCCAGTAAGTACTGCTTATTGAAAGCATAAATGCATGTTATAATTGTTAGGCTGTCTTAAAAACAGCATACATGTGCCACACATTGTCAGTACAAAATGACTATGAATGTATTTTGTCCTGAAGGGAAATTTTGTTTTATATTTCCATCACCTTTCTCAGCAAATCCAATTTTATTTATTATTACTCAGCAGCTCAATCTATATATATTTGGCTGGTGAAAGTGTATCTTTATGGTTGCAAGTATTAATTAGTGATATTCTGGTATCATTAGTGTAATTTAGTGCTTGCTAGATTAATGGCATGGTGGCATTTATCTATGAAACATTATATCTTGATGTTAAATTGCAATAAAAGAACCTGTATATTCTGCAGATATGGCTGTCCAAATCTAACGGAGGGGGATGGGGGGTGTAGTTGACATCCATTAAGGAAATCCTTTATTGGCACATAAAAATGAGAGGCAATATTTAGCCTTACTTGCCTTTGGCAACCTAACCCATAGCCTGACATTAAATACAAGACTAAATACAGAGCTATGTAAGCAGTACAGAAATATTTGTGTTTAAAGCCACAATTCAACACCAGCACCAAAATATGTTTTAAGTGTTACATAATCTGCCTAAATGATGGAATTACACACACACTCAGCTTCTGTCTGTAATGTTATTTGGTGATTCCCAGTCACTGAGTATCACATTGTTTCACTACATCCATTCCCTCAGCTAAAACAAAGCATCCCCCCTCTATATCCAATGTAGTATATTCAATAACTAATTATGGTAATTCATTACATCTCCAATTAGCAGAGAGGCTTTATCGCTGCACTACACCGTAAAGAGCAGGATTTATGTTGGCTTTGAATGTCACCCAGAGGACAGAGGACTAGCTCATCACTCAACAGGAACAAAACAGAGAGACAGGAGTGAGGAAAAAAATAGAGGGAAGAGGGAGAGAAAGATACAGTGAGTTATTGGTTAATGAACGCATTTTCCTTCCCATTTTCTCTCAACCTTGAAAAAACCTTGACAAAGCCCCCCTTTGGTCCGCAGCAAACCTAAAAGCAGCAGATTACCCTGACAGATAAAACTGTAGCACAACTTTGGTGTTTCAGTGAGCGAGGCTGTAAAAAGATATGTACAGTATGTATGTAACCTCGGAGGGACATGCCCAGCTAACGCCACCTCGCCTGCTGTCAAACAGCCCCTCAGAGGGTGATAAGCATCCCTGCTATCTGTGTGGGTGGCTGTCTTATTAGTGCACCTCAGCCATTTCACTCAGGCAAGCAGCACAGCCAACCATCTGCCACGCTGTGATCCTCTGCCCAGCAAAGTCTCTCAGGTGCCATAAAAGCAAACCCAGTGTCCCTTTGAAGCTTGGAACAAAAGTGCTGACCAGATGAATAAACTCATTTTTTAAAATAAAAATATTTTTTCATATATCCAGGGAGTTGTGTACATATATTTGCCATGCACAAAGGATTAGATATTGATATTGGCCTGATGTTTACGGCACAGCATTACAGAAGACAAATGGCTCAGTAAGATTAAATAGTATTGATAAATACACTTATTCATTATGTCTATGCATGTTAATGGTTTCTTTACCCAATAAATACTTCAACAACCTCCAACACACTGTTTGATAATTGATTTTTGCTTTTAACCTTTTTCCTCCTGTCTCTACTAACTGTTATCGTTCATTCAGTCTGTAAACATCATTTAAAAATTTGTGTCTGAGGCAAAACAAAACAAAACTGCTATGTGGTATTTCTGCCTTGAGCATCTCTCTTATGTAAGTAGTAATCTATGACCTTTGAAGAGACTCTATTGCCACCTTGTGGCTTAAGTAGCAGGTTAATAATAATAAAAAAAACAAAACACTGACACAACAGATATGTTTAAATCTTTATTTATCTTGCCTTCTGCAAATACATTTGCCACAAGCAGAGTATGAAATGGTGTGGGAAAACTGTATCTTGGAAAGGAAATAAATACAAAAAGCAGTGCAAAGTGCAGAACCTGTAGAAAAAATACTCTTTGATATGTTGTTCAGTCTATGAAAATATTTTCATCCAATCTTCAGTCTTAAAATGGATATGAGAGGGACAGATCCTGAAAATGAAACAGTGAACCAGTTAAAATAAAGCGGATTCATTTCAGTTACATTTTGACACTGAAACAAGTATAAGGAATCAAACTTGTTCATTGCAATTAGGGCTGCACAATATGCAAAAAAAAAACAAAATTACTTAAATAAAAAATTACTAAAAATATTATATGACTTGTGATTTCATTGTCACTGAAAAAAATAAAAATAAAAATAATGATATGATTTTTGCCAAGCAAGCATGTACCCTTATGTCTGGAATTTGATTTGTAGGCTGTATGTTGTGATTTTACCATTTCCAAGAAATTGCAGCTCCTGTGATTTGGATATTGCACTTTGCCAGACTGCACTTCTGACAGTATTTTGATTAACTTCATTCATGACGTCTGAGGAACTTACATGGGGCATATTTATATAGCATAAAGCTCCATCAGGAAATCTTTGGGGACGATTCCTACAGTTCCATTCTTCTCTCCGACCCACCAGCCAAAGTTCTGATACTCCTGAAAACAGGTGGAGACATTGAGATGATGATAAGAATGTGACGTGGGAAACAACTTTTCATCTCTTTTAATTCATGTATTCATCACTGAACAGCAGAGGTTTTCTTCTATTTATTTATTTATTAGTTAATGTGTCAGGAACCATACAAAAAACGGTGTAACAGGTTACAGATTAATTGAATATAGGATTTCTAGCCAAGGCTGATTTGCAACCTCTGTCCCTGGGCAGGCTTTTCTGCCTATAAAATGCAACCATTATAACATATCATCATTACTATGAATACGGTACACCGACTAACGAATAGTAACATTCTCAAACATGACATGATCATATAAAAAATTACAACATTAATCACATTACAATCTTTTTACATGTGTTGCATATATGTATGCGTGCACATGTAAGTTCCCTAATTCATGGTGATTTACAGCACATGTATATGCATTATTTGTGTGTGTGTGTGTGTGTGTTCGTAGCCTTTGTGAGCATGTATGTATTGTGTGTTTATCACTGTGTATCCATGTATCTGTGTGCACGATCAGAGATCAGTGATGAAAGGTTTGGTTTTGCTTCAGCCAGTGTTTCACCTTCTCATTGAGCGTTTTCAGATCTGTTTGTGGTTTTCATCATCAATTATTGAACCCCAAAGCTGAGATTTATCTTAAAATTTAAAATGTTTTCTGATAGGAACAATGTATAGGTACAGAAAGCAGCTATTGCTTTAGTCAGACTGACAGCATGTCTAACAGATGAAGTCAGAATTAGTAAGGATATGGCGCCCTGATGACGAAGG
This sequence comes from Epinephelus fuscoguttatus, assembly GCF_011397635.1. Classification (NCBI taxonomy): domain Eukaryota; kingdom Metazoa; phylum Chordata; class Actinopteri; order Perciformes; family Serranidae; genus Epinephelus; species Epinephelus fuscoguttatus. The sequence continues at coordinate 23,046,939 of NC_064759.1, forward strand.
TTTATAATGCCACCCATGACCCACAGTGTCCCCTGTTTGGGTCTAGGACCTTTGTTCCATGTCATTCCCCATCTCTCCCTGCCCTCATCTTGAGTCATCTCACCACTATCACTAGCACATTTCTTATCAGTATTACCTGTTAACTGCTCACAAAATCTCTTTTTTGGTTTACTCCCACCTCCAAAACACCTCCATCCCATCAACAACTTTACATCTCCTGTTCCCTGTCCTGCCTCTCTACCCGCTGTCGCTTTTGAGACTGCACACACATCCCTCCGCTCCACACAAAAACCTCAGTGTGCGTAGAGCACATCGCATATAAATCTGTCACAGCATGACAAGTAATAGCTCCAAATGGCTGTCAGCATGCTGAGATGTGAGGGGGGAAGCTGTGAGGAGAGATCTGAGACAAGAGCAGAATACCCCTCTCTCCCTCTCTCTTTGGCCAAGAGCCTGACCTCACATCAAAGTCTTCCCGGGACATGAATCAACACGGGAGATCACATCCTGACAAGGTTGAAGGAAGAGGAACCTGCACAATGTTTCAAATCTGCGCCAAAACTCGGGGACAGGGAGGGACCACATCTGTGTCCAGTTATTCCCAGGAGAGAGTTATGGATGTAAGTGATCTCATGGTAGTATTAGACACAAGAAGATTACAATAACAATAGTGATGGCTGGCATTGACTGTTGTCTGGTGACGGGCCATTCATCATGTCGGATAAAAAGGTGCTTGACTTACTGAATACATGAATACAGTAAAAATTAGGTTATTAACTGCAGATTAAACACCACAAGAAACAAACAGAAAAAAACATTAATGTGTCACATGATTACAATGACATTTCACAAGCCCCTGAGGGGTAATATAGCAGATTGGCATGAGGTGTGTGTAAGGGAGTGTGTGTGCACGTTATGACTTCCTGCAGCTAGCCTTTGAAAACCAGCAACACCTCATTGTGTAGTTCTGGCTGACAAATAAGTCGTGCTTGAGCAAGTGTGGGACACAACATGAGAACACATACACAGAGCAGTGAAAAACTAATGACACCACACGCTGTGACAATTGGTTACACAAATAGTGTATAAAAATACTGTGATTTCATTTCTTAAATGAAACTCTCTGCAGCTGATGCATCTGGTTACAAGCACAAATTGTACAAGTGATGACGTGAAGAGCTGTGCAGACCCGATAACAACAGCACTAACACTTTTGAATGGTGTTTACTTTTTATCAACCCATCTAACCACTTAAGTTAAGTGAGATGTTACATCTCTCGATTAGTTTTATGTGCTGTGACTTGAACGAGGGGGTGGTGCAGCATATCCGGACAACACTCTCTCCCTCACTCCCAGTCCAGCCCTATAATCAACACCCAGGTCCTGACTGGGGGGTCTCGCAGCTGTAACACTACAGCTATTTCTGGCCTGTGGAATGGGGGAGGGATGCAGGGAGGAGAGAGAAAGGAGAATGAGGGAGGAGGGAGGTTGGAGGTTGGAGCGACTGGCGGGGGAAGGAGTCGACTGTCCCTTTAGCTGCAGCTGGCTGCTGCAGTCCAGACAGGTTTTATGGTCATTGCCCTCGCAGCAGGCCACAACCCCCAACACCAAGGTTTCAGCTAATGGCACTCCCAGTCTGAGTGAAAGGGCAACTTGATTCTTGGGCCTTTTCCACACACACACACACACACACGAAGAAGGAGTCATAAACAGGCATTTGGCCAATGAGCATTGATGGTGTCTGTCTGCTTTGTGCATTTGTTTCCTTCAATAGTGCTGAATCAATTAATCAATCAGGTGGTGGACAGACAGTTCACTTTGATAAACCATTATTTAATCTATTTATCAAACAAAAATGCTAAACACTTGATTGTTTTTGCTGCTCGTATTAGTTCTGCTGTCAGCCAGAAAAACTAAAGACATTTCCTAAGGCTCTGGTTCGCATTTTGCAGTATTTTCTGACATTTTATACACAGATCTAATCTATGAATCAGAAAAATAAACAGAATAATCATTAATGAACATAACTTGTAGTCACAGCCCTCCCTTATGTTCCTGACTGAAAAAGAAAATGAATTACTAGTCACAATCATAATTCAGGTTTCTACAAATAATGTTTGGAGCTCATCAGTCCCATGTTTTTAGTCTTTGTGGCTGCCACTAGATGGCAGACTTGAATTTGGAAAGGGACCTGGCCAGTTGACAACAGTATGTCTCAGTTGACTACATGCTCCATAGAAACCAAACCAGACAGGAAATACAGCCAGTCTAGATGTTGCACATTTCACACCTTTTTTTATTTTTTTACACAAACCACAGGGTCACCATGCATCTGTAAAAGTATAAAACTCCCTGACTTATTCACAGTGCAATGTTCAAAAACAAGCTTGTTAAATGAATCAAATCAAAATCCAATTCCACGTTCATATGAACCGGTTAAGCACAAAAGGGCTGCTGTTTAGTTACATAATAGAGGTAAAGAATGGCCCCTCAGTTCTCAATACCTGGCACCCACGCCTAGCCGACAAGCCTCGGAAATTGTGCGTCCACTACACGTCCTCACCTGCTCTGACACAGAACGGCAGACTGAGTCTGAGTTTCCTGAGAACACACATTCCTATTTGGCGAGGTGAGGGAGATGTCTGAGAGGTGTGTGGGCTGAGAGCTGCTCACAGCCTGGCATGGCAGCAGCAGCGGCAGCGTGCTGAAACAGTCCAGATGGAAGTGATGGAATGGCGCTGTGTGCCAACTCAGCCCGGCCTCCGCCAGCAGCACTAAAACAGTTTCCGTTGTGACACAACTAATCCCCATCACAGTGCCAGAGAGAGAACCTAGCCCAGTCTGCCTCTTACCATCAGCCATCCACCTCCAGGCGGTGGGCCAGGTGCTGCCAGTAAAGGATATGAACAGTCGGTTCCTCTGAGGGCCTAGAAATAACTCACTTTAGGTGGTCTGAGACCAGCAGAACCACCCGAACTACAAAACTCGGCTCACGACTTCTGCAGCACTGTGAGCTTGGAGCTCATCCTGGCCTCACCATTCATCATGCAAACGCTCATTAAGGGACAAATTAGTGTTATACCTTGCTCAGGATGTAGATAGCATCACCACGTTTGAAGGACAGCTCATCTGGGTGGTCTCCTGTACAGTCCCATAAGCCCTGGTAGAAGTTGGGGTAGTCTGTGCTCTTATCAACTGGAAGGCAAAGGGGGGAAGAAGATAACAGCAGATGAGGTGCTTTATTTTCTACTGAGAGTAATCACAGTGAGTGTAAACGTCTGACACAGCAGTTTGTGTGCACCCAAACCAACAGGAGGCAGTGGAGAGCCAAAAACAGAGCTGGAGGCAGACAGCAGCTGTTTGCCAAGTTCATACTACATGCTAGGGTTTTGGGTAGGTATATGTTCACACTGGCAAAGTGACAAAATGAAGTACACTCAAAAAAGTCAGTATACAGAGTACAAAACAAACTGTTTTTGAGTGTGTTGATGGACACATTTTACCACTATTCACAAAGAAGACAGAGGAGCTCCACAGCTTTAAAAATTTAACTATTGTGGATGGAGGTAAAACAGCTCCGGGAACACCTCAGTAACCAAAAAAGTTAAATCTACCTTTTTCTTTATTTAAGTTTAATTTGCAGTGTCATTGTAAAATTTAACAATTAGTTGATCATTTGATCAACAGAACATTATTCTGCAATGATGATTTTTTTTTTTCAAAATGTGCTTTTTCACTGTGAGAAATTGCTGTTTTTTTCTGTATTTTAGTTGTTTTTTTTTTAATCATTTTATAATGACTATCTTTTCGTTTGGGACTGTTGGTCAGACAGAGCAAGACATTTGAGCATGGATGGATTACTGAACGGGCCTCCAGGGTACAGGCCCGGGGATCCAAAGTGTCTGTGGTCACCCTTATTTTTATACAGTCTATGGGGTCACCCCAATTTCACCTGCAAAATGTCACGGACATAACACAGCACGTATTGACCAGCAAGCTGCTCATTATGACCAGAAGGAGATGCCAACGAACTGCAAAGAGACACAAAATAACTACAAAAAGGGGGCAAACCAACCACAAAGAGACACAAAATGACAAAAAAAAAAGACAAAATGTCAGAGACACAGAGACGGAAAAATAACCTCATAGAGACACAAAAAGACTACAGAGAGATGCAAAGGAACTGCAAAGAGACACAAATGAACTACAAAAAGAAACAACATGACTCACAAACCACAGAATAACCACACAAGATTACCACAAAGAGACACAAAAGTGAGATGCAAGATGTCTATAAATAGATGCAAAACAAAAACACAAAGTGGCTAAAAAACAAACAAACAGACTGTTTGTCTTGCTCCTATGTAGAAGAGAGGGTGGTCCTTTTGCATACCTGTGCCCAGGACCCCATCGTCTCTAGGAACCCCCTTGAACTGTATGAAATTGTGAGTGACATTCTCATCAATTTCTGACATTTTTATACACAAAATGAATGATCGATAATGAAAGTAATCATTAGTTGCAATTTTATAAAACCGCAGTTTGACTTTTCACAGCATACATATTCCATCATTTTCTGTTGGTATAAAATGGTAAAGTATTAATTTTTGTTTTACTAACTGCAAAAAGCAGCCAACTATAAAAAATGTCATACTGAGCTGAATACAATCAGCCAGTGAGAGGAATTAGGACACAGCTAGTTTCTAGGCGGTTAAAGTTTCCACCTCTCTGCCTATTTACTGATCTGAAGTGGGACCATTTCCTGTTTTTAGGTGGCCTTCAGTGTGTGTTAATGTTGTCATTAACATTTACATAGATACAGTAGATAGAGACAGACAGCGCTGTATTTTTGCACTTACAAAACTTTGATACGTCACTTATTGTAAAAGGAAGTTAGCCAAAAGTTATTTCCAGCATTGTGCTAACTTTCAGTTGCACATGTTCACAGAGACTTCCTCTGTTAATGTCACTTCTTCTTAGCTGTGGCTCACAGGGTTGAGTTTGCTCACAACAACAAAAAAATTGTGTGACAGAATATTCATTTATTGATCACAGTCACGTCCTATCCTCAGTATATATAGTGTTACTACACTCTAATCCACAAACTCACTCATATCTATGCAGTCAAAACACAAATGTCTGTGCTGTGTACCTGAAGCAGGAGGAGGCGCAGGTTTGCTCACTGGTTCCACCTTTGGAGCGGACTTTACTGGGGCGGGCACATCATCCTCTGGAGATACAGACAAAACATTGATGAATGAGTGACCCATGAATTAAGGTTATCATTCACTCTCTAATGTGGGCTGGGAAATTTGCAGTGGCAGAAAACTGATACATGTTCATAATCTGTAGGACAACTCAGATTGTCGCAATGATATAAATGCACAGTCAAACCTGGGAGCTCTTCATAGATGTCTTCGTCGATTGGCTGAGAGTTAGCAGTGTCTTCTATTGCTCCAACGTCATCGTACACTTCCTGTTCCTCCTCTTCATCTACTGGGATGATGCCTGACATATCTATGAGCAGGGGAACACTGTACATGACTTAAGGATACACATAAACTCTTGAGTATTTGGCGACAGTGTTGAGAGAATTTTGTTCATTCACACAGAAACAACTGTTGCTGTTTGTGACATTATGGAGCATCGTGATGAGTTGTTGTGATTGTAACAGTCCAAACCTCTCAAAACAAAGTCTATCTGTTTCACCCACTCCTCCGCCTCTTTCGCCGATGACGCACAAAACTGTGATGAAAGAGGAGAGAAATGAAAACTGCAGTCAGTGCAATATGCAGTTCTACATATATTAATTAACATAAACAAATAATGCCGCATTTATGCATAGTAAAATGTTCCGCATGGAAGAGCCTGGATGTTAGAAACACTCATTTGGACTTTTTAAATATGCGTGTCAAGTTGAGCTATTGCAAAGGCGGCAGTGTCAAATGAATGAATAGGTTTTTAAAAATAACGATTTAATGAAGTGCATGTACACACATGCCTTGCCAAGTTTTAAACATGGCACATCTCAAGGCCACATTTGTTTTTCAATTAGGACGTACACTTCGAACAGCAGTGACTCAAATCATCACCAAGAGACGAGCGCACCTGATAGACCCGCTTGTCTGGAGCCGAAATTTCAAAGCAGCAGTCTTTCTTCGAGTCTTTCCGCAAGGTGCTGTTCATTTTGACAGTGTACCCGTCAATACTGAACTCTCCTTTCTGCTGCTTGTCTGGTTACAGGAAATTAAAACATCATCATTAATGGTTCAGATAAAACAACTGCAATGTCACCGTCAAAGGCAGAATGCCAAATATCCATCAGCTTCAATTTACCCAAACAGTATGTGATTCATACTTGACTGGGATGAAGTGTAAATAAAAACTGAAGCACCTTTTTCACTGCCATAATAGTAGAAGGTGTGATGGCTCAGAGCGCACCATCTCTTTTGCCACTCGGTGCCAAAAAAGCTGTGATCTGTGGAGGGAAAACCAACAATAATCTCAATTTAGAAGAAATAGATCTGTTTTTCCAGTTTATTCAAGGAGCTGTGTATTGCAAAAACAAAAAGTGAAATGTCAGTGGAAGTTCACTGTTGTTTTGTAAATCCTAATTGAAGGTGCAATAAAAAAAACTGTCTTACATGCATCTTTTCATAAGCACTCACCCTTTCTGCGCTTCTCAAGGTATCCTGCTTTAAAGACAAACTTCAGGTCCTGAGCCGCCACAGGTGGAGACTGCTGGGAACCTGGAGAAGAGTTGAGGAAATCTGTCATCCATTAAAAGTCTTTTTATTATGTAAAAGGTAAATTACATTTGATTTAAAAATATTTAAAGGACAGCTCACCTCAAAATCAAAAGGTACATATTTTTCCTCTTACTTGTAGTGCGATTTATCAGTCTAGATTGCTTTGGTGTGAGCTGCAGAGTGTTGGAGATATTGACCGTAGAGATGTCTGCCTTCTCTCAAGTACAATGGAACAGGATGGCACTCAGTGTGTGGTGCTCAAAGTGCCAAAAAATACATTTGAAAAACTCAGCAACACTGCCCCTTTCCTGAAATCATGACCTGGTTACTCAAGATAATCCACAGACCTTTTTGTGAGCAGTTTCATGTAGGGACTATTTTCTTACTACCAAACTACACTTGCCAACCGTATCACTGTGCAGAAGGAAATGTGCATCTACTCATGGACGAGAGGCTCATATTCGTGAAAGTGGGAGATGTAAACATTAATGACAACCTCCTCGCCTGATCCAGGGCCCCAGGAGGTGCGCCAGGCTTTGAAGCCAGTTTTCATAGTGGCCAAACAGTGTAATTACACCATCACATGATGCCCCATGGCCGAAAAAAAAACTTTTTCCCATGGACTTTGTAATGGTTTCGGGTCCGTGTAGCTCTTTGGAGTTAGAGGACAGGCAGAAACTCACTTCCACACGAGTGTGGGATTTTACAAATGCTCATTGTTTATTTTTACGCCAACTTTACGCCAACCTTACCAAGCCCGGTTGTACGGCTACTACAAACATGAACATAATAGTCGCCACATGTACTTACAACCATCACTGTTGTGTTGAGAGACATAAAGAAAAAGCAGGAGCACATAGGTGTACATCCGACCAGCGTTGGGTGTGCTCTCAACAGACTCAAATCATAACAAGCGCTGCTTGATGACGTTGCTGTTAAGCGACACAGTATACACCAAGTTAAAGGCACATTTCATATATGCGACTGTTACAACTTACATGGCGAAAAATACGTCTGCAAAGCTATGGATACATTTCTTGAGCTTAACAATCCCGGCGAAAAACTTGTTTCGATTAAATAATTTATTCACATTTAAGTTAAGAAAGAGCTAAACCGACAGTAGTCTCTAGTGAGCCTGCTCTTATGGGCAGCATGGTGTGGAAGCAGTGCTGATATGGTCAGTGGGTGTAGGTCAGTAAAAGAAAATAGGGCCTACTCGGGCTGCCCCTGAAGGTCGGAGATTCAATCATCAGTTGGAGACCCTTAGTCGATTGAAATTCCTTCAAGTTGAGCTTTTTTTTTTGTTGTTGTTTTTGTCAGGCAGTGTGCAGTGTTCTGGGTGATTTCAGTCCCCAGATTTAGCTGCAGAATGAGCGCTACTCGCTTTCATGATGCTCTTCAGTGCATGAAGCTGCGGACATGGAGGCAGCTGCCTGGAGGAGGAGAGGCTTTGGCTCATCAGGCTCCAAGGTAACATTATCTGCTGCCCTCTGTGTAGATGTGGTGAATTTACAGCTCACAGCAACCTAATACAATACAGTCTCTCTCTTTTACATAAATATATCTAGTGTCCACAAAAAATGCTGTTGCATATTTCCGATCCGTCGTTAGTGCATTTAGCTTGTTTACTATATGACATGAATGTCACAGTCATGCTGAGCATCCCGCTGAACCCTGTTATAACTCTCAACTCTATAGAGAAAAGGAACTAATAGGTGAATATTCATACTGAACACCCAAGTCTGATTGTCTCTGAGAGAGACATTACTGTTGAGTTCCATTACATTGGAGAGAAGGCGGACATTTCCATGTCTAATTTTTTTAACACTCTGCAACTCACACCAAAACAATCTATAATGATGAACAGCACTAAAGGTAAGAGGAAAAATATGTTTTTAAATTTCAGGGTGAACTGTCCCTTTAAATATAAACAGATGGGTTTTTGACTAGCTTCATGTATTCTTCATGTGTGCAGTTTGTCATGTATTAATTTGACTGATGCTGAAATAAGCAGCCAAATCCTTGGAGGCTCCACTAAGCAGTGTTTTGCTTCACACTGGAGGAGATTCCTCTTGCAGCGTGCAACTTCAATGCAAATGTTCAACTGCTGTGTCAAAGTTGCTTTGTGTGAAAGAGCGGCCATAAAACTGGCAGCTGCTTGCAGCCCATAAACCCCAGACCCCTAATAGCCATTTCACACGGATTTCCCTTATACTCTATTTATAAAAGTAAATACAACATCTTGCATAGATTGCTATGATGGCACTCACAGGGTTAATGCTACTGTATATTGAATGTTTTTTCTCAAACTACAGCCATGGCAGTAATGTTCAGTCCCCAGACTGGGGCTGAGAGCAATAAAGCATGCTCTAGCTGTCAAAGGGGTGGAGTGAAGGAGGTGGTGGGAGTAGCAGTTGTGCCCCCAAATTGCTTCCCAAGTATGTTGCCAAGCTACACTTGGAATGTCTCCCTCATTGTGCCACTCAAAGTCACTTTCTCCAAGGAGCAGACCCAAGGATTTGTATATTTTCATGCCAAGATGCTATTTTCAATACCTTTAATCCACAGTTTGTTAGCAGTTAGCGAGTCAACTTTTGGACGTTTGCTAAGTGCTTGTGGTTTACCTTCGAAAGCCTCGTCATCCTTGTCTGTGCGCTCGGACTGCAGCGAGCCTCCATCATTGTTGCTGTCAACATCCTCCTCATCATCTGAGTCATCTCCACCTACAGAGCAAACAAAAAGTGCTTTGTAGTAATGGTACAGTTATGTTGTAACACAATGGTTCCCATCCTGTTGTGCAGATCTATGAGTTGTGAGCTGTTTGTATGAGAGATGATTTTTAACTTTTCAGACTGGAGAAGTTATAAAAGCACAATACAGTATTTGAACTGAAAACAAGGAAACGAGAGAAAAGCTTGAAAAATAAACATTTTTTTAGCAGCAGAATTTAGATTTTTCTTATATTTTAAGTTGGTCATAGGACTGCAACTAACAATTAAATTCATTACCAATTAATTTGCTGGTAATATTTTCATGATTGACTGTTTCAAAAAAATAATTAAAAATATGAAAAATGTCATCTCAATTCCCCAGAGCCCAGAAAGGTGTCTTCAGATTGCTTCTTTCATCCAACCATAAGTCCAAAACCTGAAGATTTACTATCATAAATGAGGAAAAGCAGCAAATTCTTACATTTTAAAACTAAAATCAGCAAATGTTCAATCGATTATCAAAATAGCTGCTAAGTCATTTTCTTTCAGTTGTCTAATAGATTATTCGACTAATCTTTGAAACTCTAGTGAGTAATTATTGGGTGGAGGTTATGGATTATTGCAGCCCGTTCTCATTCCCAACATGTCAAATGGCGCCACTTGGTCAGTGATTTCGGCATCAGACAGCAAAGCAAAAAGGCACCATTCGCAGTGGTATGACACTCTGCTGGGTGGCAGCAGTTTATAACACCACTGGTTTCAAATTGACGCTGCACCTTTCGCAGCAGTATGATAAGCTGCTGGGTGGCGTCAATTTATAACACCGCCCAACAGTGTCAGTTTGAAACACTGCCAATAACAACATAATATAAGGAGCTGGAAAGTCCCTATTGGGCAAGTGAGAGGGGCGGTGAATGGGTCCAACAAACCCCTGGACTTTCACACAAGAGCCCGTTGTTCGCTTTCCATATCAATGTCAGTCAGACCTAAGCATGTGCTTTTGTTGCACAAGGAAATAAACATAAGTACAAGGTGTTTTCGTGATATCATATGTTTATCTTTAAGAAGACTACGAGCAGAAACTGTACATTTCCTGTAACATCGGAAGTGTATTTTGAAAAGACACAATGCATGTAACGGTCGCGAATAGACACGGTGTCCCAAAACGTCATCAACAGATGCAGGAGGATACCTAACGATGATATTTGATGACTTGGGCTGAGAATGTGTTGATTATTGTGTTACATGTTTTTATCTTTTACTGTATGTCTTCACCGTTCAGCTGTGGTTGTTTGTTTTATTGTCATGAGCACATGGAAGCAAATTCCCAACAACTAAGTTGTATGACAGTAAAGTATAGTATCTTGAAATTATGGAGGCATCATTTTTTAATATGACATGATACCATACAGGGGGTTTATCCTGATGTAATAAAAACTCTTCTTGTGACCTCTTAGATTCATGCAATGACCTCCTGTGTGGGCCCCGACCCTCAGATTGAAACCCACTACTAAATAAAGTGTAAGACCAACACTCACTTCTGTCCTTGAAATCATGTGGGAAACTGTTGAGGAGACATGAGAAAGCATGTTAACAATTTTCACATGTTACATTTTAATCTTTAAATATTAACTCAAGTGACAAATTTACAACCAAACTCCACCATACAGGAAATCCTGCAGTAAAATACACACATACCCCAATTTGACCTCTTTAATCCGTTTGATGAAGGCTTCCCTCTTCTCTTTTGCCTTCTTGCTTAGATTTTCCCCTTTTAATCCATCAGAGAGGAAATATTCAAGGTCTAAAGACAGAAAACACACCAGGTAAAACATTCATACAGTCTGATATCACTTGCTGGATGTGGTGTCATATTTCCCACTGCTGCTGGAGATCATGTTACCTATCAAAAGCAAAACAAACACAGCGGTTTGCAGCCTTGGCGTCAAAGCCTGCTCTGTTTGATAGCCATCAGCATGGATGAATGAGATACAGCAGCACTGTGGTGTGTTGACGAGATGCAACAGGACAAAGTGCAACTGAAAACTTGGTCATCCATATTGAGCCTGCGCTTCCTCATTTTACAAAACAGTCTCTTTAAAGCTGGACTTTCTGACACAAGCTCTACATAAACACGGTAAACAACAAGCTGTGTGTAAACAAGCATTAATTTATGAAGGTTTTACCTGAAATGAGCGCGGTTAGCTCCTCGGGAATGCCTCGCATTGTTATGAGAGTTTGTCGGTGGCAGCGCTGGACCGTCCGGAGGGGAAACTTCACACTACACGGAAGCAGCAGAGACTTCACGGACACGGAAGTTAATCTGCTAATTATTTATCACTGACCACACAGTGCCGCTGCAGAAAAAAGCCCTGAAACCTTCCTGTTGTTCAACACTGACGTTTATTGGTCCATCAGCTTGTGTGTGTTTGTGTATATAGTTTCTGATGACGGGGAGCTGATGCTTTAATGGAGCCGCGGGTCTTTACACACTAATAAAGTCAGCGAATAAACGCCTGATCATATTTTTGATTGATTCCAGATAATATTTCCTCCGGCACTTAAGTGTGACTGACTCACTGGACACATTGGGAGTGTCTAATTTTTACAATGATGCAAGCACTTTGGGTTTATGAATATGTCAACATTGTAAATCTAAACAGGAATCATTAATAGTTGAGGAGGCAATTATATAAAACTGTTCTGGAGGTTTCTGTGCCAGGTTTTTTTCAAGTCTTCTGCTGCACTGGGTTATTTCTGAATCACAGTTTGACTATTTGCATCATTTGCATCTCATTTATGAGATTTTAATCAGCTTCTACTGTACAATCAATCATTTTTCTCCCATCCTATCTGATGCAGTAACAAAAAACACTTCTTACATCAAGTCAAACCTGTGCCTCCTGGTGTATTCAGCGAAAGCAGCTGGTTGTCATATTGTTTACAAAGGTGTCCCTCATCCATTAGTCATCTTTTGACAGGCAGTATTACCCAATCCAGGTTTAAAGACTGAGCCTTTGAACTGTGTAGCCTGTTGTTGTGGGAGAATGACACAGAAATGTCAGTGCAGTTCTGGAGGGGCCGCATGAGGAGCATCGGCTTGTGCTTGTAGCTGCAGGTGCTGAACAGGGTTTGTCAGTGCTGCCAGAAACATTTGCTTTACTCCAGTTTCACCCTAGCAGCTTTGGGTTGATTTGAACACACATGCAATATCTTGTCTCTCCTTGTCAGAGAGGAAAATATAGCTAAGTTTTGATGACTGAGATCCAAAGATACTTGAGAAAATATGACACTGATGCATTTTTCTACACTTTAAATGTTGAATTGTTAGGAATGTTTATTCAGAATCATCATAAAAAAGAAGCACCAGATCTTTAGACTGTCTTGTCATGTGTCCCTCACTCCCTAAATCTCAGATCATACTCTGCACAAAAATTCTGACGTCACTTCCTGATCAGAGTTATCCGAGTAGCCAATAAATACTTCATGAGCCACAAACCCTCTGAGGTCATTTAAAACCTGACCCCCTCCTGACCTGGCAGTAGTTCCTCCCAGCTTGGAGAGGAGAGGAGAGCCAGCTTGACCTTTGACCCCATGTGTGTGCGTGTGTGTGTGTGTGTGTGTGTGTGTGTGTGTGTGTGTGTGTGTGTGTGTGTGTGTGTGTGTGTGGAGAGAGAGGGGGGGATTTGCTGGCACAGTGTTGTATCTAGTTTCCCATAAAGCTTCATCTACTTTTCTGTCATTTAACACACTCCTCCCTGCGTTGGGTTCCTTCCCCTTTTCACCACTCCTTTCATGTTGGTAAAGCAGTCACTGCACAAAGGCACCAAACTCTTTTATGTAACCACAATTAACAACATTGAATAATCAAGTGCATGAATTATGTAATGATTAAATATGCACATTGCAGCTGTCCTGGTGACATCAGTAAATTAAAGTAGAATGGTGCAGCGTGCTCTCAAATTATAAACTCTTTTTTAAATAGTAGATATCCTGATAGGTCCTATTTGTGGTTAGTCTAGCCTGCAGACATTGTGGACACTGACATGTGCTCGTGCTATTTATAATGAGCTCAGTGGCTTCAGCATCAAACCATATCTGACTGCCTCCTGGGCTTTCCAGACTTTCCCCTTTCTATTTTTAAAATGATAAAAATCAGCATCAATTATGACTAAACCTCAGAAGGAGAAGCAGTTCAACACCTCACCTCACCTTTTTATATTTTATTGTTACTGCTGTGAGGTTCCGAGTCAAACCGCACAATCCTGAGAGCGGCACGATGAGTAGCCTACAGAGACACTGAGCCTGTGAATGAATCACGTTGCCTGCAGAAACTGGTCAGAATAATTGATCCGTGTGATTGTTAATCTTGTGATTCCTGGAACAATCTCTGGCTTTTCATCGACCACTTTCCCCTAAACATTTAGTAACTGTGTCCTAATGAAGAAACAGAGACCACAGCTGTGTTACTGTGGCTTCTGTGTGTGTGTGTGTGTGTGTGTGTGTGTGTGTGTGTGTGTGTGTGTGTGTGTGTGTGTGTGAGCCGAGGCTCAACTGGTCGCTGTGAATTCCTTCAGCAGGAAACAGGGACGAGCCGTTTGGCCCAAATCAACGAACATTTACCTTTGTATAATATTTTACTATAAATTAATGTTATAAATAGCCTGCATTCTTTTATTTGTCTGAAATGTATTTTAGCCACTGGTTACAAAACTATTGAATTCTAATGTACACCAATTTGAAATAATAAAAAAAACCTCTTACGTAGGCTGATTTATAATTAACCTTACATAATTATAAATCATAAAAAGTTTTTTTGATGAAAAAACAATAGCTTACAAGGCGCGATTCTTAATTCAAAAAGATTGTATTACACTGCGGATCAGGCTATAAACAAGCACCCTCAGTGCTGTGAGTTTTATAGGCAATAAAATTTAATTAGAGAGCCAAGAAAAGTCATAGCTTTTGGCCTGGGACTCCTAGCAGGCAATTCTCACTGCAAATGTTCTTTTTCTGGGTTTCAGCATGCGGGGGTAATGAATCTCTTTTTTTTTCTCCTCTGCTCAGATAAATCAATGCGGTCTGTAAGCATGGTCACAGTGGGAAAAAAAACTCGGCTAAGCCTGTAAGAATAAACAAATATTCTAAAAATGGAAAGCAACTATATAAAGTTTTAAATTCATGTCACTTGCATTTTATTTGTATTTCATTCCACTGCACCTATTTGGCTGATTGTTTTTGGGGAAGTTTGACATTATAAAATCAACAGCGTCTTTAAACAAGAACATTAATTTAAAGACTATAATTTAGAAAATATCCCGTGGCTTTTAATTTAAACAGTTTATATTATCCTTATTTAAATACTGTGAGAGAGTCTATTCAGCATTATGAATTATGCATGAACATAATTCATTTCTCTCATGCCCAATATTGGTACATATATATCTTTTTATGTCTTAATGTATATGCCTATAATCGATGAGCTCTCCAAACTTTCTTGCTGTGAAATAAGACAATAGCGCGGCTGATTGCAATCAATGTAAAGTTTTATTTCAGGAAAAATATTAATATTCTGCTCAGTTATAGTCAAAATCCATATAAAAATAAACTCTCCTCTCGCAGCCTGTGATGGAATAAACAGCCCATTTAGGCTCAATTTTTGCTTTAACTTACCTTGTTTGTGAGATATTAATGCTAAAACTGATAAACTGAACACATGTCTGAGTTCAAATAAAACAAATGTTTCAGTAGCTCATGTTCTGCAGGTCGATTGTTGTGAGTGTTTCTGAGAAAAGGTCAAAAGTTTCGGATGATAGAGGAAGGGGACTCGGTGCAGAATCTGACAAACTCGGTGAGAAAGAGGAGGAGGATGAGAAAACTTGGAAATCCTGCAAAGAGACGTCCAGGCCCGGGGAATGATCATTGTCCGGGCCTATTGTTGACACGCAGATAGGAACAGTGGGAGCCGAGTTAGGAAAATGTTTCAGATTTTTCTCATTGCTGTTCAAAGGCGCAACCGCCGGGCTTTGGTTCTCCCCATTGTGCCCGTTCTGACAGTGTTGTGAGGTTAAGGTATTCTGGTGGAAATACCTCTCCCTTTCCAGGAGCGTCCCGGCAGCGCTGATGTCCTCCGCCTGCTCAAACTCGTCCTCCGGCCCGTCGTCCAGGCACGCGTATTTCCCCTCACTGTCCCGGTTCTCCTTGCAGTGCGTCTGCCTCTTGTGCTTCATCCGCCTGTTCTGAAACCACACTTTCACCTGCTTCTCCGTTAAATCCAGCAGAGCAGCTATTTCCACTCGCCTCGGTCTGCACAGGTATTTGTTGAAATGAAACTCCTTCTCCAGCTCCAGAAGTTGGGTGTTGGTGTACGCAGTCCTCAACCTCCGGGATGCCGCTCCACCGCCAACACCAACCTCTGGTACCTCTGGTGAACCTAGAAAAAAAATAAACCAAATATTATTATTTTTTTAATCTCAGAGAAGGTGGAGAAAAATAAAACAGCAACACAGTTGTGAGTGGAGGAAAACAAGCTCTATGGGGTGAAACTTGTGGCAAGCAAGCGCCGGGACCGGGAAGATTTATGGGCCCCAGGCAGAATATGATGGGTCTGCGTGGACAGGACAGGACGGAGGGTGAAGATTAATGAACATGCCAGCTGCTGGCCCGTGTAAGAATAATCTATCACTCTCCATTACTGTCAAACATTAACACTCTTACACTGCATCACAAGTCAGTGCGTTACTTGATGAGATTAAGCATGCTTAAATCAAAATCCTATACTGGCTTAAAGGGACGCCCACGTTGCACAAGGCCCGGGATGCAGCTCCTTGCTGAGGGGGAATCCTCAGACAATGAGGAGCCTTTTACATGGAGGTTATTAATCATCATGTCTTGCCTTGGGGGGAGAAGTAGAGTGGTGAGGAGTCAGTCGTTGTCGCAGAGGAAGAAGCAGCAGCAGCAGTCTGGTTTCTCTTGATGCTTTTCTTCTCCTTCATCCACGGGTACTCCGGGGGTAGGGATGCAGCCTGCAGCGGGCTGCAGCCTCTCAGAGCCTGCTTTGAGCGGCTGTGGCGTGGGTGGATGCCCGGGTTCAGGCCGGGGATGGTCTGCTCAAAAGGAGGAGGAATCAGTGTCGACTGTGAAAGCGCCGAGCTCTTGATTGATGAACTTTGAAATGCATCACCGACAGGGTTAGTGAGAGATGTCAGGCACTCAGCGAGCGATGGCTGGCTGTTGATAAAACCACTTTCTCGCCCAAATTCGTAATTCATCTCCTCCCGCTTGTCTCGAAAACTCGCTGATTTTTTTTAAAGTGAATTCAGATTAATAAGCAGTTTATTGTCATAAACTACTAAACTGGATATACTCGTATGGAGACCTCTATGCCATAAACTATTGCTTTCATGAGGACATGGTTGGAATTAGACCGTGCTGCTTGTCACATGATTGCATCTGCCCAATGACAATTTGGGGTTTTTATCAAAAGAAGCCACTGTCCCCTGTGATTGATCGAGAAAGTCGGAGGGGTAACGCCTCGTTTCGGGGGTAGGGGTTGCTTTATTTACACATTTTTTTGGGGTCAGTTTGTTCACCACTGCCTACCTCCCCCCCCCCCCTTCTTTGCCTTCTTTGCGCGTTCACGCAGTCTGCCGTACGAGTACGCGCGTGTGGATCGCGGTGCGCGCGCGTGTGCATTTATTTGTAGCGTGGCACCCCACAAATCATTTCAGCAGTCACATTTGTGTCTCGTAATGCGGCGACGCCCACAGTCGTTATCAGTGCCAAGGCGTTAATCTTGAGATTTTGTTGAAGGTGTGCTTGGAGAGAAAAAGCTGCACCAGACATCCGACAACATGTCCACCCCTCCCCCAACACACACACACACACACACACACACACACACACACACACACACACACACACACACACACACACACACACACAGAGGGAGAGAGAGAGAGAAGGAGAGAGATGATTTTTTTTATTAGATTTCATGTGATTTTGAGTTCATCCCATTCTGGCGCATTTGGATCTGTAGTTAGTCTGCCTAATAATACATTATGTTATTACAGGTAGCTTTATCATTGAAGTCTTTACAATATATCCCCTGAAAAGAAGTATAAATGGATGAAAGCAGTTTTGGATACTTAACGATCATTTGTCTCCATTTTACAGTTTATAGCTCCCTGCCCCACATCCCATTTCATTTATTTTATTTCACCTATAGGGATAATGTTGACCTAAGACATCATCCTTACACCTCAGCATTATTGGTTATAACATAGCGGAGAGCAGAAATGATTTGCCACTGTAGTGTGAGGCAGAGGAAAGGTGGGGATCTGATGGCTGTTTATTGCTCAGGCTCTAAACAAAGAGCCCTGGTAGCCTGCGTGTGATCAATCTTTCTCGCCAAAAGGTCTGACAGCTCCCTGCCCTAAGAACACATTTAAACCATCTAACACTCCCTTAGATCATATATGGCCAGGAAGAGGACAGCCACTCTCTAGGTGAGCTGTAGGAGAAGTTTTCAATTTAGAAATGTAGGGATTTCTTATAGAGGCGCGGATGAGACGCACGGCCATTACGCACAAATCTTTTCTTTTTTTGCTCACTCGCTCGATAATGAATCAAAAATCCATCTAAAGGCGAAACTCTGTCGCTTTTTCGTTTTCAAAAGGGACTTTACAGACACAAAGAAAACGCAGAGGAAAGGAGAGGACTTGGTTAGTGGTATAGAAACGAACGGAGCAGCTTTTACATAGGATCAATTGTTTGCTGAGGTGAGTGGGTGTTGGCATTCAGCAGAAATCCCATTAAGTCTCATACCTTTGTTTTTCTCTGGCCTGTTCGGTTTCTAGAATAATTCTATTTCACTATATTTGTTTGAAATGTTTAATTTTAATTCATATAACTGTGTATTTTGACTTATTTTTATTTGTAAGGATGTACTGTGAATATAATACAGATCCTGTGAACGAATGATATCCGAATACAATCTGTAATATTAGACTATAACTGAAAACAGCTGGCTTAATCATTTTAATTTCCTTATATCTTATTATTAATTGCTACTAATTTAACCGAATTCCATGTGTGCTAATTGTTATGCGTTTATGGTTATTCCTGCAAAGTATTATCTAAACTAACCACATTAATTTACTGTTTATTCTTGTTAGAATATGCAGAAAATTATCTTTTATATAGAAATATATTGTATAAATATAACCTGGACAGAGTATAGATTTAAATCGAGGTGTAAAAACAGAACAATGACACAAGGAGAACAAGAGCCTTCTGAAAAATAAATAAATAAACCTCAATATTTATCAGAACCTGAACGCATCCTGACGCTTATTGAAGATTTTATATTGCAGATGAATTTTGATTTTTGTCTTCTTCTTTTTCGGAGCTGTGCAGACATAAAGCCGCATTTTGCAGCTTGCTGCAGGGATGCAGACAGAGGACGGTGTCTGGAGGAGCTGTGAGGAGGAGCTGCGCGTTTCCCGTCTGTTCTGAGACAACAAGACATCTGGGGAGCAAGCAGGCCAAACCTGCCACCACTGTTGTTTTCTAAAAAAAATAAATAAATAAATAAATAAATAAAAATTTCAATCAGCTCTTACAGCCTAAACTGTGCTGTGGAATTATCTCCATTTGTAGTGAGTGTGACTCAAATGTTTAACCAGACTTTAAAATAAATAATTGCACAATTACCACAT
The DNA here is from genome assembly GCF_011397635.1 of Epinephelus fuscoguttatus. Taxonomy (NCBI): domain Eukaryota; kingdom Metazoa; phylum Chordata; class Actinopteri; order Perciformes; family Serranidae; genus Epinephelus; species Epinephelus fuscoguttatus. Next base: position 23,066,118 of record NC_064759.1, read on the forward strand.
GTGCATCTGTTTTATTTTTTAGTGTGTGGTGGCAAATATTTTGCAATTACACGACTACACTCTGCACAAGAGACGTTATGTAATATTTGGAATTATATTTAATAAAAAAGACTAAAAGTGTTTATTGCATATTTTATCCGTCATTAACGCTGCGTAATATCACATATCACACTATATTCTGACTGTGAGGGGGAAACTGGGGGAAAAAAATACAGCAGCACATTCAAGCTGCACACAGTCCTTCTGGAAAACACATTTAACGTCGAGTCGTGTGTGTGTGTGTGTGTGTCCTGGAAACAAAGCAGTGTTCACGACAGGATTTTCACATTATACGTTTATTTATTGAGCTCCCTGGATTCATGAGAAGATCTGACAGATACTTCAGGCGCGTTAAAGGGCCGCAAATCAAAGTGTTTTGCACGTCGACATGTGCAGATATATCCTGATAAAAACACAGATACGGTCATTCTGGGTGCTTTCTTTTCCCAAAGCCTCTCAGGAAATCAAAGAAGACAAAATAATGAAACATGGGGGATCATAACAAAGGAATATAAAAGATACCCACCCACGTAAGAGACGAGCAGCCTGTCAGTCACATCTCTGCCTCTTTGGTTTAAGTTGCTCAGTTGCCCTGTAGGAAGGCAAAAATTGATAGGAACATTGTTTAAGGAAGGATTTAAAACAGATAGCATATTTTTAAACTGATGTGAGGTTGACAAAAATAATAATAATGCAGAAAAATGTATTAGGGAGTGTAATACGTTGATAGAAAAAACAAACTCCAATCTAAAAGAGTCTGTTTCCTTTGAAAACTACATTCATTTTCAAAATTCATACATGTTGTTCCAATGGTCTAATACAGTTCAAAAAATGAGTAAACATGAACAACTTTCTCCCCAAATCCCAAAACGAACTGGAGTGTTAATACTCCAATCTGTGATGTCATCAACAAAGTCTGGAGCTGCTCCATAGACAATGAACTGGTAAAGATAGATGACACTGAGAGCACCCAGAGGAATGTTCTGACTATGAGGGTACATTTTCCGTTTCAGAACTGAGAACACTACAATACAATAAAGATTATTTGGGTATGAAAAAGAAAATCAACATTTTGTGGGTCCACAAAATCAGCCTCCCATTCATTGCCAACGGAGCAGCTCCAGTCTTTATACTAGATGACATCACACATTTGAGACTTCTCTGGTTTCCAGCTTTGAGGGAGAGTAGCTTGTGTTCACAACTTTGATACACTTTCCCAGGCAGTGGGAATAACATATAGGAATTCCTAATTTAGGTGGTGTTCTCCTTTAATCTGAGGAGTAATCCCACTATCCACAACAACAGACTATAGCAGCAGTGAGGCTAAGTGGATGAAACAGGCTCTCCCATGTGCTCATGACTTTACTCCCCTGAACTTCTCCTCCAGAGTTCACTCGTGGCCTCCTCTGTCACCAGCGGTGTCATGAGGTTTGATGTATAGGGGTCCTGAGAGGTCACCGCAAATGGCATCCAAGCAACTTTCTGTTTTCCTGCAGCGCAGCTTCTCCACTGGTCTTAGCTATCCATCCAAACATTCATGTGGGATCAGACAGGAATGCCACCTACGCATAACACTATACTCATACATCACTGACAGATTGTGTAGTGTAATAGATATAGTAGCCATAAAGTAATGTCACTATTTCAGCATGCTTATCTTTACAGTTTTCCCCAAAAATGTATAACAGGCTTAATGAGCTGCATGTGGGTGACCTTTAGGGGTGAGTGAGGCGGGGAAAGGGTGAGGTTTAGGGGGGGGGTGTTGAAGGAAACCAGGAAGGGAGGGAAGGTTTGGGGTATCTCACACTTTGTAGGACCTCAAGTTCATCGCTCAGTTGGAGTCCAGTGAGGTCCTGTGCAGCTCCTGGAAAAAAGGGAAGTGATGACATGACTCTGGAAACTTGTGTGTGTGTGTTTGTCATCATGTCACCTCAGCCATGATCAACACAGCTCAAATTCTCTGTAGGTCCTTATATATATTTAAGTGTTCACAATGTATTGATTCCATAGATATAAAATAAGGTTTGCCTTTTTAAATCAATTTAATCTGTGATTCTTGAGTGTTTAGTGTAACATTCATTTCATAGCTTCTTCTAAGCCATTCAAAAGCATAACATAGCCATTTGATAAACAGTCACACTAAAATAAAACGTAAAGTACGTTAAGTACAGATTTTAAAGAGCACTTTATGTCATAATATAGCACCGGGAAATGAAACACAACACGCTGCAGGGTTAGATGTTTTGAAAGCGACACACTGCAGGTCTGAATGGAGTGGGGAGTGGTCTTGGTGTGCCGTGAACGCATCATCCAGTTTGAACATTGTTCTTCAGATGAGCCGCTGCCTCCACCTGCTGGCGGTCAGAGCACAGCAGCACCGCTACGTCCTTTATTTCCACAACCTATGAGCAGCACTCAGATCAGCACAGAGCTCTGACACCATCATCAGGACACAGTGTTTGTCCCACTTTAAGTTTTTGGTGTTTTTGTTTGTTTGTATTTTTTAAACATAATTGGTGTAGTTTTCTCCTTGTTCATCTGATAAAGCGATGCATGCTGTGTAATTTAATTTGGAAACTGTTTCAGTGTGTGGAGCATGTTGTTGTGTGAGTGTGTCTGTTGTCCTGACAGCTCTGTTGCTGCACAAAACAACAAACGGATGCTTCTGCACTGAGACAGACTAATTGTTGGTAGACGGTTGTAAAGTAATTAGACGTTTTAGGACAGACCCATCTGCAGCCCTGCCATTCCCTCCACCTCTCCACCTCTCGTGTGTGTGTGTGTGTGTGTGCTTCAGACCCATCTTGAAAACAATATCACATATTTGACTGTTTGCCCGAGCCTCATTAGAAATGCTGCTTTACTGCTGTCACTGAGCCTCTACATGCTTTGCTGTTTTCGTACCTTATAAACAGTCCAGGCTGTGGTTTACTACAGAGGGGCATCTAGTCTAGTTTGTGGGTTTGTGAGGCGTCCAAAGGCCGAGAATGTCCTGAAAAGTAATGCATATACATACATGCTGCGGTCCAGACAACAATATTGTGCAAAATAACTTAACACTCTTTTGTGACTTTGTATTTGAAATTGTTGCATCATTGTGTTGTTGGTTTGCTTCCTCAAGATACTCAATACAACGGATTTAATCTCTGTGAAACTTTTTTTATCTTTTCAGATTTAAAGTCCAAGAATATCCAAAAATATTTATCTAATTTCCATCCATATACTTTATATTTATTTCAACAGTATGCCTCGACTCTATAAAAAATAAAAAGTTATTGGCCATGTTACAATCAAATAAAGATTCCGCTCACATTTTTACAACAATATTATTGTAATATATAAATATTATTGTTAGAAAAGCAGCTTCATGCCAGTGAGGTTGGAAGCAAAGCCTTTTTGAGAGGAAAAAAAATATCTGTTCAGGCCTGGGAAGTTTTTATGTGGCTTATTTGGGCTGTTTGCGCCATAAAGCTTGGTGGTTACAAGCAAGAGAGGACGTAGTAATAGTGTGTTTTTACTGAAATAAAAACAAAGTTTTCAGTTTAGTCATTTGTAATGAAAAAAGTTGAAATATGAATATTTTTTGTCGAAATAGTTTTGAAATTTTGAAGGTAAAAAGAGCAGTGAATTGTGGAGGGAACATGCTAATAGTAGTTCTTAATGTAAAGTGTGTATTTTGCTAAAAATGTGCTAAAAAAATATGTGTTTTAATATTAAGCAAAAATGATAGCAAACAAATAAGCCATATAATTTTCTTATGTGCTAAACAAACTACTCTTTATTTTGGATGAAACCAGGAACGACGAGGTATTCGAAGTGTGCACAGTGTTTTCACAAATGGATCAAAAACCTAAAAGGTTAAAAAACATCTAAATTGCAAAAACTAAAATAACTTAATGCAAATAGGTAGCAGAAAGACATTCAGGTGGTCAATGACCAATTCATGCAAATAACAAATGGCCTATAGTTAATAACTATTCCTGTGCGCCAAGTACAAGACATCTACACTCTGACGAGACACTGTGTCCTCTCACAAACATGAAACACTGGATCTCACAGAGGAGAGAGAGAAAAAAACATCCAGCATCGTTTTTAACAACACAAACTTTACAACAACATGTGTAACAGGTCAGGAATATTAAAGACAGACCCCCCTCCCTTCTTCTTCCTCCCCCTCTTCCTCCTCCTCCTCCTCCTCCTCCTCCTCCTCCTTCTTCTAATCCACCATCAGTCCAATACCAGTTAACTGTCTCTCCGCCGGTCTTTGTTTTCTTTCTTCATCTTCATCCTGCGGTTCTGAAACCAGATTTTCACCTGTCTCTCGGTCAAACTCAGGACTCTCGCTACTTCATATCTACGATCCCGGGGGAGGTACATGTTAAAGAGAAACTCCTTTTCCAGTTCGAGGATTTGATGCTTTGTATATGGACAACGCTTTTTTCTGGTGGGCTTTGCGTGAAGCCAGTTGGACGATGGGTTATCTGGAAATAGGAGGGGGGGTCAAAACCATGAGACAGGAGAGTTAATCCTCTCAGAATAAGACTCAGAAACAAGAGTGGTGTATTGAATTTGCAGTTTGGGGATGGATATGCTTTTCCTGGCAGGATTAGGAATTATTTTGGTTTATTTTCACTGCATGAGGATTTGAGGATTGAGGATAGCAAATGCCTCACCAAATTCCTTTGATTTTTTGTGTGTAATTATGCAGTAAATTGTATCAATCACACTTAGGAATATGCATCCTATTTTAACAGAAGGTCATGTCACTTATAGCCATAAGGTTATTGTATCTCTTTGAGCTTAAACACTATTTAATATATAAATGTTGTACCCATTTTTGTACTAAACCAAACATGTGACATCCAAAACAATTCCTTCACATCCTCAAGCAATTAATGACACTTTTTAGTCATCCAAATCATGCCATAAAGTGACCAAAATAAAATAAAACCACTGCATCACTCACTTGCATCTATCTCCCTCTTGTCCTCTGCTGACGGGCTCTCCTCAGTAGCTTTAGACGCGGATGTGGTTTCACAGGGAATATCCGCAAGGGATGCTCCGTTTTCAATGTCAGACAAAAGAGGTGTGTGCGTCTCCAAAGTTGTGCATTCAGCACTCCCAATCAGGGGCTCGGGTTTGATCTCATAATGCATGGCTGTCGATGGTAATCCCGTCAAACACAGAGACGCAGACACCGGATCCAACGCCCAGGAGCGCGTAAACATGCCATCGCTGTCCCCGCTCGTGTAATGGTGATGTATATAGGTCGGAGCGGCTGTGTTCGGAGGGTGAGCCGAGATGGGACTCCACGATCCACCAAAAATAGAAGATTTCGCCTGCAAAGGGCAAGATTCCTGTCCGCCATATTCGGTGAGCATCGCCTGCTCCACCCCTGCAGTTGACTGGTATCTAGGTGCCATATCTTCCTGCTCGGGAAGAACAGGCGGCTCAACATAGTAACTCGCTCCCAACGTCGACATTATGAAAATGCAAAAGGAAAAAAAAACGCGTTAGAGTGTTGCAATGTTTAGAAAAAACAGATTCATTGCATATAATGTGCTGCTTTCCTGCACCAGCTAGGGGCTCAATGCGTCCAGCAAGTTGAACCTTGCCCAAGACTGGATAGGGCGCCCCAAACACGTGACCGTGGGACAGAACAATAAATAATAAATCAGCCTGCTGCTCAACTAAATGGCCACCATTTTCCCCACCATATTTTAATAGCAAGTCCCCGCGCCTTTATTGGGGAATATTTCGTTTTATAAGCAATAAACGTTATGATTTTTGTGAAGAGATCTCATGTAGGTGTAATCGGATATAGTTGTGATAAAAAGGAGCAGGAGTGTTACTTTAAAGCCACTATTTGTGAAATCACCTATCAACTTTCCCTCAGATAGTTTTACCTAACAGGATTATTTATTCTCCAAAATATAAAACTGATAGTAATTTAATGACCTCCATCTGTAAGCCTCACACTTTGGGAATGTATTTCTGCTTCTTGTTAGTGGCTTTTATTTAAAACATTTTTCAAGACATTTAAAATGAAATAGTCCAAGTTATTTTTTTAAAGCATTACTAGAGTTTACAATATCAAAACATATTAAGGGACATTTTCTAATATGCGCTCTGCTGTGTCTGCAGGGTTGTGCAGACACAGCTTTGAAGGCAATCTAAAACGGAAAGTGGGGTGAGGTTATTTGGGTGCTATATAACAGTCATTTTTATCACGGGCAATTGGGTTGTTTTTCTTAAGGTTACAACCTGGCTGTCTAAGCTAAATATCACCAATAAAGCTCAGCCTTTGTGTCCTTTCTCTGGCGCAAGCAGACGCATCCGGCATTTCCTACGGCGAGGCAACTGGCAGACTGCAATGATCATAACCGAGGCCTTGTCTGTCCTTTACTCCTCTCCTGGACACATACAAGCCCTAATCCTTTCATTTCCAAGCTTGAGTCTTTACTTCCGGCTGTTTGGATCACACAGAGAGGCTTAAAATCCTCTGCAGAGATAGTTTTAAATTACAGACATGGTGAAAACTTTGTATCTCTTGGATTAAATGTAACCAGACATAACAGAATGCAGCGTAATCATAAAAACTCACAAGACCAAAAACAGAAAAAAAAAATCATATTTAAAGTTGCTTTTACGCACAACAATAAAACACTTTATTGCACTTTTTGGAATAATAATGTTTTATGTGTTTGACGCAGTCTGCGCCAAATTATTAATAAACTCGACCAGTAATTAATAGTGATTCACTTTTCATGATGCGACGAGTTTTACTGAGGTAATCAAGGCAGTTTCGTGTTGTGGGAGAAATATAATAGCCCAACAACATGAGACTACCTAAACCACTCAACAGCACGCTCTCCTCTTCGGGGATATCTGTTAAGATGTGTTTTTAGTGTTTGCAGGGTGAAGAAATTATGTACTTTTCAGTATAAAAGGTGTAACAGAATTTAAGAAAACTGTAAAGGCGCAGAAGATAATATTTTAATCATGATCTGATGTGTGCGGCACTTCCCAAATTGTTTTGGACAGGACAGGCAGTCCAGATGCGTCGCTACCTTTACCTTAAAATTAAACATTTTACCATTTTAAAAATAGTGTTGTCTTCGTTTCTGCAAAAAGGACCCACTTTTTCCACGATTTAAAATATTTCTAAAATAATAATAATGTTAAAAAACAATGTTCCTCCACTCGGTGTGTGGTTTACATTTAAGTCTGATGTCAAGGACAAAAAGCAACGAAGTGTGCACAGCCGCCAGACACCTATTACAGGCCTAAACTATGAAGAACATCGCCCTCCACTACTGTAATAATATTTACTGTGCACAGAGCGGACCCTGTCCAAAACACAAAGGCATTAGCACCATGCACTGTACCTGTGCCAACTTTAAGATTTAAACAGCGCGCAGCTTCTAGTCTGTCCTGCTGAATGAAATAAGAAGTCTGCAGTTGCAGGGATGGTTTTATTAATTTGACCAGCAAAATGTGCAAATATTCATCAGACCTCTTGGGCTCCTTAGCTGTCACATAAAGGTCTACATGTAACTGTAACACAAGTATCCCAAGGGTTGGTCCAGCATGCAAATTCCAATGGTTCACTCAGGTTGACTATACAATATGTACAAGCCTGAAGCTCTGAAACATTGTGGTCACATTCTGAACAGTTTCAACACAACTTTACAAATGTAGCCATTTATAAATACATATCCACGACAAAAAATAAAACAGACGTGAAAATTAGAAAGAACAACAATCAATAAGTTAGCAGTAGGGTCCTATTTTCCATGGACATTCTCACAGTTGGGTTGGGAGGCTCTGCACAGGCGCCCTTGCCATGGATGGAGGAGGGCGCCAAAGACGCAGACAGTCTCAAGAGAAACTGAAGTTGCTGGAGAGCTCTCGGATCCTATTCTCCCGGCTCATTTTTTTCAGTTTCATCCTCCTGTTTTGGAACCAGATTTTGACTTGCCTGTCAGTGAGGTGCACACTGCGGCTGATCTCCAGACGACGCTCCCTAGTCAAGTACATGTTGAAGAGAAACTCCTTCTCCAGCTCCAGAGTCTGGTGCTTGGTGTAGGGGCAGCGCTTCTTTCGGCCACTCTTAGCTGTGAGCCAGTTGGCCGTGCTTTCCATTTTTCCATCCCCTGTGATGAAAATGAAACATTATATTAGGCAACAGGTGTGACAGAAAAACAGCACCATACCAGACGGGAATCTGTTTTAGAAATTATGAGCGTAAAAATTCAAAATCCAAAATAAAGAAAACCTGACATGCCAAATTAATAAAGGTGTGTTTTTAGTCTACAAGATTTGGTATTTAAATTCTACTGTTTCATCTGACACCTACTACACAGCCACACAGGATATAAATACCCGTATAATGACTGATTTTTGTGTTCTCTTTTATTTTTACTACCATTTTACGCACAGCTACCCATCTATGTGGATAACGCATACAGCTGCAATTCAGCAATTTACCAGAAACTGCTATTTGCCCCGTTAAGCAGCCTGTGGCCAACTGCACCTTTATTAAGACATAAAACCTAGTCTGCACAGTCTGCTGATATTACAGCAGGGCCTGTGCCTTTCAAGAGCGGGCAACTGACACCAGAATCCTGCACTAGACAAATGGACACTGGATCCTCCTTCGCTGTTGCTTTAAATAAAACACTAATGAAATCCTGATAATATTATAAAACACAAGAACAATTGATGTGCTTTTTAATCATCAAATGGTCACACAGTTGCATGTTAAAATAAATCCACGAGGCCTATTTGAATAGCATTGTAATATCGCACAACTACAGCAGCGTATTTGGGATCTAAAAGCAGCTAATAAAACACAATAGCTCTGCTCCTCGGCGCTGATTGGTGAAGTCACGTTCAATTTTACCTCATGCCCGATAAACCGGTAAATGCCCGTTAAATGCACACCTGTGAGTGGCTGACTGTTGACCTAAATAACAATACACGACTATCAGCATTCATGCATTCATCTGTGGTTAGAAATAATTGGGTAAAAAAACAATGGAAGTCTAAGAATTATACGCGCATGCCCCTTTATGTCGCCTGCTATCTCTGCAGCACAATCTCTACAATCGACTCTTCACCTTTGACGGGCTTTTCTGGACACTCCGCGCTGCAAGTCTCAGCGGGTTCAGGGGAAGATGAGCTTTCTGAGGAGAGGCGGCTGTCCTCCTCTCCGGCCGGGGCGCAGGGCGCAGGGACAGGCGCCTCCTCGTGGCTCTCCCTGCGCTCCGGCTCAGCAGAGGCAGTCTGAGGCTGAGAAGACTGGCTGTCCACGCGGGTAGGACGTTGCAGAGTAAATTGATTCATGTTTGGCTGGACATCATGGTAAAGCCTGGAGGACGCATATGTCTGAGACAGGCGGAAGTAGCCGGGGACTGGCAAAGATGTGCCGGTAACCGGGCATGATGCAGACGAGTAGGAAATGTCATCTACTGTTGCTCCTTTAGGGCATTTGTCAGACTCATAAAGGCAATAGGCGCTCTCCTCTTTTATATTCGGTGAGAATGAACACTGAGCCATATGCTGGCCGCTGGGCTGATCCACCCGGCAGGATCTCGACGTTTCCAGCCACGTTTCCATCCCCTGAACATACGGAGCAGAAGACGGGATCACGCTTTGGGTGCTTGGCTCGTTGCGCTTACCGATCCCCGGGAAACAAGAGCCACCGGAGAGTCCATATGAATATTCCGACGCCGGTGGCAAATACACCCCGTTACTCTGGTAATATGAACCGCTGTCGGTTCTCACGTTGATTAAGGAGTCCACGAAAAACGAATTTCCAGCTTGGTTGTTGGGGCATGTCATCGTTGTGGTATAATTTGACGGAGGATGAAGATAGCCCTTTCTGGCTGACATTTCTTGTGCAAAACATTGCTGAATAATTACTGATACTCACGCTTCTCACTGTAGCCTGCAGCCAATTAAAACACCAGGCGACTACAGACTCCTCCCAGTCCGAGCAGGCAGCTCCACTGTGTCGTATATTTTGTTTTAGGCTAAGTAAAGAGAAAACTGTGGGGGGAAAGTGGTGCATCAGATGGGTTTAGGTAAATTCTTTAAATCTCAGTTGAATCTCACATCCTGAGCCTGGATCCTGTAAGCCCAGGGCTGCCTGTGTGAACTTAACAACAACAACAACCCCTATTTGACAACTCGGTTGCTGAAAGCTGTCCCTAACAATTATGTACAATGCATAGCTTTATGGCCACTTTTACAGCACTGTAAAAATGAAGGGTGCCTCTGAGAAGCACAGGGTGCATCAAAGATCCAAAAAGGTCCTGTGTGACTCTTTGGTCGAGGGACTCTTAACCCTTGTTGTGCTGCTCTCGTGACTATTATTGGACTGTTTTTAAAATTCCTCATGGGCTGTCCAAAAACAGTGCAAACAGTCTTTCATGTCGCCACATTGCTGGTCAGACCAGTGCAAAGTCACTTCCTTTAGAGACCCTGGAGCTTATCTGACTGTGGTGTGAATATTGTGGGTGCAATAGCGATGATTGCGTCCAGACACCTTTTACTGCAAAGGCTCTGCTGAGCATTTAGAAAGGTGACATGCAGGCACACTCAAGAAAGCGCCACAGCTGAACAATGCCCTGGAGCTACATTTTCCTTAATGATCACTTAATATTGGCAAGACTGCAAGAAATGTAGGTCGTTACTGCTTGGATGACATTAGAACTCATTAATCTTGCTATTATCTCCTTACAGAGACACTGGGAGTTTGTGCATGTCTCCACGTATTTACCTACTATCTATTAAGAAACACGCAAACACCTATTCCAAGGCCTACATACACATACCACTATTTGTCTAAATTCAGTTTAAGATTAATTTCAAATCAACACCTAATATCAAATTCACCCACATAGAAGATGCTCATTGCGCCCTTTACACATGTTTTTATTTTATTTATTTTTATTTGTCCTTTTTACGAGATGTTTAAGGCCAACGCATCTGAGCTGTAGGTAATGGCAAAAATACCAACAATAATTGTAATAATAGTCTAAAAACTGGCAATCAGAAAGCAAAAAATAAATGAAAAATACATGCATAGCATGCAAAACACGAACATACTTCTATAACTTAAGGAGGCCTGATGTCATATGACAGACATTATGTCCTAATTTAAAATACACAAGACAATTTTGTAAAACAAGTCCGTCGTGTAACTGAATAAAAATAAATGCTAGTCTTCATAATATAAAGCAAGCAACTACGAAACATAAATTATTAGCCTGGGCTGCTGCAATATTATTTTTTTTAAAGTCAGAAATACATTGACCCATGCCTCCTTCCTTAAAAGACAATAGTCAGGATTTTATAACGCAGGCCTATAGATTTAGATCAGCCTAAAGATGGCTCCAGAGGTGGGTGAAATACAACATCGGCTACCTCCATTTTCCTTTAAGTCTGGAGCCATAAAGTCTAGAAATCACAGTTACACTTTATGTACAGCCATTTTATATGGCGTCAAACCTGCAGCATGTCTGGCTGCAATGAATGATAATAATCATTAACCCTACTGGATTATTTCCTGTGATGTTTCAGTGTGCGCCGTGGGTGAGCTGCCCTTATATTATTATTGCCATAAAACTTTTTTTTATTCATTTAATTAATTTTGTTTTTAAAAAAATGTTAGAAAATTAATGAAAATCCCACAATGACTGTTGTGCGTCAAAATGTCTCTAACATACGCGCACAATGACGCACACAAGTTACAACAAAACTGCATTTTAAGATCAAACTAAACAAATGGTGTGTGGGATAATCTGAGTTTTGTCATTTTCACAAGTTTACGTTGCTCACATAACGACTAAACAACATAAATCTATGGGTTAAGATGTATAAAATGAAGTATAAATTACGTGTTTAACTGTGTGGGGATTCTAAAAGTCAGCGAGCCACACAGTGTTTGTAATATAGGCCCTAGTGATCTTATTTCTTTGTGCGCATTAGTCACTCCAGGCCTATAAATTCTGCAGAACTGCAACCTGAGAACCTGCATTAAATTTGATGCTCACAGAGAAACAAACTGGCACAACTTACTTCTGGTAATTTTGCCAGTAGTGTTTGCATTACATCATAATATCTGTACCTTAAATGGAAAACAGCGTCTTGAGTTTCAGTTGGAGATGAAATGGGATAAACTAGAAAAATAGATCTCCTTCCTTAAATGACATGAAGAAACCCCTGGTAGCCATAAAACGCACATGACAATATTTCTGTTCCTACCTTAACATTGAAATCCTGATGTGGTGACATATTTTAAAGCAGCTGAGCGGCGAGTCAAACTTCTTTTATATCTCAATTCACGGCAATGACATTGATCGGAGGAGCGCCACCCAGTGGACAGAGGAAAGCAGGGCCTACAGTGCAACGCGACACAAACGCAGAATATTCCTACCGCGGTAAGATGCTGAAACAAATGACGCCGGAAAGGTCCGTGAACACAAGCTTTCAATGCTCCCAGCCGTTGTTTTTCAGCCCCTTAGTCACAGTTAATAACCTTGGTCTCAGACGCTTTATTGCACTACACTCCAAATGCTCCAGACGAATCCGCGTTTTATGGCCAAGTTACTGGAGCAACTGGGAGGATGTGCAGCAATCAAAGCGGAATTCCTGGGAGCCTCACAGGATGCACGGTATAAGGAAGGCATCAGGGCCTTATTAGCTTATGGCAGGCCATTCAAGTTGTTTTCAACTGGGCCTGCTGGTGGATACAAAGCCACCTGAAGCCAAAGTTTACCCATCTTTTTGTGCGCACGGGCTTCTTTTGACCTTCATTTGCAGGTTAACATAAATCCTCATAGTCTCAGTTCATATTTAGCATCATACTGATGTGAGGTATTTGGATTAAACCACTCCAGATGATAAATACATGCCCATATAAGACTGAGTTATCTAGAGTCCGCCCCTTTATTTACCCCAATGTCACTGCCTGATGGGTCAGCTGACTTTGAGTGGACGAAATGAAGTCTTTGAGAAACTTTGCGAACAAAGTCACGAACATAGATAAGTACATAACTTTTGGAAGGAGGCGGCCTGTTATATCTACAGGCATTCAAACAAGTGTCAAGATCGTTTCAGTGGGCCTAACACGCATGTTAGGTCACATCTCAGCCTCTCCTCATCGACAACAGCAAAATGAATGAACCCTTTGTAATGGATATCAAACAATAGCTGCAGCGGATCTCATTTCCAGCCATGAGGGAATAAAAAAAGCATCAAACCTACATATCATGCATCTGATACGATCCACGTGCTGGCATATAAAATAAACTATGGGATTTTGTTTCATCTGGGGAGTCTGCTCTTTTATCAGCGGTTTGACTTTTGGATGAAGTTCGGGAATAATCCAACTTTACAGCCAAGAGCTCAACTAGGCGCCTGCACTGAGGGTCAAGCGCAGATGTTAAAAATCTCTAAATATCAGACTTAAAATGCATGAAATGGATGAACTGATATCAGATTATATTTTGACCAATTCTATAACTATGCAGCATTGAGCGGTATTTTTTTTTGGGGGGGGGGGCAGTTGATAGCCGCCAGCAGTGTCAGGTGTGGTCTGTCTTATAGTATAGTAATAGTAATTCCAAAACACACAAAACAGATTTACAGACACCGGAGTTGTATTTGTACAATAAAGTTAAAATATTTAAGAGAAAGAATGAAACACGAACAGTAGTTTGATTTCAAGATTTCTGTCCACAAAAGTTGCGTGTGCGTGCGTAAATTTGAACAAAAAAAAATATATTCTTAAGAATTTAAGGAAAAATTAATATATATATATATTTAAAAATTGCATTACAGTAATCTCCGTGTGTATTATTAAATTATACAAAAGGAATTCAGACACATTTGGCTTCCCGCGTGAGCGAACCATACACGCAACCACGTCACTTTAAAATTTGGAAAATTGTTGATTGGTCGGGCAGACAGAATAACAGGTCTATATAATAATAATAATAATAATAATAATAATAATAATAATAATAATAATAATAATGATAATAGAGCCAACGGTGTTTAATGACAAAATAGTGTATAAATATTAGAATTCTTTATGAAGTCTGACACATTAAAAAACTCGTCATCCCGTCCAGGTAACGTGTGTAGTCTTGATGAGTGGGGTGAGTGGCTGCATGTCAGTGACAGTCTTTGTTCAGTGTTTATAGCAGGGGGTTTGTGGTGTAGTACTGTAAACGGTCTCTGTTCAGTTTCTTCTCCTTCATCCTCCTGTTCTGAAACCAGATTTTGACCTGGCGGTCTGTGAGATTGAGCATCCGTGAGAGCTGCATGCGCTTCTCCTTGTTGATGTAAACGCTGAAAAAGAATTCCCTCTCCAGTTCCCTGATCTGATACTTTGAATATGGACATCTCTTCTTGCGCGTCCTCTGGCCACCTGAAAGATAAATACATACAAAAAGAAGGCATGGGTCACCACATTAGATATTATAGAGACATTGCAGCAACATGAAATAATGAGTCTATTTCCTGCTCTGAAGCTGCGGTGGTGATCTATGAGCTTTGGAGTTCAAGTGTCGCCCTCCTCTCAGGCCTACAGGACCCAGATTTGTAAACAAAGACTGGACTTGATAGTGGGACATGTAAGTTGGGCATGAAGGGACTGCATGTCGGAAGTTGTGAAAACTTACTGAAATCTGTAAAAACCATACCGGCTGCTTTTTAAGAGTGGGGGCGTGAGCCTATAAAACAAACAGTTATGAGTATCATGTATATGTGATATGCTTGTATTGTCCGCTTTTGATTTCACTGTGCGTAAAGAGCTGTTGTTTTAGCGCCAGGGAGAGCAAATTCCATGAAAACCAGTTGTTGAGTTTAATCCCCGAATATGCTGTGAATTTGTAAATATTTATCTTTGAATAAGACGCAGGGTTTAAACCTAAATCTGCGCCAAAGTCGCATTAAAATGCCTCAGCAACTCTCCTCAGTCGAGCCAGAATAAAACATAATAAATCCAAAAGTGCGCATGTTAAAAGAAATATGACGCCCAAGTTACTTGTAATAACAAGAAGGCAAATATGAAAGACATAGGCTAGGATGTATTTACAATATTTAGATTTCACTTATATTTGAAAATATCATGTGTCATATAAATGAAGTTCACAGGCTGACTGCAAGGATATTTACGCGCACATGTGCAGGGAAAAAAAGTGGAGATCTTGTTTGAAATCTTGGAAGACAAGCTTAACGCCAAAGTCTTCACGGCCAATTTCAATCCCAAGCACGTGATCTTGTCGTTTATAACATAGTTTTGTTATAGGGTAAATCTGCAGGCCCTCCATAAACCTTACGTGCTTATAAAACAGCATATAAAAAGCTTTAAGAGCAACGCGTTAGATTTTTCTCCTTCTTGCATTCAGTGGGGCTACTCACTGCTGCTTTTGCTCTGTTTCTCCTCGCTGTGGCCGGAGGACGACTTGGGGCTGCAGCTCTCCGCCGTGTCCGAGCCCGGGTGAGCCGGAGCGGGGCTTGTTTTGGCTGCGTGTCTGTCCGCGTCTGACGCTTGTGCTGTCGGCGTTGTGCTGCTCTCTGCGCTCCCGTAGGCGGTGTCGAAGAACTGGTCGAACGCCTGTGGCAGGACGCCGTTCCTGCCAACGCTGCCATAGAAGCCGGGCGTCGGGTTGGAGGAGCTGGAGGAGTGGCTGGCGCTGGAGCTGCCTTTCACCAGGACCTCTCCCCCCCGTGAGGTCGGGCTCGTCCAGCCGTCCCTGTGCACGATGTCATCGGGGTAGCAGTGTGACAGGCTCCCCCTGCTGTGGTGCCATTTACTGGAAGTATCAATCCCATAGTCCCTGAAAGCCACATCTCTCACGGACGGGACCTGTGGCAGCGCTGAGGACTGATAGGGGTATGTCATGGGGCAAGAGGACTGGCTCTGGGTTAAATAATGAGGGAGACCCGAGAAGTCTGCTCCGGAGACGTAGTAAGTGCAACTCGGTAAATACATATTAGAGCCAGAGATCCGCTCATCAAAATCCATATTCTGCTGGTGGAAACGTCCTATAATAATCCTCGCATAGTTCCTCCGCGGCGCTGCGCTCCAGTCACTTTGAGGCAGACTGGTGGAGCAGAAATCCTTAGACGTACAAGCTGACGTGGGGATCCATCTCTATCCATTCCTGAGGGCCAAAGCCATGTGACCACTGGCACAAAATGACAGATAGCCTACGCCTCAGTGTGTAGCCTATATGAGTCAATGAGTTTATAAAGTAGACCTTTGGCTGTATGGGGAAGGAAAAATACTGAGAGGGAATTTTGTTCAGACACAATTTAGGCTATTTTGGATATTTTAAAAACGGGCTCTCTTTCATTGTAGATCTTATGTGGGGTTACTTCTATCTGGCTGTGGACTGAAATCGTTAAATTACCAAATTACAAGGCAGACCAAAACAGAGCATTATATCCAGTTTCACGCCAAGCTGTTTAACCTGCCAATTTGTACCTTTAGGTTCGTTTCTAAACCTATAACCCTCACCTTCACCTTAACCTCAGACGTCTGAAGCATTTTAAGGAGGGAAACATTTTTAGACCATGGCGACGCGATTTAGACTTTGCTATGTGAGGCTTAATCGTCATGGCACAACATTTAATGAGCTAAAACTGAGAACGTGTTGAGTTTGAAATTGCGCGTCATAATTAAGGCCCGTTACGCACATGCGTCAATTATTCTGGATGCTATTTCAGTTAATTTGATCTATTTTAAAACGACTTCACGGTTGAGCAAATGGCAGGTATGACTTCGTCGTCTCTCTGTGTGAATATAACATAGCTTCTTTAGCTATATATAGATTCGAGTGGCGGAGCAATGCGAGCCATGCTGCACTTTTGTCAGGCATCACTCCAGTTTGGCACGCAGGGACAGAAAGACAAAGGCCTGTAAAGTCACGCTTGGTTATCTGTCTTATGGCTGCTATATGTTTGTTTGGACCAGTATTTTCAGGATCATTGCAGCATGCCAGCACGACTCTGTTGCAGAAGTCACTATATGCCCAAATTTATGTTTAAGTGCGTGCTGGATTTGTCTGTTTTTACGCGTAAAAGTTGATAAACGGACCAGAAGCAGCCTGAATGAAGTTCATATGAGGCTAATCAGCTGATGTATATACACACAGTCACGGCAAAGCATCCTTAACATTTAATATAAACATACAGATGTTGTTTATAGGCTTCTAATAATGAAGGTATTATCAAAGGGGCTCCAGCCTTTGCATCGCCTGCATGTTCTCTCTTTGCAACGCCCAATATAAACCTTTGGACACGGGCTATTTCCCACACTCCAATCCATTTTCATTTGTCATCACTGCTCAGTAAGTGGGCACATGTGTCACATATCACTAATCCTGTTATGCAGCCAATTTTGGAATTTAGTCCAAATTCACTTTTTCATACATCAAAGCCTGTGAATTTGTCGTGTGCAGGGAAGCATTAGGAGACTGCGCAATATTTCATTCACTCCAGGTGGTTTGCTGTTTGACTTCAACGGTGAAACTGTTATTCATTTGGCGATTAGAATAGTCTTATATGATAATTTAGACCATAATTCCCATTTTGATTCTTTTCAGCCTCTCCTGCGCAGCGTCAGGCTGCAGGAGTGGCCCCGTTTGACACATTAAACCTCTCTTTTTTTAATTCTCACAGCACAGTTTTCAACAGCCTTAACCACGAAATTATTTGGCAACACTGTTTATCCCGAGCCAGTATGATGCGTATTAACATAGTAATATAAGTAAGAGTGGTTTCATTAGTATCTCGTGGCTAGTGCGCACGTCGGATGTGTGTGTAAACAAAAAGATGGTAAACCTTGACCTCCAGCCGGCTTTCATAATTAGGAAAACAAATGCGCAAAAACGCATTTCCATAAAATTTAAATTTCTCTTTTTCCATAGATCCACTTTAGCTTAACTGTACAGAATTACTATTTTTGC